>NC_073304.1:180142675-180454575 GCF_027595985.1 Sorex araneus
GTGCACTGGTGGAGGGATGGGTTAACGATTGCTGTATGAGTAAAATGCAAACAGAAAAGTTCATAAATCTGTAACTGTACATCACAGTGATTAAAAAAAAAAACTTAAGTACCATAAGACATGAAGGTGCTGTGGAATATAAAGTAACAGAATTGGAGACTAACACCCAAGGATAATAGATAAGGGCCAGGAGGATCGCTCCACGGCTTGGAAGCCAGCTTCACATGCTGGGCGAAAAGCCAGCTAGAATAGAGAAGGGATTCACTAAGTGAATGATGCTTGGAGGGCTCTCTCGAGATGGGAGATGCGTGCTGAAAATAGACTATAGACCAAACACGATGGCCACTCGCTACCTGTATTGCAAACCATAACACCCAAAAGGAGAGAGAGAGTAAATGGAATGTTCCTGCCACAGAGATGGGGATGGGGGTTGGGGGGTGAGGGTGGCAGGAGGGATACTGGGAACATTGGTGGTGGAGAATGGGCACTGGTGAAAGGATGGGTACTCAATCATTGTATGACTGAAATGTAATCATGAAAGTTTGTAAGTCTGTAATTGTATCTCACAGTGATTCATTAAAAAATAGAACTGTAGCACTGTCATCCCATTGTCCATCAATTTGCTCGAGCAGGCACCAGTAACATCTCCATTTTGAGACTTGTTGTTACTGTTTTTGGCATATTGAATATGCCACGGGTAGCTTGCCAGTCTCATTAAAAAGTATAAAAATAAAATAAGAAAGGTTGAGCCCTAAAAATATTTTTTAAAAAATATATGAAGGTGCAATGTACTGAATGTGCAAAGGGGAACAGCTAACCTTAGTTCCTTGATTTTTAAAAATTTGTCACTGTCACTGTCATCCCATTGCTCATCGATTTGTTCGAGCGGGCACCAGTAACGTCTCTCATTGAGAGACTTATTGTTACTGTTTTTGGCATATCCTATATGCACGGGTAGCTTGCCAGGCTCTGCTGCTCGGGCTCGATACTCTCGGTAGCTTGCCGGGCTCTCGAAGAGGGGCAGAGGAATCGAACTCGGGTCGGTCTCGTGAAAGGCAAAAGCCCAATCACTGTGCTATCACTCCAGCCTTTTTAAAAATTTATTTGTGTTAATTCAAAAACTCACTTGAGGATCCTACTGAAAAATTTGGGTGACTTCTTTATATTTTATAGAGAACAGAAAGGTTCTTTGCGTTTGCTTTTTTGCTAGATGTTGGTTGTCACTTTCAAAGCAATTGTAGCCAACAGGCCCCTCTTCTGTGACAGGCCAGTAACCTGCGTCTAGTTTGCTAATCTGAAATTGAGGAAATGGAATGCCGTTAATGTATGTGCTGCTCTAACAGGCAAAGTCTCCTAACAGCTTCCCACTCTAGTGTTCACTCTGCTCTGAGAGAGTGAATGGGATGGCTAATATCATTGCATCACTGCCTCTCTGAAAATAGATGTTTAAACACCTCTCCATTTCTCAAGAATGTTTTTCTCTTCTATATCTGTCTTATATTATCCTCCAACTCTTTCCCACACTTTCTAATTTTCTTTCTTCTATTTCTCCTTTATGTCTTATTCCCCATGTTCGCTTAGTAGCAGAAACTGGCCTGCTAATGACACTGTAACATAAACTCAGCTGTGTGTGTCCAATAGCGAGATGCAGACTTTAGTGCCTGTTTTCTTGTGGGAACCCATATGTGAACTTTTGAACATCCTGATCTGAACTACCTTTCTGCCTCCTTAATTTTATTCCCAAAAGTAAGTTTCTAATCTCCTTGTATTTTAAAATGCTTTTGTTGTGTTTCTGTTCCTTGTCTATCCGGTGATAGGTTCATTTAGTGACATCAACTTATCATGATTCTTGTTGAACTTCACCTTATTAAACTTAATACTCTTACTTGCAAGGACCCCTATGAGCATTGGCAGTTGCTGAGTGCTTGAGTATTACAGAAAGGCAGTGGAAGTCAGACTAAATTTGGAAAATATTTCGTATTATTTCTAGTCGATTGTTTAAAAAGGTCTCAAAAGATGAGAACCCGAATCTCTAAAGCTTCAATAATTTCACCATCTAAACTGTTTATTTTGAAGAATTTACTAATATATTAATAGGTCTGCATTCTTTCACAATTGCATTACTATACATGTCAGGTCTTTAAGACCTGGATATGCCTCTGAGTAATCTTCAGGGATTCACAGGAGTGAGATTTCATGTTTTCTTCTTTTCTCTTCCAGATAAGATTTGTGAATTGCAAATACATTCTTTGATGCCTTTAACTCACATGAGTTCCTGAAATATGGCCACTTCTGGTAGAACTGGGGAGGTAATTTTTTTCCAGGTAGTACCTTCTGATCTTCAAATTATTCACAGCATGGCCTGAAAACCAAGTCCCACTTCTGAGCTCAAGAGATTTTTTTTTTTAATTTTATTGAATCACAGTGAGATAGTTACAAGCTTTCATGTTTGGGTTACAATCACACAGTGATCAAACACCCATATCTGAATTAGATATTAGCGATAAAAAGGTCTAAATAGAAGGCTTTACATGATATTACCAATTTGAGCTGTACTGGTAGAAATAACTGGCTCTTTTCAAATTTTACTCTGGTAGTGATGGCCTAAAGATCGATGAGGAAGCTCTTCAGAGATGTCCTTAACAATTGATTACTTTCAGAAATTAAGTTTTGTTTTTTAGCTTTATGAAATACTTATGTTAGAAGTACGATCGATTTTAATGTATAATTTAGTATTTCTTTTAAAAGTCAGTGAGGCCAGGTAGCAGGTCCAAATGGGAATTTCATGAAGTAAAGTTCACAGTTGTTTTGTTGCATTATAATAGACTTTCAATCAGAGAGCAGAATAATGCAGGCATTCCACAAGTACCTCATCAATCACTGATCTTCTGCTATCATTATCTGGTTTATTTCAGCAGTGATTTCTAAGATCCCAAGTCAAATTTCTTTTGTTGGTTGAATTTAAGGGAAAAAGGCAAGAGAAACAGTTGTTTACAACACAAAACTAATGACCAAAATATTAGACGTCTCTCTTGCATCTGTTCAGCCTTTTCAGATGCTGCTGCCCCTGATTTACAGCGAAATACTGCTCATCATTTCTGCCATACCTGCCTCTTCCGGCTTACTTGGCTGCTCTACTCTGGAATTACATGCCGTTAGGAGATGACCCCAAATTACCCTAATTCCTAGTAAACAGAAGCCATCCAGCTGAGAGCACATTACTCTCTTTCTATGTCTTCACGGTGGTTGATTTTCTTATTTATTCCAATGACTTACAAAGAGCTAGGGCGCTTTTCCCTGAGTGGGAGGCGATTTAGAGCAGAGTTTCTCCAAGTGCACTGAAGAACAGAGAAGTGATGACTTTTTAAAAAATCTGGAAAACTTACTAAAGTTTCAGGTGACAGGATTCAATTCCAAGCCGAGTGATAGTCTTTAAAGCTGTAGCTTACAGACTGTATTTTAATAGTTTCTATCTCTAGGTGACTATACACACATTAAAGAAATAGAGCATTGGCCTGGCCTTGATTCTCATTTTTGTAGTGTTACTTTTCTAAGATTAGAGTGCAGCAGATGGAAATGCCTGAAAAGCAGCACACAGCCTGTCATCATTCTGCATTCTTGGGTGACTGTCCTAACAGTAAACAGAGAGGCATTTTTCACTGTGGGTGCTGGTGCTGACTCCAGAGCAGGCTTGATCCTGGAGGCCTGGACATCACCTTTGACTGGTCTGTGTCCATGTGATAGGGCTTATCAAACATTTCAAGCAATACTTTTAACAGTCATTTTCATTTTTAGGGTAAAGAATTCATGTCTACCCACCCTTAAATGTTTGGCGTGTCTAACGAGTGATGCATTTTGGTCAATCATTTTCTCTCCCCACACCCAGCTTTATTTTAGGCACCATGGATTACCACACTGTATGGAAGGGTTTCATCCATAACACAACCCCTCACCATACTCCCCAGACTGTCCATTTCCTGTCAACATTATCCCATTTCTTCCCTTCAGACTACCATCCCTTCCCCGAGATAAGATTCCTATTGAAGACCAGTTCTTGGTTTCCACTGCCTCTGGATAACTGTTAGAATGCTACTATGCTTATTTACAGTCCACATATAAAAGAGATAATTCTGTGTCTGTAAAAGGTCCTTTTGACTAACTTCACTCGGTGATGCTCTCCAGTTCTATACATGTAGCAGCAAATTTCATGATTTTATCTTTTCTTATAGCTGAGAAGTAATACACTAATTATGTATACCATAGTTTCTTTATCCAGGCATCTGTTCTTGGGCACTTGGATTGTTTTCAACTTTTGGACATGGTGTGTGGTGAACATAGGAGTAAAAATATCTTTTCGAAATAGAGGTTTTGGGCTTGCGGGGTCATATGAAACCTTGATTCCTAGTTCTTAGAGGAATATCCATGTTGTTTTTGCAAAAGACTGAATGGTCAGTCTTTTTATATGTCTAATTAGTGGATAATTACATTTTGCCCTCGACATCTTCACCGATTTTATTCAATAACTGCTCCCTGCTTTCAGTTCTAACAGTTACTATCTACTCAGGCTTCTTTAGGGAGATGCTTCATCCGAAGTCTATACTAACCGTGTGAGTTGAACCAGAGCCACTATTTTTCTTAGAGGTCAGCCTTTCTGTCTGCAGTCATCAACACCTTATGGGGTCAACCTCAAGGTGGCTAGCTGGATTATTTTTCTACACATTGGTTTGCCCGCCAATGAGCACTTGAGGTTGGAATTTTTAAGTTGGGATTAAGGGAGTTCAAGTCTGAGTTTCTCATTGTCATGCTATAGGGGTGCATATCTGAGAAACATTGTAACTTTTCCTCTGCCCCAGGAGAGTTAGAAGCCAGCCCAAGCAGAGAGCATGGAGAGCATGTGAGGTGGCAACAAGGTGGCTTCTCCTGAGATTTCACTTCTTGCTCTTCTCCCAGTTCAATGCAATGAATTCTCTATTTTGGTTAAATTGACTGAAGTTGGGTTTCTCAATTGCAACTAAAAGGGGTCTGACTAATATCTCACTGGGTACTGGGCTGAGTCTGGCCAGTGGTGATCCTATATAAGGTTCTGTCTCATAACATTATCTGGATTCTAAGTAAATCATGGTGAGGAACTAGGCTATACCAAGAACATGGTGGAGAGATTGCAGGAGTGGAGCCAAGACAAATCACTGCAGAAGCTAAGATAGGTCCTATTCTTCAACATCATGAATCTTGGTAAACAACATAACTCTGAGTTACAAGATATCACATGCATATGTAACGTGTTTCTATCATGCTCAAACAAGAAAATAAATTAAATTAGAAAAATAGAGAAAGTTCTTAGGAGTGTGAGGAAGGAGATATGGTTAACTAGAAAAACGAGGTAACATCTTGAAGGGGCTGTAACTGTGAGGGTGGTTTTGAAGATGTGACGGGGAAGTTAATGACACACAAGAGAAAAGGAAAGGATAGTCTTACTAAAGCCACAGAAATGTGAGACCATATCTGAAATTTATCAGAAATTTCACTGCTTTGAGTATAAGGAAAAAGTAGAAAGTTCAACTATAAAATAAATAATACCTAAGGACAATTTCTTTTATTCTTTACCATTAAGATGCCTTAGCTGTGACTTGAGAAAGCTATATGACTCATTCAAAAAACAGTGTTAGCAGGCAATATGCATCTGACTTTCTTTAGAGAGAATCTGCAGTTAACAGTAAACATATAAAGACTCAGTGTTGTCGTGAAGACACATTGGAAGGTTGAACACAATAAATGTTAAATACATGTACCTAGAATTATCACAAAATAAGGGCCCTACTGCTAAACTACAATTGCCATGTTATGATCTTGCACACTAAAATGTGCTGAAATGACTCAATGGCAAGACTTGGAGAGTTTCTTTTATTTCACCTGACATATATGTCAGAGTTTCCTCTATTACTTTCAATCACAGGTCTTGAATTTCAAGAGGTGTTTCTTTTATGATTTCAACACTGTAGAAATGTCAATAAATACAGTCAGTGTTTTGTAAGGATAAAAAGTCCAAATAGCAATGATAAAATTTTAATGATAATATCTATAATGATGGAGGCAAGATGGCGCCGATGTTGCCAGAACCCCTCGTGCTCTCCCGAACCCGGCTCACTATTTTGCTTTAGACAGAGCATGGCTAAGCACACCAGGCATGAAACTCTACATGTGATTCCTGATGGACATTGCCGGCTGTTTTGCAAGATTCAGACAAAATGGCTTTGGCAGGGCATGGAGAAACCAGGGTGATGGCTGCTGCAGCGTCGCCTCCTGCCCCGGTCCATCGACCTCAAGGAAATCAACCTGAGGCCGCAGATGTCCCAGGTGCTGCCCAGACACACAGGCAGGTGTGTGTTTGTCAGTGTGCACAATGTTACAACATGCCAGTCAACCAAAAGCTTACATTCAGTAGACTGGGAACACCTGTAAAGGTAATTAGAGGCTGCCCCAAAAGTCTCTGTCCCTCTCAGAGAGCCTGGCAAGCTACCAAGAATATCCTGCCTTCATGGCAGAGCCTGGCAAGCTACCCATGGCATACTCGATATGCCAAAAACAGTAACAATGACAACGATGACGACAACAGTCCTCATTCCCCTGACCTTGAAAGAGCCCCCAATACACCATCGGGCTACACTAGCACGTGACATGGACGAATGGAGACAATACTGGTGCCTGCTCGAGCAAATTGATGAACAACAGGATGGCAGTGATACAGTGATACAGTGATCTATAATGATAAAATGGGAGAGGTGAGAACTGGGATGAGTCAACAACAAACACTTTGCCTAGAGATGCTGTGTTATTTGGGAGATGTGCCCATTACTATCCTTTCCAGGCGTGTTACATAACTGCCCCTTATTCACAGCTAGTGATGGCAATCCCCTCTCCAGTCCTGACTGAAACACAATAACTCTCTGGATTCCAGTTTTCTCTCCTATAATGGGAATGCTAATGAAATGTTAGGCATAGACATCTAATGGTATTTTAGATATAGATCTTCATCTTCAATGTCCATCTTCAAATAAACATGTGAGTTTCATTACCTTAGGAACTTTGTATAAATTAGAAAAGTGTTCTGATGCTTTCTCTTTAATTCCCTAAGAAGTCATTGTTAAGTGACAACTTTACAATCCTGGATAGACAGCAGAGCATTTTTGCACCTGAAAAAACTGTTTGTTGAGCTAAATCTCAGCTTCCTGAGATGAGTTATTATTATGTTAAAAAAGGGGATGCAGGATCCCTGGGAAAGAGGAAATAAATGACATACGTTATCTTCAAATAAATGCCCCTTTAAGTATTATTTATTGAAGGATATGGAGAAGAACTAGAGAGGCTTATTAGCAAAGAATGTTTTTCATCTCTATTATGAACTCAGAGAAACCAATGGATAGTTATTGCTTTCCAGGCATCAAGAATAAATTGATCAAGGGCTGCCTCACACTCTATTTGCTTTTCTTTCATTACTGATTTTTTATTTTCTTCTCTTGCCACTGTGACTTAGGGAGATAGGCCCATTTCTCTTTACTGTCATCTGAGCACTCATTCCAAGTGCACCAATTTGGAGAAGGACTCACAAAAGCACACAGCAAGCAACTGCATGATTTTTGGACCAAACCCTCAGGCATGAAAACAATTGGCTACAGGGAGCAATCAGGAGAGTTTATAATAAATGGCTGAATAGTGATTCTGACAATATTTTCCTTTAGAAAAGGATGCCTTCTCTTTGCATAAAGTTTTATTCAATAAAATTATAGAAATTTCTCTGTAAGTTGTCACTAAAAGCATGCAGTGAAGGGCTGGTGAGACAGCATCAGCTGCAGTGCTCATATTGAGTTATGCTGAGCCTCAGAGCTCAATCCCAGTGGCAATGTGATCCCTGGAGTACTGCCAGGTCCAGGCCTGGAGCACCGGACCAGCAGGACAGACTTGGCCAGGTGCAGGGCATGTACCCATGGACCTTAGTAAGCCTGTTATTGAAAACCAGCATGGATGATTTTCCTTCCTCTCTTGTCTGTCAAGTGTGTGAATGTGCATATGTATGTCTCTTGAGGTATATGCTTTTCCAATAGAGAAAGAGAGAGCAGTTATTAGTACTTGTGAAAATTCGGTATTTTAACTTTTACAAGCTTCCACCAAGGACTCTGAATGGCAGATTAGCTAGGAATGGATTTGGGTTTCCATTTGGACAGTCTAGGGGCCATCTCTGAAACTTAGTTTGGAGCCATCCTGTAATAATGCTGATTCAGCAGAAAATTAAATAGAAATCAAAAGGTTCTGAATTGAGCTTATATAAATGCTCAGTCCAACATCAAATCCTACGAGGATCTCTGAATTCTATGGGAATCTTCTACCCAATCAAAGTCAGTTCTTTTCTCTTGTCATGTAGTAAATAAAGTACTTGGCAAATAAGTCAACTAAAGATTTATGTCTATCAGAACATCTTTCTATTAAAGAATGGAAACGTTTAATGCCTTCAAAATATGGTAGCCTCATCTCTCTGTACCAAACACATTATCCTAAATCTCTATCCTCAGAGTTGTTTTCACAGAAACCAAAAGCATTCAGTGAACTTAGAAGGAGACAACGGTGAGCCATGCAAATCTAAGTGATGAAGCAAGCAGCTTCCCCACACTCATATCTGCTCACCCAGTGGAGAAGATGGAGCAATGAGGGAGCAGGGAGGAGAGTAGCAAGAGAGTGACTGAGCCATGTCAGTAGAAGGGAAAGAAAAGGAGCAGTTATTCAGTCCTGTTGTTAGGGTCAGAGGGTATGTGCTGTCAACTACCTTAAAGTCCCGGTCTCCATAAGACCATGATAAATTAGACCTTAACCTTGTATTTCTCTAAGATTTCCTTTCTTTTAACATAAATTTCCTAAAAAAATTTGTTCTTATTTAGAATCACTTGGGAGAGTGTTCCTCACAGCTACTAGAACACTTACCCACCATGCATTTTATTTCTAAATGCCGAACGTTATGCAGAGACTATTCCTTCCAGAAAAGTTTCTTACCCAGGCTGTCTATCTCGTCATACAATAATCAGCAAGAAGTCAAAGGACTTAAAATATCCTGGAGGAATTAGTTCTGCCAGCACAGTTGATCAGCTGCCTGAATGCATAACTTAGGGAGAAAATGTGACAAATGAGTTGTTTTAAAGTATTGTTAAAAGTTTATTTTTACACTTTAATCAGCACAGATCGTTTTCTCGCTGCCATTTTTTATTGAGAATGCCAGCATTCCTGCTGCGAGCACTCACATTTCAGATACTAAACATACCAGGCCCCGATCTGCTCTGTAAACAGTCGACTACAGATCTCATTTTACAAACTCTTGCTGATTTCAAAGACTCTCTGGATGATATGGTTTTAAAGATACATATTTCTACAGGGAGAATTTTTATTATCACAGCCTCATCACAGGGCTTTATGTACATTAAAGACTCAAGATGTAAAGGGAGAAGAAAAATTGTTTGAGCACCTGCTATAAGCCTGATGTGGTGTTAAGTCTAGGTAACTAATTTTTATTTAATTCAAATAAATAGAGAGAGGTAGGAAGATGCTTTTATCCCTACTTTAAGTGAGTGGAAACTGAATTTTGGAGGTTAGTAGTGTAATCAGTATAACTGAGCTATTAACTGATAGGTAAGGGTGAAATCTAGAACTGGATCAACTCGGGAACCAACCAGCATTCATTATTTTGTTGTTCCCCAGGTTCCTATAGTTCACAAAGCAGAATGCATTTCTTCATTTCCAATACTGTAGACAACTGAGTTCTTCAAATATTACCTGTTTCAAATATTTTTTTCCTGACTCTATCCAGCATTTACCAAGTCAAGCATGCTATTATTATTTTTTTTCCACTGTGATTTTTTTTATTTTTAAAGGAGCCTTTTCTCATATGAACAGAGTTTTTTTTAGATGTATTTGATATGATACAGCTTTCTAAAATGATACATGAATATTATAGGATAATTTTAAAAGAAATGTCATATTTCTTCTTTATTAGTACAGCCACACTTTTTCTTTCATTTTGGAAGAATGCAATCATCTTTTTAAAAAATCTATTCTTCATTTTTTATTGCAAAGAGAACAATATGCTATTATTAATTGATGTCTTTGTCACATACTCTCTCTATACACAAGTATATATAGATAGATACTCTCTCTATTTACACAAGTATATGAAAATACACACATGTGAACACATACACACTTATACACACATATGTTCCAAGTAGCTGGAAGTTGTTTTTCCTCTCTGTAAAGCTAATCCCAATTGTAATACAATCAACATCTTACTCTCATCACACTTGCAGTCTTTCACCAATCTCTTTTTTAGACACATTTATAAACTCAACTAGGACAGAGCCACATGATATTGGTCCTTTGTATCTACAATGACTGGCAGAGATCAATGTTTGAGAACACTGGACAACTGAATGAATGAATCTACCTGTTATCAAATATGCGTATGAGGTGTTTGTGACAGGTGAAATAGCACCCAAGACTGTTTTTATGTATTTCAATATTTATATTTTTTATTTTAAGGAAAATAGAAGTTTTACTTCTAGTCTAGAATACCCTAAATCTGTAGTTTGTTTTAAATTATTGCGATATGGTCATGTAAGAACAAGAAATTATTTGTAAATGGATAAAGTGATGGTTTCTTCACTTGTTCATAATCAACTGCCTAATGCTGCCGGTTTAGTTTTTTTAACTTATGAAAATACTCTTAGGCACTGTCATGTTTCAGCAACATAGAGGGAGAAAAACTGAATGTACTAGTTTTTGATCCTGAGTAGATGTATACCTTTGTAAATACTGAAGTACATTATATTTTAAAAAGGGAATTAACTCAATATATCTATCATTATTTACTCTTTGGTTATTAGATATATCTTAAGTCTTTTACACCAATAAAATGAAAATTCTATTATAAACTTAATCTTAATTCTGTCCTAATTTCGATGATAATGACTAAACCACAATGTATTAAGGTTTCATGTCTTTAATGCAGAAATATCTTTGTTATGGAAATGTAAACAACATAATTGTAGCAAGCCCTATAGCACTGTTGTCTTATTCATCGATTTGCTCGAGCGGGCACCAGTAACATCTCCAGTGTGAGACTTGTTGTTACTGTTTTTGGCATATCCAATATGCCACAGGAAGCTTGCCAGGCTCTGTTGTGCAAACGGAATACTCTTGGTAGCTTGCCGGGCTCTCTGAGAGGGACAGAGGAATCAAACCCGGGTCAGCCTCATGTAAGGCAAATGCTCCACCTGCTGTGCTATTGCTCCAGTCCAACAACATAATTAAATTAAAAAAATTCTTTATCATTATTATTGTGCATATTCATCCAGTATAAAGTTAGAATAAAGTGCAAAACAAAATTTGGGGAATATGAGGGGCCCAAAACCAAAACCAAACAAACAAAAAGTGTTCTTTTTGGGGGAGAGGCATGCCAAGTGGCAAGTGGTGGTCAGTGTTCAATCCTGGCTCTGTGTTCAGGGATGACTCCTAGAGGGACTCAGGGGATCATATGGAGTGCCAAGGATTGAATCCAAGTTTGCTGTGGGCAAGGCTAGTCCCCACTGTACTATCTCTCCAGCCTAAAGTAAGCAATTTACAGACATGTGCCCACATGATTTATACAATTCTGTTTCTTCTAGTTCTATTTTAACTTATTTTAGATAGTAATTAAGTTTGTGAATGATTTTTGAAAACTATAACTGACTCTATCCTTATTTTCGAGTTACCTTTTAATAAAACTTCTTTTGTTTTCTTTGTTATTTTTACTTTGGGGTCACACCCAGCGATGCTCAGGGGTTATTCCTGACTCTTCACTCAGGAATTACTCCTGGTGGTGCTTGGGAGACCATATGGGATGTCTGGGACAGAATCCTGGTTGGCTGCATGCAGGGCAAATGCTCTACTTACTGTACTATTGCTCCTGCCCATATAAGATTTCTAACATTGCAGATATGAATAAAAACCTAAAGTGAAAATCTGAGGTCTAGTGTGACATTTCAACTCATGCACTGGTGATTATTACATGTATAATGATAATCAGATTGTTTCAATCTTTACAAGAGTTTGTTACTATTACTATTTTTGGCACATAGAATATGTCACAGGTAGCTTGCCAGGGTGTGCTGTGCGGGCGGGATTACTCTCGGTAGCTTGCTGGGCTCTCCAAGGTGGACAGAGGAATTGAACTTGGGTTGGCTGCGTGCAAGGCAAACGCCCTACCTGCTGTGCTATCCTTCCAGCCCAGTAACAACAAGTATCACAATGGAGATATTACTGGTGCCTGCTTGAGCAAATTGATGATCAACGGGATGACAGTGCTACAGCGCTACAGTGCTACAAGGGTTTACTATATTACAGATATCCTTTTAATTTCTTCAGAGATATCAACTCTAATTCCAAACCCTTTGAATTGGTCTAATAATTATCCTCATTTAACCCTCTGTGGAAATGACTCAGAAAGTTTCAAAACTTGTCAGAACTCAAATGGCTGTTAAATGCTAGAGCTAGGATTTAAATCCAGGAAGTCTGGCTTTGAGTCTGTGCTACAATGCTGAGCATTGAATAAATTCTATTCCATGTGTTCCTTCACAGAAGCAAAATCGGTGCTGTGGAGTCAACGAAGTTTTTCCCTAGAAAATCATGACTTTTTTTTCTTTTTTGGGGTTTAATTGAACTAAAAAAATACCTCTTAGATCATAGCAAGTCAATACTGCCAACACAACTATCTGGGGTTCTGGGTCTTAGAAGAAAAGACTTTTAAGGAGAGAAAATAAATAATCTCTGCTTCCTATCTGCTTCTGTCAGTATGGCTTCAGAAAAATACTTAAAACATAAACAGTTGCTGGCTGGTGTGTGTATGTGTGTGTGTGTGTGTGTGTGTGTGTGTGTGTGTGTGTGTGCGGCATATTCAATTTCCTTGTAGTTCCTAGGTCTTTACATATGTTTTTCCTTCTGTCTATAATGCCAGCCCATATTTGAGTCAAGTGACAATTATTTTTCTTTTTCAAGAGTGCACTCAAATGTCAACTCCTGTGTGTAAAGCTCCTGATGGCTCCCTGGCAGTGGTGGTCATGCTCCCCCAGTACCCACCCCATCTGATACCTGCTTATGTTCCTCTTAACACACTGAGGTATGACTTCTATTAATGAGAATATCACTTTCAAACAGTAACAACAAGTCTCACAATGGAGATGTTACTGGTGCCCGCTCAAGCAAATCGATGAGCAATGGGATGACAGTGATCAACTTCTCTAGCTTTCCTACTAAGCCGTGTATTATTTGAAGGCTAAAGAGTTATTCTTGAACACCAAGCACCACAACAGAAAATCAATGAACTGTGCCAGATTTTATCCCACATAAAATTACTCTAATATCTATAATAACCTCAGGGTAGACATAAGTTATAACAATCAAGAAATCCAGTATTAAAAATAGTGGGTTATATGGTTCCAGTGAGTCTGTAGAACTAGAATGACACCCTTGTTTCAGTCTGCCCCCATGAAATGCTAATTTGAACCTCCCTTTGCTAGCACAGAGTAATTCCATATTCCTCTACAGAATAAATTTTAAGACAAACCCAAATTTCCTATTATCTTTTATGATACTACCCCATCCCATGCCCCTCTCAGAGAAATAACGAATATTGGTTTCCCTCTTGGAAGCTATCTCAGTAAGATGCTAAAAGCCAAAAAATTGTTTAACACACACTGAAGTAAAAATTACTGATCTCAAGCTCTCTCTATGGTATCTTACCTTTTAAAACATAAGGTCATGTTCACCTAATGATGGTTTAACTGGTGCAATTTTAGCCTAAGACTTTAAGTATTAGGCTGTTGGGGGGAACGGGTTTTTTTTGTTGTTGTTAGTAGGGTGTGGATCTGCTGCATTTGGCCAGAGAAGCTTTGGCCTCCTTCTGAGATTAAAGTCTACGTTGCTCCAAAGTCTTTGTGTTTAACTTGCTTTCTATTTTCACTTCCGGATATCCAATTCTCTACAAGCTACCCAACGATGTGCTTTTGTGTAGACAAAGACAACTTTAGAAGGCAAAGCCTGTGGCACTGGCCAGGCAGCTGTTCATACCACAAGCCATTTTCACACAAGCCATGTGAAAACTGCCCATGTGGATGGTTTCTGTTCCACACAGTCATCGTGGTGGCTGGTGGCAGTAAACCAGCTCTTTCTGTTGGTGTCGATTTATATACCAAACTCAGTGAGAGTGGTGAGAGCATTCCTTAGAATTCTAGACTTGGTGCATTCTTTAATTTTTTTCTTTGTGTTCACTCTTTGTGTGCTATAGTATTAAATAGATTTACTAATGATGAGTGGACTGGAGCGATAGCACAGCGGGTAGGCATTTGCCTTGCACGCAGCCGAAATGGGTTCGATTCCTCTGTCCCTCTTGGGCAGCCCAGCACGCTACCGAGAATATCTTCACAGCAGAGCCTGGCAAGCTACCCGTGGCATATTCGATATGTCCAAAACAACAACAACAAGTCTCACAATGGAGACGTTACCAGTGCCCGCTCTAGCAAATCGATGAACAATGGGACTACAGGGCTACAGTGCTACTAATGATCAATAAGCTATATATACTCTTGACAGATATTTTGACAGATAATTAACCGTAGAACAGGAAATTTCACATTTTCTACAGATTAATGATCATCCTTTAAGATCAGCATAGCCCCAATTTTACACAGATGGGTATTTCCTTACATGCCACCCAATTTCACGTACTCTTTATTTCTAAGTGAACTGAGAAAAATATCCACCTGTTCTATTGCAATAGAGTTGGGAAGAAGTGAATATTGTTTTCACGAGAGACTTATTATTCATACTTAAGGTTCACTTTAAAGATGTTCCATTTTGCTTTGTTTCCTTCATCTAAGAATGAAAGAATCTAAGACCACATTTGGCACTAATTAGACATATACTCACTGGGAAGAAAACACTCTTATTTATAGAGAAGGATGAAGATACAATGAGAAAACAGCTTTGAGTTGTGGCTGAAATTTCCCACCATGATCAAGAAAGAACTTCAACCTGCTGGAAACTGAGAAGTAATGGAGAATGCTCCAAAGTGACTCTTTAAGACTCTTCAAAGCCTGCCAACATGCTTTGAAGAATACAACCATTTGAATGAGTTTGAGTATATTTGCTAGAAAAATCTGTCTTGCTTATGATACATTTGCAAAATATCCTGGCATGAACTGTAGAAAAAATGCTTTGCAAATATTATACAGTACTTTTCAGAACAAGTGATTTTTGAAGCCTTGGGCATGACTTTTGGCTTGGCTAACACAAGTGATCACAAAATAATAACAAACAATAAAATAAAGATATAAGCTCAATATTTTTTTCTGAATAAGTGAAACCTTTAAACGTCATTACAGAGTTACTCAATTTTAGACAGATTAACTGAAGAAAAAATGTGAGAACTAGTTAAGAAGAAAGCAGGAAGAAATCATCTCAAATGGTTCACAGGAAGCCTTAGGTTATTTTTAAAAACTTCTGTCAATGCTTACCAATCAGGTAATCATCTTAAGATTTGCAGTGCACAGCAAGATGAAGGCACATAGGAAATAGGAACTGAAAGGTAAACTCAGGTCAATGACACCCTTGGCTGCTCCATTCAAAGGCCCTGCCTCCATTAAGAGAGTTTTATTTTATTTCATTTTTCTTTTTTTGGGTCCCCACCCAGCTGTGATCTGGGTTTTCTTCTGACTCTGTGCCTAGGGGTCACGCTTGGCAAAGATGGGGGGACCCTATGGGATGCTGGGGACCAAAGCAGGGTCAGCTTCTCATAGGGCTAGCACCACCCCTCCTGGACTAGTTCCTCTATTTATGGCTTATGCTTCTGGCAGGTGAAGTCATCAGGTCACGAGAACCTGCATTCTTAGCAAGAGTCTCTTGGACAGGATTCTACTTTTCTTCTCTCACTCGCCTCTGCTTTGGAGATCCTGGGTGATGCACAGAGGAACTTCCCAACTCTGCAGAGGGTGGGAAGTTGGAGTAACAGTGATCTGTGCAGTTGGAAAACTGCAGAGTCCTGGCATCCTTCGCCTACTCAGCTCTGTGAAGAGACAGCAGAGAGGGTGGTCTGCTGAGGGAGCTTCTAGGGGTTCCTGGTGCTTCCCACACTCGCAGGCAGCATCAGGGACCCTGCATGTCCCCGCCAAGGTTAAGCCACCTGTCTGTAACCTGGCAGCACCCTGGAGGAGGCAGGGCTCATCTGTTCCCCAACAACAATACTGGGTATCATGTGCCCACTTTCAGATCTGGGGTCACTTTTCAGAACTGAAACTAGAATGGCTGGACCAGCTGAGGAGACGAAGATGTTGTTGTAAAATTCTTCAATATCCAAGAGGCAAATAACTTGAGATTTCCAGAAAAGTTCTGTGTGCACATGTTTCAAATATTAATATAATCAAAAGTAGCTTAGTAAGTGAGTTAGTATATTCCAGCAACCATTCACATGTAGAGGGTCTGACTAGCATATTAGCCATTAGTCCTTTTCTCAGCTGACTTCTGTTATCAAAGCAACTATTTAATATTGTAGAAATAAAAGCACAGTTTATTTATTTTTAACTTTGGAAATTCTAATCAAAGAGCTCTTGGGTATGGCCCAATATCTGCATTTTCCTTTTCTTGTGCCCTAGATTATTTTGATATAAGTTTGGGTGCTGACTCATGATTATGTAATTAAGAGATCCTGTGTCTAATTTATTTGTTGACATAATTCTTGCCACAGAAATAAACTTGTTGTCTATACACATACATACTCAGATGATGAATTTGTTCCTCGTTTGTTTTTAAAAAGCCACCAGATTTCCGACCCACGAATAGTAAGTCATAGGCATTTGTAGCCTTTTCCCTTTTGTCTGCAATGTGGTAAGAGGCAGTCTTCTACTAAAAGCTCATCTCTCTACCTGCATTCCCAATCTCTTTCCACTCATTTAAAAAAATCCCTCTCTACTGCAACATTGAACTCCAGGAATAGGAAAAGGGCTAGGTTTTTTTGTTTGTTTGTTTGTTTGTTTTAATCTCTATTTTCTTTTAAGAACCACTTTTGCTATGAGTCACTGAGAGCGCTTCTGTGTGGGGAGGTCCCAGCTAGACCATAGGGTTGAAGGTCTGGGCCTAGGGGTAATGGACTGGGAAGGTTTTTTTTTCTAACTTCCTGAAAAATAAAAGAACTGGTGTCCCTCTCTAGCTCTAGAAATGCAAATGCGAATACTGCATGATGTTAATAGAGCAACTTCCTTTTAGTGACTATTTCCTGTGCATCTTTTCAATCCTTTAATTTTAGTATCTATGAAAGTCTTCAAGAAAGTTTTAAGAACAATGCATAAATCTGAGTTAAATATTTTTGTCGTTAAAATAAAATAAATGAAGGAAAAAGATTCAGACTTAGACAGGGAAACCCAGTTTAGAAGAGTTGTGAATCCATGAAGTTGATACAAATAAGGCACAGTCAGTAAGATCCTCCTATGACGCTGATACATAAAAGGCACAACCAATGAGACCCTCAAGAGGATTGGAGCCAATATGTCCTGGGGGGAAGCAGAGGTGTGGGAGGGTGTAATGTGATGGGTACAGGAAATAAAGGTTCATCAAATATCAGTAGCAAAGGGAGGAGATTTAGTAATTATTCTCTATTATTTGGAATACTGACATCTTATCCACTATTATTCAAAGCAGTAGTAAAATGTATTACTCATCAAAGCATTGGGGTTATTTTTATTGTTGTTGTTTTAAATGAAATTATATGTGATAATGGACTCATAAAACATTGAATGAGGACAGGCCTCTCGGAAGACAAGGTCAGGGTGAGAATTTAGGGGTAATTTCCCTGCCCCCCCATCTGTTAGACTGTAAACTGTATAATAACAGCTCTAAGACCTGAAACCAGAAGTGATAAGCTTTTTGTTATCAGTATTAGAGAAGTGTTTGGATCACAGTAAGAAAAATAAAAGCAATAAATAGACAAACAAGACTGCATCAAACTAAAAAGATCTGCATAAAGAAAGAAATTTCAGTCAAAATGAAAATACATCAGACTGAATGGGAGAAGATAATCTGTACATCATAAGTCTGAAAGGGGGTTAATATTAAAATATGCAGAGAACCCATAAAACTTATTAAGTAAAATTAATTCTATTATAATGTGACAAAAGGTGAATAGACAATTTTCTAAAGAGGATTTAGACATGGTTATGAGACACATGGAAAATGATCATAATCACTCAGTATCAGGGAAATGTAGGCCCAACCCTGACACAGTGTCTCACACCTGTGACAACGACCTTCATCAAAATGACTAGAAAGTGGAGAAAGTGGATCCAGTCCTGCTACATGCACCCTGCCTCACTGTCCTGAAAAAATACACAGAAGATAAAAGTCAGCAACACGTGTAAGTGGAGGTGTGGAGGAAGGGGAAGCTTTATGCACTATTGGTGGCAATATAAACTTTGAAAAGTTATGGACTTCCTCACAAAACTAAAATTACAGTTACCATATGATCTAGCCATTCTACTTCTGAGCCTCTCTATGAAGCATATTAAACCATTAACTCAAAGCATGTCCTCTAATTTTCATTACAACATTATGTGTGTTAGCTGAGATATGAAACTACGCATGCCCACCAGCAGATGACTAAACAAGAGGGCTTGTTTAGTCTCTTTTTAGTCCTCTAAAGAGGACTGCACATATTTATTGTAGAATATCATTCAGCTTTTTAAAAATGGAGTCAAAAGAGACATCAACGGGCTGAGTGTAGCCTTGCCTGGGTCTGATCCTGGTGCCACATGGTCCCCTGAGTATTACCAGGAGTGACCCCAAGCACAGTGCCTGAGCACAGCCAGGGGTGCCTCCCCAAACAAGTAGCATAAACACTGCACACACACAACAAAAAATGCTTGAAGGACTCATGAGTAACTAAGAAAGTCGAAAAGAGAATGAAAAGCACTGGATAATTTCTCCAACATGCACAATCCATAGCCATAAAATAAAAGCAGACAAAAGAAGAAATCCGTGGGCAACCACAACACTGAGTTTAACAGACAAGAGGGCAGGGGTGGTACAAGGGTGGCGGGACAGCCTATTGGGTAGTGTGTCTTTAGAAAGTGATAAGTTTAGGCCTTCCACCCAGAGATGAACCGGAGCTGCGGCACGAGAAGTAGACCCTCCACGCCTATTGACTGTGATCCTGAGGTCTCCTAACCCATTTTGGCACCAGAGCGGATTCTTGCAGCCATGCATTTTGACTGTGAACTGAGCTACAACCTCGTGCAGCCCGGGGAGGGATTTTTTATCCCTCTCCATCCCATTTTTCTGACAGAAAATGGCAGCAGTGGTAGCAGCCACGTGGTAAGAGCCACCCTCTAAGACCCCTCAACCAGGAGGTAGGACTTTCTTTAGTGACGTAGCCTGTAGGTGGTCCTGGGAGGGGGGGCGTTCCCGGCGCGCCTTCCACCCAGAGATGAACCGGAGCCGCGGCACGAGAAGCAGACCCTCCGCGCCTATTGACTGTGATCCTGAGGTCTCCTAACCCATTTTGGCACCAGAGCGGATTCTTGCAGCCATCCATTTTGACTGTGAACTGAGCTAAAATATTAGAAACCCAAAACCGCGTGGCCGCTATCACGGCAGCGCAGACTCAAAGTCTTCACTCTTAGCAATGAAGAGAAATTATTAGATGATGCCTATTCAGCAGACCTGATTGTTGGGGAAAATTTCCAATCAATAATAGTGAGTTCTGTATGGAAATATGGAATGTACTCAATATATATAGAGAATAATGGGAATATCATTAGCTACTTAGATGGGGTGGGGTGGGAGGGGGGTGTATTGGGGTTCTTGGTGGTGGAACAGGTGCAGTGGTGAAGGGATGGTGGTTTAATCAGTATTTGACTGTGACTTAAACCTGAAAGCTTTGTATTTTTTCTTCTTTTTTCATGGTGGTTCAATAAAATATTTCTTTAAAAAAATAAAAGAAAGTGATAAGTTTAGAAAGGGAAGTACAACATGGTTACTATCACGCTCCACAACAGGACCCTCTGTCCATCCCCTTCATCCCCTGTCACTGTTGGTTGGTGCTTCAGAGAAGCAAACTGATGTGCAATTATTTCATGTTTTCTCTTTTATATTTGTACGAGCTGGAAACTCAAGAATTAGGAAACTTCCGAGGTGAGGGTAAATACCAAGTCTCAAGGGACAGGAAAGGAGTGGGCTGGCCTTCCTCTCACCCTGATGGGACTCAGAGATGATGCCACATCTGCTCACCATCTACTTAAGCTCCCACATGGCCACGACCCAGAGACACACAGAAATCTCAGACCTGAGCAACTTGCGGCAGAGATGGTCTGGGACTTTGCAATAGGCTTTTGCCACTGGGCCACTCCAGACAGGGACAGGTGCCATCCCACCACCTGCCCTCTAAGAGCTCCAGCGGTCACCATTTTCTAGAAGCCAGCAAGAAGCACCAGCTCCCACATGGCCATGATCCAGAGACACACACAGGAATCTCGGACACGAGCAACTTGCAGCAGCAATTTCTTCAGACCTTAATTATTAAAATTTTAGAATTCCTAAAGCGTGCAGATGCTCTTGCGGCTGCGTGATATTATATTACACTCATAACAAGCAATACAAACACATTGTCTAGAAATTGTATTTTTGGCAGATATGAGGGGAGGTAGGACTAGTCTCGAAATATCAAAGGTAACTAAAGTAGAGAAAGGATACCTTGAAAATTGTCTGCCACATAAGCAGGGGGAGGTATGGAATGGGGTGGGGAGGATACTGGGGATTTTGCTGCTGGAAAATGTGCGCTGGTGAAGGGATGGGTGTTGAATGAACATATGACCAAAGTTCAAAAATGAAATTTTTGTTACTGTATTATGGTGAATTAATAAAAAATTTAAAAAATTTTAAAAAGAAAGCAGGACAAATTGTAAAGGGGAGGAAACCAATCTACCAGCTAGAAAAAATAAGATCCAAACAGGAAAATAAAAAGATATTTCTTTCTATGATAAAAAAAAAAAGAAGAATTAGGAAACTTAAGAAAAGACGCTTTCTTAGTTTCCCAATGCCAAAGAATCTTCGAAACTCAATTCAGATATTACTCCCACCATGAAGTCTTCTTCAATATGTGTTACAGATGGGTTAGATGTTCCTATTGAGTGTTGCCATAATAATACATGCCTATCCATTTACCATGCATTTCAATGAGTTCTTTGCTACTAGCCTATGAAGTCCTCAAAAGAGTATCATTAGAGAACCAAATGTTGAATGAATTAAACATTTTCTGCATGAATTGATAAGTGATAGTCTTGATTTGTAAGGAAAATCAATCTTTGCTGTTAGTATACTTGCATTTCTATAGCAACTATTGAACTGAGCTGAGATCTCCCCAGAGGGATCACACAAAGACAAACTTCAATGCAATAAGCAAAGGGTCTTTATTGGGTAGCTCGGCTAGCTCAAGCTAGGGCCCTCATCTGGCTCACTGACACAATGGTAGCCTTCCTAGAATGAGCTGCCCCATGTCTCAAAAGTGAGGGGCTTTTATACCATAGCATTATATAACAAGGGATTTCCACAGACCACCCTTTTGGTCAAAGTCTGAGAGGCTTTCCACTACTTGCACTTAAGTTGATCGGTTATAAGTTGGAGTTACTAAGGGTTGCATAAGAGTTACATAAGGGTTATATAGGGTGAAGAGTTACATAAGGGCTATATAGGCTTTCGTAGCTGTATCTGATTGGCAACCCTTAGTTGATCTTACTATGGCTATCTCACGTCAGGGAAATCATCACTCAATTCTAGGTATCTGTGCTCAATTCCAGGAATTCTGGAACCAAAACCTAGGCTTAGCTTCTTCTGGCTTCTTTGTGTGTGTGTGTGTGTGGGAGGGGGTGGTCACACCCTTCGATGCACAGGGGTTGCTCCTGGCTCATGCACTCAAGAATTACTCCTGGCGGTGCTCAGGGTACCATTTGGAATGCTGGGAATTGAACCCGGGTCAGCTGAGTGCAAGGCAAACGCCCTACTGCTGTAATATCACTCCAGTCCTCTTCTAGCTTCTTTATGAGCCTATCATGGCTCTGTCTTTGCTTCTCTATCTCTCACAACAAGATGAACTTCCTTTTTCTAATCAAAGGTTCTAAGGTTGTGGGCATTATCTGTGCTAATTATTTATTTTAATTCAAGCACCTCTTATGTGCCAATTCAAATGATCCTCATGAAAATTTTCACTCTGAAGCAAGTCTGCGGATCCAGCCAGTTTCACACCATTGCAACTTGATAGCATCCTGTACGTGCACAGAAGGGATCTGTGTGTAGAGACTCCCGTGAGCAGCAAGAGCCAGCACCCAGGGGCCATCCTCATAGGGACCATCCCTACAGGTTCCTCCTCCCCTTTACTGTGGAAATGGCCATCTTGTGATGCACCCCTACTTCCCATTCCTAAGCCTAGGTCACCCCTGCTTTAAGGAAAGAACTGCAAATACACCAGCTACCAGCAATTTTTGTTTTAAGTTTTGTTTTAGGAGAATCAAAACTAAGGTAATGCATTCACAATAATTCATGAAGTAAATATTTATCCTGAAATGAGAATTGCTTGTCTATGGATATTCATTCTCTGTTATTTTTAGAAAGGTCTTATTTTTTTTTCAAGGAAGTCTAAAAGCACAATGTTCCTGAAATAACTTTTATAGCTAAATCTATGGTCATAGCAGATTAAAGGTGATTTTTATAGTCAGTCCCCTGCAGAGGTGTTTTCTATGTTTGCTGAAATATCCATTAGAAAGATGGTCTCTACACTGAGAGGTTTGTAAAACAGCAGGAACCGCAGCCAGCTATGGTACAATAGACGGACTCATCCAGAATCATATCCCATTTCCATTCTTAGACTAACCTTCAATATATGTTCCCTACTTGAGAAACCATTAAAGAAACTGTCCTTCTGATGAACACACTTCTCGATTATTTATTTGACAAAGGGACCAAATAATAGTTTTATAAAAGTTTTTTAATTAAAGATAATTCAATCTAATCTATGCCTTGCTTAGAATAATAAAAGTTTCCCATTCTTATTATGGCCTCTCAGTATCTGTATTACAGGCCATAATGCCCCAAAGTAGAAAGAGAGTAAGAAGGAAGGTGCCTGTCATACAGGCAGGGAGTGCGGTGGGGTGGGGGAGGCATGAGGGATACTGGGGACATTGATGGTGGGAAATGTGCACTGGTGGAGGGATGGATATTCAAACACTGTGTGACTGAAACTCAATCATGGAAGTTTTATAACTGGTGGTTCAATAAAAAATTTAAAAAAATGAAAATCACCCTTAAAAAGAAGTTCCCCATTCTTCCCCTCTTAGGCTGATATAATTCTGTAGTGACTCAATAAACTCTGATTTTTAATATAAATTTTTACCTTAGCAATGGGGCTAGAGCGATAGCACAGTGGTTGGGCTTTTGCCTTTCACGCGGCCAACCCGTGTTCGATTCCTCTGTCCCTCTCGGAGAGCCCGGCAAGCTACTCGGCAAGCTCTACCGAGCTCTGCCCGCACGGTAGAGCCTGACAAGCTACCCGTGTGTATTGGATATGCCAAAAACAGTAACAATAAGTCTCTCAATGAGAGATGTTACTGGTGCCCGCTCAAACAAATCGATGAGCAACGGGATGACAGTGACAGTGACCTTAGCAATGCATATGGGCTTGTCTCAAGTCCCCTTGTCCCCTTTGCATTCTTTTCTATGACCTTTCTTAACCATCTGAATTGTTTCCTTTGCCTTTTTCATTGTGATGACTAAGTTTATATTTCAACTCTACTAATAAAACTATTAAAAGTACTTACACATGTTTGGAAAAATCATTAAAGTATATTAAAGCTAATAGCTAATAGCTAATAGCTAATAGCGTGAGCTAATAGCTCACGCTATTAGCCCTATTTTCCTTGTTTATTCAATTTAAAGTTCCATATCTATATATCTACAGTAGCAAACATGTCTAAAAATGGTTTCAAAGTATGTAACAATATGACAATGAATTATAATGATATGGTTATAATTTATAGTATCTATTTCTTTCACAGTTAGTGAATGGGAACATTTAGAACACTTGACTGTATTTATAAGAGAGCACAGCTGTCATGGTGACAGACAAAAGAAACATTTAAAAGTAATGAAGGGTAGGGAAAAGTAGGGATAAAAATAACTCCCACTTTATTAGATAGAAAGTATTTTCAAAAGTTAAGAGAACAATAGACATTAAGGTATACTATCAAAGTAAGAAGGGTAAGCAAAGGAAAATGATAGGAACATAAAGCAAAGGGAGGTAGAAGAAGTTTATGTGTACAGATCATACGAGTCAGCCAACAGTGACTGCCACACCTGGATTCAGAAAGAGGGAGGGAGAGAGGTTGATGAAGATAAAAATAAAATCAATCTAGTAAAATAACCTTATATAACACAGAAAAAAAGAAATGCAATTTTTCTTAGTTTTCTTACACAATCTTAAATCACAGCCACTGAAAGATGCCATGGAAATTATCTGAGGTTTTTTACCTGTTTCTTTTTAACCTTAAATGTTAATTTTAAAAAATAACAGTTTCATTTTACGGATATTTGCTCTATTGTTCTCTTCATATACTATTGCTTGAATAATTATTTGGAAAAATATAGATGCCCATAAAAGGAAAAGTAGTCAACAATGTCAACTGCCTCAAGATATTCAATCAGTATGCTGACGAAAATATTTATTTATTTAGTGACATAGCACAGTGGTAGGGCATTCGCCTTTCACGCAGCCGACCCGTGTTTGATTCCTCCGCTCCTCTTGGAGAGCCCGGCAAGCTACCAAGAGTATCACGTCTGAACGACAGAGCCTGGCAAGCTACCTGTGGCATATTGGATATGCCAAAAACATTAACAGTAAGTCTCACAATGAGAGACGCTACTGGTGCCCACTCGAACGAATCGATGAGCAACTGGATGACAGTGACAGTGACAGTGACATAGTCCTGACTAGGAAAGAAACCAAAGATGAACAGTGTGATGTTCTGAAGAGTCCGGAGAAGAGGAAATCAACAGTGAAGGATGGAGATGGGATGGTAGCTTTATTGAAATAGGATGGGCAAGAAGGAGATGTAGTTATATTTGAATTTTTTTAGTAAGAAGAAGTACCTGATAGTATATCGTTTTGTGAAATGATGGGGAAATACAGTTTAAAGGAAAGAATAGTCAGCCCCAGAAACTTCTGGGAACATTAGATTAAGTGTGCACAGAATTGTGGCGGGTCTCAGAGGAACCTAGCGGAGTTGAAACCATTATAACGAACAGGTGGGCGGAGACAACCCTTAGCTACCCTTATTCCCCAGGCAGTCAGAGATGAAGGAAAGCGCTCAGTTCCAACCCAAGCAACACAACAGAGCAGGAGGAGGAAGTTGGAATAACTGCAGCCAAATATGCTGAGATTCTTGAAGTGCTGATTATGGAGGAAGAAAGCCAAGGTAGGTGATGCATCTGAGACATGAAATAAAGAGTAAGGGATGGTTGAACACAAAGACTGAAGTGTGCAGGACCTCATGGAAATGGGTTTGAGCTTTGGATTCTAACTTCTTTCAAGGCTGGGGTCAAGGCTGCTGCATGCGGAAACAGGCACAGCTCCCACTCAGGCTACCCCAAAGCATTCATCTGAAGACGCAGCTTGTGCGAGTGTTTTGTTGAAATAGATTATTTTTCTTTCTTTAAGCTACACAATCAGCATTCTCAAGTTCACTTCTTAACAATGCCCTCCTGGATGTTTTATTGCATGACAGAGCAAGTCACAAACCAGAGATCAACTATAATCTCACACTTGACTCTTTTAATATAATGCTTAACCGTAAATGTCTGTAACTACAAATAAGGGTTTAAATCTGAAGATGCTTTAGATAGATGGCAATTCCTATAATTATAAAATCATCATTTCTGCCTGAATTGCACTTAAAAGTTAAAGCTCCAACTGCTCCTATTATTGGAAAAGTAATAATAACAATTATAACTACACCATGAAGTATTAAAAGCTGAACATTCAATTTAAAGGTAGCTAGAATAAAAAATGTAATGAAAAGGGAGCCTATAAAATGCTGGCAATTCAGACACATATGCTATACAGGGGCACTAAAGAGCAAAGCCTGGAACTGTGGAGTCTTTATTACAGTTCATCTGTGAAGATTCTCTATCCCTTTTGGCATTACGGGTTAATATGTCTCACCCACAGAAAAGCAGCATCCCAGGTCAAAAACTGATTCCAAGGTATGTTGAATTTCAAACTACATTGCAAAATTTCTATATATGGTGAGTGCTTTTCAATTTTATTAGCACTATATATCATTATTCTAATGTATTACTTTTTCACATGCAGGAGGCTACTTCAATGCATGTAACTTACCATCATGACGCAGCGTGAGTGGCGTTGGAGGGCTCAGGACTCGAGCGTTTGTCACTGTGTTTTTCACCAGGCAGATATAGCTGCCAACGTCGGATGGCTGGACTTTGGAAATATAAAGGTTGCCTGTCTCCTGGGAAATGAACCTCCGGCTGTCTTCCGCCACAAAGGAAGGGAACTCATTAAATACCCAACTATAGATGATCTCTGAAAACACATAAAATTCAAATATTGAAAGAGATTTTTACACCAAGGTTTCAACAACCATGTTTTTACTAAGATTTAATTGATTGCAAGGTCATAGATATTTGATAAAGATACCTAGGGAATTCAGCATTTCATATCCAAAGGACTGTTGTTCTTAATGATTATAGGAAAATCTGAAATATTTCATAGGGAGGCTTAGTTTTATGCATCCATTCATTTATTCTTTTAATGCCAATGTGTATTATAAGATGGACACTATGACAGCAGTGAAATTAAAAAGATGAGAAAGACAGTTTTCAAGGTTGATGATCAGTCTGCCTAAGAGAGGAAGGGCTAACATGCTGACCCTGGAGCTAGGCATGGCACACGTGCAAGCATATTCATCTGCAAAAACCCCTTGAATCAGGACAAGTCAGGAGCTGGGTTCTACTCTTTTACTCGATGCTTAGCAAATACTTAGTGAGCATCATAATCATCCAGGAATTGCTCAAAATGAAAACAGTAATATGTGCTCTCATAGAGCTTTATAACAGTATATGACAGACACTTTTTCTAGTATATGCAAGCAAGTGTGTGTGAAGGGCGATGAGTGCTGTGGTTTAATCAACACAAATTGCATCCATCTACATTAAACCATCTGAGGTCTGATTTTCTCAGTAAAAAAATAAACGAAAATAGTACTACTGACTGTATATACATTAATTAGTATAACTAGGCACTTAAAGCCATATTATTTATAAGATGTGCATTTCTGTATTTTTCCCACACCCAGATGCATTGGGTTGTCAAGTGCCTTCTGTGTATCATTCTTCAACATGACGAAAAGAGAAAAGAGGTCCTAAAATAACTCTGAAAGAATTGTGATGCGTAAATACTATTTGAACTGTGTTCTATGGGAAACATCAGTGACGAGTTGAATGCTGAATCTAAGCAGGGTTTAGCCAACACTAATTAATTCTAAGGCACACATATTTTAGTTGTAGCAGATGTCTGAGGAATTTGAAATGTTATACACTGCATTAGTTTTTATAGTACACATACACAATGTCAAAATGTTCAAATACTTTAACAAATGTTTTACAAAGTCATTTTTTTCTATAGTGACTGTCACCCACTCAGAGTCTTAAGTCTCCTTGATCTTTTATTAAGGATTTATGAATAGTATCCATGTGACTTTACTAAAAGAAAGTCCTTAGTGTACAATTGAAGTAGTTCCCACTGTCCTCATACCGCTTAACTAGACCCAGAATTCCAGGGTTCCTCACTTTTCACTGCATGATTGAGTCTAACAGTTACATCAGTTTCATTTGCTGTTTACTAATCACTCATAGATGTTTTAAAATTTTGGAAATTTATTTAAATTAGATTTTACTCTGGTTATCTCTAACTTTTATTTGCACTTCATGAACTTGGAGGGAGAAGAAAGCAGTAAACAATTAAAGGCCATCATTCATTGAAATGCCATTTATGGGCACTGATTAGTGTTTGCTGAGTCCATGTTTTATAAGATAATTTTACAATGAAGTATTAATACAAAACTGGCATTTTCTCAAATTTTATAGATAAATGAGTATTTGGGAGCTCAGAAATGCTTAGTTTTTTAAAACATGTTTTCAGTTTTACATAGCAAAGCATTTCATAATTGCAAGAAGGATAAAAAGTAGAAATACTACACAATAGAAAAGCTGACCACCTGAATTTGATTTTCTGTCTGTGCCAAAAATGAAAATATTCAAGAGAACAAAATATTGCTTCAGAACACTATTTTAGTTTACCTATATAGTTTTTCATTCTTAATTAGAATTTCTTTAATCAACATTTGAAACTTTTCTTAAAAACCAAGCATAGAAATTCAAAAAAACAATAAAAAAACATATTTAGCTCTGGTGCTATCACTTTGGGCTCACAGAGCTCCGACGGTGCCCTGACTCAGGGGAAATTTAATAGAAGCTGATTAAATAATAAAACTTTAATGCTGTTAGTCATTTCTGAAGCATGTTGAGACTACTTGCTAAACTATGATCTTTCTAATTCCTAAAGTTCTTTGTAAACAGCATATTTAGCCATGACAACTAGAAGTGGTTTTGTAGTGCTAGGTTTGATTCTTCAGTGCGACTGCTGTCAGGTGTGAGACTCTCTGAGATTCTCTGGCCGTTGGAGGTGGGGACCTCATTTCTTAAGAATGCTTCTGCATTAGTTTCCACTGAGAGTCAAGCTCAGGATAGAGCTACTCTATCAACTTTGGAGTCATATTTCACTGTACATTTTGATATGCGGTAAGACACTCTGGAATCCAAACTCCTAAGGGTTTGTCTGCTTCACTGATGGCATAGCCCATTGTGGGCCTGACTTAGTGCAAACTTCATTCATTTATAGTCTCAGAGAGATCCCAAAACTCTTCATTTATCTCAGCATGAACATTCTCCTCAGGATCCTAGGATTCAGGTCTGTTTCCATAGTATCCACCCTGCTATTCAGGTCAGCGTGAGACCAGCACTATTCCTGGATTTCAGTTATAGTGTTAGTCCTGGACTATGCTTAGTCCTGGAAAATTCGAATTAATTTGCTTCTGACACAGAGTGATTTCCTTTTCTTTGAGGAAGTCTAGATACATATTGAAATTGTCTTCATTATATCCATAATTTTTAAATATGGGTAAAGAAGTGTTGATTCTACGCATTGTACCCTTGAAATACAGCTGCTGTAACTGATTTGGTGTCACCAAATAATACCATCTTCACTTTGCTAACCTTGACATATAAGATTGTGTAAATGACATATTCCCAAATCTACAAGTAGAAAGAGTACTCATATAGTCAGTGATGCTCAGTTTACATAATGGCAGCGACATTAATTAAAAAAAACATGAAAAAAGTTGCAAATCAGACTTTAAAGTACTTGAAAACAATTTCCATGAGTAATCATATGTGCTTGCTTCAGCTTTCTTTAATATAGCTGAGAGTTAGAAAATAGCCATTTTTCCCCCTTAATAATGTATATACACACCACAAGTATGGGGTCAAAGGATTTGGGGAGACCACAATATATAGAGTACACTGACCCAATTAATAATGCAACTCTCCTAGGAAGCATTTTCTTTATACTTGTCAGATGTATAAAGGAAAATCTAAAAACAAGCTTTTCTGTTTCAGTGACTTGCACAGTTTTATGGTATAAAAACTTTTTTTAATTAATAGGTTGTGTTTACCAAATTTCCTGATCTTATCATTTTTGTGCTTCCATAATATAAGATCAAATGCTACAGCTATGAATTAACAATGATTATAATTTATTATGAAACACGATTGTGGTCTATTTATTTTGGGGGAACACCCCATGCCTTGCTCAGGGCATACTTACTCCTGGCTCTGTGAACAGTATTGCTCCTGATACAGCTCCAGGGACCATATGTGGTACCAGGGATTAAACCTAGGTCAGCCATTAAACGTAGGGAAAACATAGCTAGGATGGAGAAAGGAGCACTAAGTAAATGATAATTGAAGGGATCGCTCGGGATAGTAGATGCATGCTGAAAGTAGACTATGGACCAAACATGATGGCCGCCTGATACCAAGGGAAGCACTGTACCTGCAGTACTTCTCTCTCTCTCCTTCTCTCCCAGTACACTCTCTCTCCTTCTCTCTCTCTCTCTGCAGTTAACTTTAAGATAGCTTTAAGTTTTTTATTTATAGTTTTTAAAATGCTTGCATTAATTGTTACTGCTTGCTGCTGAGCACATGTTTTAAGCATGTTAATGTATGCTTCCTAAGAGCCTTGCAATCCTATTTTCATAATTTCATCATGTGGATCCTTTCCCCCTTTTTTGTTGTGTGTGGATTAACAGACAAGAAGATACTTGGATGAGGGGATTTATTACATTACAGGCAAAAACAATGTAACTTAAAAAATTTGCCTACTGCTTTTTTGTTTTTAGAAAGTTTGCAGCTGAGGCAATCACTTTAGGTATTGGAATTAAGGACATTGGAAAGAAAACTGCAGAGAACTGTCCTATTTAATTAGTCTTTACAAGTGAGCATAAAAGGGTAAAACCTGAAGTTAGTAAAGAAACTTCTTTATATTGCTGATTTATACTTTCATTGTGATAGAAAATGCCACTATTATGCATCACTAAATCTGCTTTCTCACCACCCAATCCTTAAAACCCTCAGGATGCCTGCCTGGCTCAATAAATATTTAATGAATAAATTAATAGAGACTAAAATATGCTAATACATGAATTTTTTACAAGTATCAATAAATTTTCAAAGCACAAGTGGGCCTTTCCTCCATTTTAGACTTCATTGCAAATATTCGCATGGACTTATTTTGTCCTTGAGATATAAGTCGAAGATGATGGGCAAAGTTATTTCTCAGACACCAAGAAACAAAGAAGACAGTTTTGGCTTTGTAAGGGCTTTGGAAGTTGCTGCTAATGAACAAAAGACCAGGTCAGGGTTACAAAGTCACTAAGATTTTCTGAGAATTTATTCTCTAAGGAAAACTGAGTAGTGGTAAGCTTTAAGACATCCAGCCATCCCAGAGGTAACTGAGTCCTGTAAACTCTGCTTGAACACGTTCTCTCTGACACAGAGGCTGAAGGGCTGATGTGGTAGCTCAAGTTTCCTCAAGATTGTTCTGGCCATTAGACTTAGGCCTGGGACTGAGATCAAGAGAACTGGGAGTCATGGCTTGGATGCCGATCTCATGCATTCGGGGAAAAGGTAGCTGGAATGGAGAAAGGAGCACTAAGTAAATGATGGCTGGAGGAATCTCTCAGGAGAGTAGATGCATGCTGAAAGTAGACTATGGACCATACATGATGGCTGCCTGATATCTGTATTGTGAACCATAACACCCAAAAGGAGAGAGAGAGTAGAAGGGAACTTGCTTGAAACAGAGGCTGGGGTGGGAAGGGCTAGTAGTGAGGAGAGGGATACTGGGAACATTGGTGGTGGATAATGGGCACTGGTGGAGGGATGGGTATTTGAACATTGTTTGACTGGAACACAATCATGAAAGTCTGTAAGTTTGTAACTGCATTTCATGGTGATTCACTAAAATAAAAAAATAAAGAAAGAAAATAAAAGAAAAAAAGAGAACTGGGATTATCTACAGAAAAGTGATGCCTTTTTCCACTTATGGTATCAGGGAGTTAGGAAGTGGTCTGGGAAGTAACCTGATGCTGCTCTGGGTCACATACTTGGAACACTTCTTTCCCGTCCTGTCCTTCTCCCTGTCTCCTTGAATCCCCCATTCCTGATGTTAAAAGGTAAGTGTTACGAGTGAATAAGACCATAAAGGCAGGCGGGCAGTATGGTAGACAGCTACAAAGGTCAAGCTATTGAATTTTACTGAAGACTCAGGCTGTGCTGTGCTACCGTGTACAATGCAAGAATGGAGGCAGTCTAGGGGACAGGAGTGCTCTGTGCAAAGTAAGAAAAGCAGGACTAGATATAGCAATTATCATCACCAAGTGGTTCCTGCCATCAAAGTTCTGAGGCTCACACAGGAGAAGGAACAGAGGAAATTTAGCCAATAAGTGTCCGAAGAAAAATTCAAATTTGCCGGATTCCCTCTATGTCTGTACATATCACTCTATTGCACACTATATTCTCATCTTTCTCAACCTCAATTCAAACATGTACAGAACGGGATGGCCATGATTTGAGCTGAGGATTATACATATACTCAAATGACATCTGAGCCTGCTCAGTAAAAGCAACTACTGGTCCAAGCATAATTATACTAACTAGCATAATGCAGATTTGAAAAAATGCAGAGTCACCCTGAACTTTGTACAAATGGATTTAATGTCTGAAAGTTTCAAAAGTTTCACCTTTTAAACACAGCCAGAGGAAAAGATCCCAAGAGTGAAAGAGCAAAAGATTTCAAGAGTAAAACACAGCCAGAGGAAAAGATCTCAGAGAATCAAGTGGGGTATTGATAGCTGTTCTTGCTGAGAATCGGAGTTTTTAAAATACGTTGTGAAGGGGAACATTTGTCACATCTTTAAGAGTGTAATTTTCCTAATAAAGGGCAATTTTATGATTATAAAACTTTAGTTATTTGGTTAGAAGAGACAAAATACTAATTCTTCCTTTTATTTAGATGTGTATTGTTTTTATTGTTTATTATCTAGAGACAAAAAGAGCCAATTTTTCTTCAAAATTATGTCACCCTATAAGACTAACACCCAAGAATATAGAAATAAGTACCAGGAGGTTGTCTCCATGGCTTGGAGGCTGGTCTCTCATTCTGGACAACTCAGGGAAGGGAACACCAAGTAAAATGTGGTCAGAGGTCATGTGGGGGAAGAGTGATGCGGGCCGAATATAGACTAGAGACTGAACACAATGGCCACTCAACACCTTTATTGCAAACCACAATACCTAATCAGAGAGAGAGAACAAAAAGGAATACCCTGCCACAGTGGCAGTGTGGGCTGGGGGGAGACGGGACTGGGGAGGGTGGGAGGGATGTTAGGTTTACTGGTGGTGGAGAATGGGCACTGGTGAAGGGATGGGTTATCGAACTTTGTATGGGGGAAGCATGAGCACAAAAATGTATAAATCTGTAACTGTACCCTCACATTGACTCACTAATTAAAAATAAACTATTAAAAAAAAATCCCATTCACAACAGTACCTCATAAAATCAAGTACCTTGGAATCAGCTTAACCAAAGAGGTGAAAGACCTATACAAAGAAAATTACAAAACACTACTTCAAGAAATAAAGGAGACGGGGCTGGATAAAAAAACAACAACAAAATTATGTCACCAAGACAAAATAAATTTTTATATGTATATAGTTCAAGATACCTTTAAGAAAACAAAAATAACAAAAATAATATTTGAAATAGAAAGAGTAGCAGAGTGTCATACCCTCACAATTCTCAACTCCAATGACTATGAGAAGTGAATTCCCACTTCTAAAATCCTGGGGGTTACACTCACTGGGTGAAAGCAGTGATTTTCACTTGCTCTGAAGAATGCTTCAGACTAGAAAGGATCTTTGTAATCCCGGGTGCCCTATGCCTACATAGCAAGGTCAAAGCTAATTCTTCTCAAAATACAACTGAAATTTCTTGCTTGGCTCAGGGATTTTAAAATTATTTTTATTGAATTGTAAACTCCACCAGGTCAGGGACCATGTTTATTCCCCAGTGTGGTAGAGTCAGTGACACAAATTCCAGGGGGCCTTTGGATTTTGCATTAAAAAGCAAACAATTTAGGCTCTCACAATTCATGGGAAAGGCCAAAGATCAGAACCCCTAACAAGTCACTGTCTGTGCCTGGAATCTTGTCAGGAAAAGTGCCCTTGTGAAGGGAGCAGTTTACAGAAATGATCTTCAGGAGAATTACTGGAAGAGTGTGTTGTCCAAGAAAGAGTATGTTGCAAAATGATAAACAGATAATCTATCAGATAATCTATCAGAACATTTGGTGGCTTCATAGAACTTATTGGTTGAGGCCAGTTTTTTGGAAACTGTCTAAAAAGGGGATTTTTTTTGAATGTGAATTCTTGGATATGGTTCCCAGCAGGATAGTAAGGGAAGCAGCATAAAGCCAAGAATGTAAGATAAAGGCAAGAATGTAATTCATGCCAGAGATTAGTCCAAGATCAAGCCTATCTGGGGCTGTAGAATAAATTTCACTGCAAATTTGGAGCGGGAAGCAAAGGAAGGTAAAGCAATTTAGCCTTTTGTCCCTTCCTCTCCAGCAGGTTTTTGGGGTGACTGACAGATTGCGATGCAGAAAGAGCAAGCAAGCCAGCGGCACAATGTCCCAGGTAAGGGGAATTCTCTAGAAAAGGAGCAGTTGCAAGGATGGTGCATGATGCAGGTGAAGAAGCTGTGAGTAAGTGCCCACAGGATCGAGTAAATGTGTGCAAATTCCACAGAGTATTCTCCATGGACATTTATCCAGTTAGTCCTTCCAGCAACAGGCAATCCCATAATATAGAGGAGGAGATAAAACAAATAACTTTGCCAAGGACTGCTAATGAGCACAAATATTTATCTGGAAATAGGAAGACATCATCAACAGTGGTTTAAGACTTATTAGACTAAGTTACACGTTATGGAGTCTAATTTTGACAATCACAAGTCCAACGTTTCACATAACAATGAAGCAGATCAAACCCAGTCATCTATCATTCCTATTAATATGTAATAATTACTATTAGTCATAATCTAACTGAATATTGAAATAGTTACATGCATCTTAATTGTGTGACATGATAAGGTTGACATGATTTAACCCTTGACAGTTGCAACAATTTTTTTTTTTTAGCGAATCACTGTGAGGTACAGTTACAGTCTTACAAACTTTCATGCTTGTGTTTCAGTCATACAATGGTCGAGTGCCCATCCCTCCACCAGTGCCCAATTTCTACCTTCAATGGTCCCAGCATACCTCCCACCCCCCCCACCCCGTCCTCCCCTCACCCCACCCTGCCTCTGTGGCAGGGCATTCCCTTTTACTCTCCCTACCCTTTTGCGTGTTGTGGTTTGCAGTAGAGGTATTAAGTATTGCACCAATCTTAATGCCTTTTCCTTCTGTTAAGGGACAGGCAGGGCTGGAGCGATAGCACAGCAGGTAGGGCATTTGCCTTGCACGATTCCTCTGTCCATCTTGGAGAGCCCGGCAAGCTACGGAGAGTATTCCACCCACGCAGCAGAGCCTGAAAAGCTCCCTGTGGTGTATTCGATATGCCAAAAACAGTAACAACAGGTCTCACAATGGAGATGTTACTGGTGCCTGCTAGAACAAATTGATGAACGATGAGACAACAGTGCTACAGTGCTAAGGCACCGGCAAGCACTGGCCATTTTGTTATTAATTTTAAACTTAAGACATGCATATTTATATTTGCTTGCTTACTTTAGCTTATTGTTTACTTACAAATCTTCCCCCAGATAGCTATATGGCTCACTACTTCTCTCGGATCTGTGCTCAAGTGACTTCCACTAGGAGATCCTTTCTGACAAGTCACCTAAACTGTCCTATCATCTCTCTCTCTTTTAGTTTTTAAACACACTTTTTTTCCCCCAGAAGTTTACTTATTTTGTTTTTGGGCCACACACAGCAGTACTCAGAGAACCATGTGGGATGCGAAGGATGGAACCTGAGTTGGCTTGGGGCTAGGCAAGTGCCCTACCCACTGTACTATCTCTCTGGCCCCTCAACTCTCTGAGAATTCTTACATGACAGAACCAATAAAACAAACTATATGTATATATAAAACTATATAAACTAAAACTCACATATGTGCATAATAAATGGAAAAATGACTTCACTTAACAACATAGTCTGAGGAAAATGACTGGCATAAAAGAAATAGCCAGAGAAAGAATAAAAAGTGAATTCATTAGCAAAAATGGTCTTGACTATAAGTTAGAACATTACATTTTTTATGAGGAAGACCTCCCAGTACTGAGGAGGGTAAGGTGCCACTCCTTTGACCACCAGACTGCATTGCACAGTGCTCAGGCCCAGAGATGTGGTTCTGCTTGAGCCCGGCAGTGCTTAGGGGTCATGCAGTGCTAGGGAGTGTCTCAGGGGCTGGTGAAAGCAAGGCATGTCCCTAAGTTCCCTGGCCCCTAAAGCATACATCTTTGGGAAATTAAGATATTGAGTAGAGTTTTAATCCTTTATAATGTAGAAAATATTATATGGCAGTTTGTTCAGTTTGTTTTGGAATCCCTGAGGATGCATGCATCATATGTGTCGATAAGCTGCGATCAGAACATACCACTTGACCAAACACTAACATTCTAGTCAGCTGATGGGTTCTCAGAGGTCTATGAGGGTGGTATAAAGTAAAAAACAATTTATAAAAGCCACTGCATAATGATTGGTTGTCCAGGCAAATGTTGAAAGTGGAAGAGCAAGTAAGTGAAACAAGAATTTTAAGTGATGGATTAGGAGGACCAATAAACACAATTTTGAAGTACATTTCCTTTCTCTTGCCAATTTCACTCAGATCTGCCTTAGAGTTGTGAAGAAGGCGTGCTGATAAAAACCCTGTCATTCTACTTTTTTTTTTTATTAGTTCTTTTGCTATGGGACCACCTTTGGAGGAGTTTTTCCTCCTTGTAGTTTTTGCTACTTTGTGCTTTTAACTCCACTTGAGTGCTTCTTTACAAAGAAATGCTACCAGACCGAATTGTTCCATCTATCTGGGAGATCAAACACCCAGCGTTTTGGTGGTGGATCTTTGCTAGAGAATGGCAGCTACACAGCATTGGTTTTATTAACTCTAATGAAGTCTTCACATACGACTGCCACAATTTTAAAGCACAGCATGGTAGCAATGTTTTACATGTGGATAGGCATTCTCCACCTCAGTATTTCCATCAATGACTCTATCCGGGGAGAAAAGCAAAACTGCATCTGTGGAAGGTGACCAAGCCGTCCTAATGACATCGACACTGCTGTAATACTGAGCCTAAACGGGTGTTATGCTGAGATAGTGCAGTGTTAACTTTATGAAGACAATGGGGTGCTGGTCTATATGGGCCATTCTAATTTTAATAAGCTCAAAATACCATCATCCTCTTCTCTGCTCATCTCCTATGGTTTTTCCCCCTTTCACTTTACTTTTACCCAAATAGTACTTCATTAGTTTCTTTAGCATCTTCATTTCTGAGACTGAGTGCTCTCTGTAAAACTATCTTTTGAAATAAGATAATTTCGGAAGAATGAGAAAGAGAGGAGAGAGAAAAGAAAGAGACGAGGTAAGTCTATCCAGTAAAAAAAAAAAAAAGCATTATTCATCCCAGCTCAGGATGCAGACAATTAATTCCAGGATGGAATGCACCAATACTCTGAATATCTTTCATTTTTTATTTTTATTTTTATTTTGGCCTTTTTGGGTCACATCCGGCAATGCACAGAGGTTACCTCCTGGCTTTGCTCTCAGGAATTACTCCTGGAGGTGCATATGGGATGCTGGGAATCGAACCCGGGTTGGCCATGTGGAAGGCAAATGCCCTATCCGCTGTGCTATTGCTCCAGCCCCTACTCTGAGTATCTTAAAAGGGAAGATCTGTATAAGTTTAGAAATTATATAAAATATTAATTTACTGCAGGAAGTTACCTATTGTCTACATCAAAATTCTTTTCAGTCTCAGCATTTTACATTTGAGGTCAGATCACTGTTGCGTTCCTTAGACAGTCTGGGTTCCATGGGATGCTTCCCTGTCCATGGGACAAAATGCAGTGGATTTTGTCCATCTTCCCCTCCTCAATCCCATTCCCAATGTTCTCTGGGATGCTGTCATCTCTCTCTGAGACCCTCTGATCAGTGTCCTAGTTTCTTCAACTAGGGGCTGTGAGGCCACATAACTGAACATGGAGGACTCAAAAATTCAGCTGTAAAATAAATACATGAGGGATATAGCAGCAGTGCAGGGGTTAAGTCACTTTTCTTGCAAATAGCTGAGGCTCGTACAATCTCTTTTGCCCTATATGGTCCCCAGCCTTGCCAGGGAGTGATATCTGAGTACAGACCCAGGAGTAAGTCCTGAGCATCAGTGGGTGTGGCACAAACTCCCTCCAAATAAAATAAATTGATGACTGATTGATAGATTTTATTTGTATATCTGTTTTATATAACTTGTAAAAATTTTCATCTGAAAAATGGGATGATGAGTCAATAAAGATCAAGAAACTCTGATTGAGATTAATCTAGAAGTGGTATATTCTGCTTAAACAAGCCTTTGAGTTATTTGATGGTTATTATATATTTTTTATATTTAAAATAGATACCCAGAAATAAATAGATGAGAGTTAACTGACATCAGTATTCTTTTTTTTTCTCATTTCTATGATTTTCCTTCTAAGCTAAATTTGTAGTACTCTGACTAGTTTGCTGAACTGAACTGGAATTAGGACCAAACAAATCATATCCACAGCACAGAACTATAAGCAACATTATTTATGTTTAATGGCATGAAAACATCTATTAACGTATTTCAGGGCATTTCCCCTAATAATTGTAAAAATATCGGAAGAGCCTGACAAAGACTGTGTTAAATATTCACTGCCATAGTCCACAACCTCACAACTTGGATCCCATAAAGCCATCAAGGCAGTCAACATTTGCTTCCTTACAGAAATGTGTAAGAAGGTGGGGGGGGAGCGGGCAGGGGAGCTCAAGGTGATTATTAGAAGTGAAAACCACCAGGAAGTAAATGTTAATTCCTTGATATTTCTTGATGCTCTCTTATATATGGGATTTAATTAACCAAAATCAAGGAACTGACTAAAACCAATCCCTGAATTCTATGAGAACTAAGATGCTAACTGGACAAAAAAGAGTCAGGAATAGGAAGAATAGGGAAGGGACCATTTTGGGAGTAGGATGCTGGTAGTGGGTACACACAAGCTTTTCATATACAGAGACTGGAAGCTATACTGATGAAACTTGATAGCATTCAGATGGTAGCAATACTGTATTACCATGTTAGCACGGTAGCACTGTCTCATTGTTCATTTATTTGCTCGAGCGGGCACCAGTAATATCTCCATTGTAAAAACATTGTTTTTGGCATATCAAATATGCCACGGGTAGCTTGCCAGGCTCTACCATGCGGGCGGGATATTCTCAGTAGCTTGCGGGGCTCCCAGAGAGGGATGGAGGAATTGAACCCAAGTCGGTCGCGTGCAAGACAAACATCCTACCTGTTGTGCTATCTCTCCAGTCCATGGTAAAGCAAGAAATTTGATTTGATAATAAAAATGTTCAATTACATGACCTAAAATTTGGTTCTATATAATTTATCTAATTTGAAAACATGCAGACTTGTAAGCTATGTGGTAAGCTTTGCATGTAAAACAATTCATTTGCTCTGCATTGCACTGAATGATGAGGTTACTTTAATGACATTCATAGCACAATATGTTATATATACTTGTAGAACTTATCTTGCTACATTAAAATAAAGATCATAAAGATCACATAAATTAGTTAAAGCTTATGGAAACATATAACAGCCATAATATAAAAGGATGAAACAATTTTCATAAATGTTTAATGTACTTGGTTGGGGTCTAATCCAAAGAGAGAAGACAGGAATTAGCTTTTTATATTTATTAGAGAAATTTCCAGATTATTAAATTGGTGTTGTGAAGATAACTGAAATCACTATAAAATCCAATGTTTTGTTTTCTTAAAATAATTTTAGAATGCAAAAATTAGTCAAGAAACAAAGAATGACTGGTAAATCAAATAAAATACAGCCTACTCTAGGGAAAGCCATACAAATGTCAGTGATTACGAAGAGTAAAATAGTTTTAAGAACTCACAATCTGAGTCAGATCATTACATACTAATTCAAGTGTGATAGGTAACTTCTGTTGGTTAAATCTCTAAAATTAAAATTCTTGAATTTTGACTTGAATACTTATTCTATACTTAAACTTAGATGCGTTACTGACTACTCTCAGTCTTCATTGCCGTATTTTGAAAATTTCACTCGAATTATTTTGCAATGATTAAATAGAAATAACCTAAGGTAGAGAGCTTAATGCTTATTCCTCAGATGCATTCTCAAAATAAAATTACAGCATTCATTTTGGACATCTCTTAGCTAGATATTTTTGGGGCAGAACCAGGCTACATCTGAGGGCAAAAATTCCAAGGTCATGTTAACTCAATTTACATATAATTAATAAGCTATTTTCTCCCATATAACTAGATTTAAAATAATCCAGGGCTCTAACTAGCTTCTTTCATTTCCTGTCATATGCCTTGATTTCCCAAGGAGATAAAAGACCTAATTGTTTCAGAGAATCACAATTTCTTTGACATGTTACATAGTTGTTTGTAAAATAATAATATGATTGCTTATTTCAATTTTATAGAGTTGAGACAACATTTGGAAGCCTTTCTCCCTTTTACAGACACAGAGAAAGTGACTTGCTCACAGTTGCAACTTGAGCCCTAGGAAGTCACTGAAAATGTCAAAAATTCCATGACATTTCGAACCACTTGGCATACGTTACTGCAGATTTGGAAACTGTTAAGAAATTGTATGATCACAAGCCATATGCTCTCCTCAAAATTACTCAAAATTTGAGCTATGTATTGTTTCATTTACATTTGTTTAAAAGCTTTAGGTCCCATACATGATTCAAAAAACTATCCTATCCCCACCCTTCAAAACAACTCCAGAAAGCAAAATCTTGCGCCTTCAAGCACTGGTTTTTGGGAAATTCTCACTATCACTTCTTAAACAACGAACAAGAGACAAAATTTAATGTTGTGTCTTTTCAATGGTGTTTAGACCTTCTGCAGTAGACTGCTGCCTGGTAAGATTTCTCCATTGCAGATTCTGCATGAGTTAAACTTCAGACTGAGCACTGTGGCGGCCAGGGCACCTGTGTTCACAGGAACAGCAGCCTTGCTTTTACTACACATTCCCAGTTCCCTGGTTAGGCCAGCTGTTGGCTGCAGCTGACACTAGCGCAGAAAGAGCATGTGTCCTCAGGGACATGCAAAATTCTCAAGTAGGTCTTCTGAAAAAGTTCACAGCTTCCCCTTCTGTTTGCATCTCTGTCTTTCTCTGAAGTGGCACCTACAGTGATCCTTGTTCACACAACCTGGACCACCATCCGTGCTGCCCGCCATTCTGCCTGCTTCCGGACTGTGCTAATTGGGTGAGGGCAGCCGGTTCTCCCTCTCCAGATTTCCATTCTCCCTGAGGGGAAGCATGTTCCAGTGAATAATCCGCCACAGCGAAGGGCACTCATTTTTGATGCTTGTTAGCTTCATACCTTTTTGCAATATTGAAAGAACAGCAGAAGAGGAAGCAGTTATACCACTCACCTCCAGACTGACTTTGCAGGCAGGAGCACCAGACTGCTGCCTTCTGCCACCAGACATGGGCATATTCCAATTAGGAACTTGCTGCTTATTATAAGTTTATGGGTCTAAGAGAACTCTAACAAGAGGAACCCCCATGCATTTGGAAAAGTGTCTCCTAAATACACAAATAATTTAGAAAGATCAAAGAACTTTAGAAAGATCGTAAACTTCCTTATGCCTCCTTCTCCCCTCAGTGTTTTCACGTGAAAAATAGCACAAAACTAATTTTCTATAGACTGAACTAACCTGATTAACCTACGAATAAGCTTCTTAGCCTTGAGGCTCCCTTTAAGGATTCTATAAAGACTGTACTCTTTGGGTAGTAATTGCAAGAAGATGTTTCCGTAACATATTTCTTCTGTCTTATCTTGTTTGTGCTTATTCTTTATGGAGAAGCCCACACTTCAGACCTGAGATTTTCCTCTGGCCAGAACTCTTTCTTCTATGTGGTGGGCAGTCCATGATGAGCATGTGAGCATCCTTGCTCTCCATCTCAGTCACATGTAGCTGTTTAATCCACAGAGATCATGACCCTCCTATGTTTGATCTTCTTGGGCATCAGCCAGCCAGCAGACTGGCCAGAGAAAGGACTATGATACTTGATACTGTTTTGATTCTTAAATAAGGCTCACAGATAGCCCTTTTGCTATTATGTGAGAGTTTCAGTTTCTTAACATCTACTTTAAAAACGCTACTTGTGGTTAAGCGCTTAATAGCGTGCAGTGTCTTTTGAAGAAATGAAAAGGTGAAGCCATTCAGAGGATTAATTGGATAATACTCACCTAATTCCTATTACTCTCTGATTTTTTTTTAAAGGGCAAATTATATATAGTCTTAGAACTTCACTAAATTGGAACTGCTGAAAGAAAAACTAAGTGGATGTTTGCTTAGGCAACATGCTAATTGGATTTTAAATGAAACAGCCAATGGGCAGGAGGATGTTTATTTCAGAAAACCCCCTGCTATTTATCAGCCTTCAGTGAAGTTTTTTTTTTTTTAACCTCTGCAAATGTCTTCAGCAGGAGGCAAAAATAATGACTGTGCCTTCCAAATTTGGAAGAAAGATTGGAGTTCTTAAGCTGGAACCCCTTCGACTTTGTAAAGTTGCTATCTCGGAAAAGTTGGGTGGAGGAATAGGAATCTTTTTACTTGAGGCGAAGGCGAATGAACCTCAGGAGGAAAGGTGCAGTGTGCAGGGAAGGTGATCAAAGTCCTTTCCAAACATAAAAGGGAACTAAATTCCTACTGGGCGGGCAAAGGGGGTGCGGAGAGTCAACCTGAGTTTCCTGTTTCCACACAGCCGCCTCCCAAGGGCACCTTCCAGGCCAATAAACATGACATCAGAGAGTGGCAAAGAGTGATGCTACATAGATCAAAAGTCGACAAGGATGTCAGTCTCACCACTGGGGTGAGAATGAGAATATAAAGCCAAGGACACTACCTCTTCTTTCTGCGGGGGGCGTTCCGACAATAATGATCAAGACCTTGGTTCTGAGGATTTCATATAGAACTTTCCAGTTCAGTGTATTAATCCAGGATACATCAAGACACTGGTTAATGTCCACTACAAGACTCTTTGCCATGTCAGATTCCTTAAAGAACATTTGACATCATGGTAGAGGTTAAGTAAATAGATTTAAGCATGGTAAATATATATATATGCATATATATATAAAATGTATATATAATGGGTCTCATTCCCTGACCCTGAAAGAGCCTCCAATGCGACACCATTGGGAAGTACGAGTAAAGAGAGGCTTCTAAAATCTCAGGGCTAGGACAAATAGAGATGGTACTGAGACCGCTCGAGAAAATTGATGATCAGCGGGATGATGATGATGATGTATATAAACAAATATATATAAAATAATATATAACAAAAATATTACTGTATTACTGTATCACTGTCATCCCATTGCTCATCGATTTGCTCGAGTGGGCACTAGTAACGTCTCCATTGTGAGACTTGTTACTGTTTTTGGCATATCGAATATGTCATGTGTAGTTTGCCAGGCTCTGCCGTGTGGGCAGGATACTCTCAGTAGCTTGCCTGGCCCTTCGAGAGGGGTGGAAGAATTGAATCTGGGTCGGCCACATGCAAGGCAAATGCCCTACCAGTTGTACTATTGCTCCAACTCGTACAAAAATATTCTAATGGTAAATATAATATATGTAAGTATATATATAATCATGACACAGTTTAAGTAAATATAAAATACCATTCAGTCACTAAATAAAATTTGATATTAAGCAACTATAACTATCGAGGTGAAGGGATATTCCCAGCATACTGTTTACTGGAAACAATTTGAAACCCAGAAGCATATATTGTATATAATGAATTAATTTCTACTCACTTAGAATAGTACTAGTTTTATGCACTATCCATAGAGGAAGTGAGAAAATAAGCATTCAAATCTTCCCTGAGGCTTAATTTCCTTGTAATCTCCGAGAAAAACAGGTCAATAAGATGTCAGCATACTCTTTACAAGTCATCTTTTATAAAATCTCAATATCAGGCTATTGATTTTTAATGTATCACTATATATTATAAAATAAAATTACAGTTATTTTCAGTATTAATCCTTATATTATTAAGCATCCCTAGTTTATTTTTCATTCAATTTTATCACAGACTGCCAGCACTCTTTGATTATATCTGTATTTATTATTTCATATGGTACTTTAAAAGAAACAGGGAAAAGAGACGGTTAATAGTTTTGATAATGTTTATACAGAATACATCAATAATTATATACCAATGACTTATGTATGCACGGCATTCTAATATAAATTTGGATTTTAATGGTCAATTGTGTTTAATCTGAAAGCTATCTTAATTAATTTATGCAGAAGCTTAAAATCTCAAAAGATTCATCTAGAAGTAACATAGAAATAGCCAAATTTTCTGGGTTAAAAAGAAGATTTTTTCAAGTAAAAGAAGAAGACATATTAACCACTCTTATTTGCCTGATCATCCTAATTAATGACAATAGCATTTTCCATTTTCTAATTTTTAAAAAGAAATGAAAAATCTTCAGTTTCTAAGGTGGAAAGGGCTGGGCTGTGCCCTGCAGTGCCTGCAGGGACTCCTGGCTTGATACATGGGAGTCGCCCTGGCAGTGCTCAGGGGATCGTCAAGGACCCAGGACTGGGTTGGGGGTCAGCCGCATGCAAGGCAAGTGCTGTAGCCCCTGCACTATCTCTCTGGCCCTGAAATGGGAGGAAACTTAACTCTGAAAGGAAGAAAACAAAAGACTCCACATTTACAGAAGAGTGCATGGCTCATTTCACAAAGGAAACTAGACATATTAGTATCTAAATTATGCATAAAAATTAAGTACATATTTATGACACCATAGTAGAGTAGGAATGAATTACAAATATGTCCAAAATGATATGCAAAAGAAAGTTACGGCCATGTAGAAAGTCCTTATATGTGTATCTGTAACACAAAAATTTAAAAGGCTAAGTAAGACACATGTGTCACCTAAAAATTACATTGTTGGGGCCATGGCATATTTATGTATAATAGATTACACTTTAGAATTCCCTATCACACTGAATGTCTAACTACATCATTATCATTATCAAGTGGCTGATACAAATGGCTGATACAGTGGCACAGTGGAATATTATTCAGCAAAAAAAAAGGAGCTAAGGAGCTAACTACTGATTCTAACATAGATGAATTACTGTCACTGTCACTGTCATCCTGTTCCTCATCGATTTGCTCGAGCGAGCACCAGTTATATCTCCATTGTAAAAACATTGTTGTTACTGTTTTTGGCATATCCAATATGCATGGGTAGCTTGCCAGGCTCTGCCGTGCGGGCTCGATACTCTCAATAGCTTGCAGGGCTCTCCGAGAGGGGCGGAGGAATGGAACACGGGCTGACCACGTGAAAGGCAAATGCCCAACTGCTGTGCTATGGCTCCAGCCCAAAGATGAATTAAAAAAAAAATTCTAAGTGAAAGAAATCAGGCTCAAAAGATTACATGCTACATATTTCTAACTTAGTTTCTGGAGAAGGCAACATTAAGGACAAAAGTTAGGTCAGTTAACGTCAGGGGTGGGAGTTGGAGTAGCACACTGATGGGAAAGAGGCATGATCAGGGAGCTTCCTGTTGTGATGAAAATGTTCTATGTCCTGATTAGAGTTATGATTGCATTATTTTATTCATTTTACTCAAAGCTCTTTGAATTAAATATATAATTAGTGATGTTCATTAAATGTTAATTTCACCTTAATTAAGCTAATTAAAATAAACCATATTGAATAAGTGTTATAAAATAGAGAAAAAAGTATTAATGATCCAAATATTAATTTGCCAATTGGAAGTCTAAATTAAAATTCCTAAATGAAAGTAACATTTTCAACTTATTTCTATTTCTCAATTTTAATATTTAAAAATATGATGATGTGTATCACAACATTTATTTTCCTGAAAATAAAGAATGATACCATGTTCTGAAAAAAATCAGAAATGAGCTATTCTATTATGGGCTTATTGGATCAATCTTATTAGCTAGTATAAGAAGATTAATTAGCAGTATCTGCTGAGCAGCTGATACATCCAAATGGATGATAGCAGGCACAAAAATTACACAAAGATCCAAGGACTGTCTTAGTTGCCTACATCAATTAAGAATGATAAGATAAACGAAATGACTGTCATGGGACAGGTGACAGGAATTAGAGGAGAAAACTAGTCTGTGGGCACTTAAAAATGCTGATAATAGAGTTGGATAGAGAAGAATGAATCCCTTCTTGCTTGGTTCAACATAAAAAGAAAGTGAAGGTAGATCATCTTTACAATTACAAAATATGGACAATTTACTGTGTGGCAGACATTATACACATTTATACAGTGCATGCATATATACACATATATGTGGTCAAGCACCTTATAGTGATACATATAATATTTCACTAGCTCTTTCCAAACATCCCATACATGTAGAATTTTGGAAATGAGTAATCAATGTAAGGCCAGTCTATGTTATTCCCCAATGTCACAATACTGTTCAATGACAAATCAAAGTGGCACCAGAGTGTGAGAGGCAAATCCGTGAACTCTGCTTCCCTTGATAGATGTCTGACAGCCAGTGTGCTCCCTCTTAAGACTAAACTGAAGTTACTCTGAGTTCGATTTCTGCTTGGAAAACCAAAAAAGAACTAAAGGATGTCTATTTACTCTCCATCACATGCCAACATAGATACGGTAAGAAGAAGGCAGAAGTGCCCCAGGCCTTGTTAAGAAAGCCACTTCCAGGTGGGACAGGTGCTGGCACTCACATGCTCAAATCTGAGCTATGAATAACTCCTTAAAGCATTGTGCCTTAATAAAGAATTTTGAGGAGAAGAAAAAGAAAGCCACCTTGATGCAGTGCTCAGGGGACCTGGGGCCACTGCTGTTGGCCCATAGTCAGGTGCAGGCCAGCTGGTTCTTTGCTTGGACCAGTGGGTGCTGGGGGCCCAAGGATGTGTTTGGCAACTCTTTGGGCACCAAGACTGGGGATCAGACTCAGGCCTTAGCATGGTAGCCATGGGACCTTGTCTTTGAACTGCCTCCTCAGTCCTAAGAGAACTTTGCTTTATATCAGAGATTATCATACCAAACCACAGGCTGAATTTGACCTGTTGTTCACTTTTTGTAAAATACGACCTCTGGGCAAGAAATGGAATGATATATATATATATGTATATATACATATATACACGCATATATGTCATTATATATGTATAGATATATATGTATATATATGTATATATATGTATATACATATATATACATCTATATATATGTTCTGTTTTCTGGACCATTCCCCAGTGGTGCTCAGGGATCACTCCTGGATCTGAGCTCAGAGATCACTCCTCACGGGGCTCAGGAAACCATCTGAGGTACCAGGGATCAAACCCAGGCCTGCCGCGGGCAAGGCCAGCACCCTGCCTTCTGCAGGAGCTTTCTGACTGGGGATTTAATATTTTTAAACAGTTGAGAATACAAACTTTAGAAGATGAATGAAACGGGTTTGACCCTGGGCACTGTGTGGGAACAGCCCCAACCCCATCACCCCAAACAGAATTAGTGAAAGATGAAGGGTGTCTGAAACTCAACAGTTAGTGTCCCAGACTGAGTCTTTATCACTGCAGTCACTGCATTTTGAGTTGCCTCTGGCTCCCTGAGACCTGAGGCTTCGAGGTGCGTTGGGGGTGAGGGGAGGGGCGAGGGAGGACCAGCTACTCCTGACATCAGGGTCCACAGAGCCAGATGGCTGACCGGGAGAGTGTGAGGACATGTCCCTGTGGCAGGGGCAACCAAGACACACCCTATGATCCCTTGGACCAATACTCTGGGTTCATGGAGTGCCAGGGGTTGGTTGAACTGGAGTCTCATGCATGCAAAGCATGTGCCCTCCCCTCGGACTATCTCCCCTGCTCATCTGTACGTACACTAGAGGCAGAGATGGTTAGTTCTGACGAACTACAATTCCCACAAAGAAAAAGTCACTTGTTATTGACAGATTAAAATGAATTTAACTTTGATAAGTCTGTGCTTAGTTCAGCCACTTAAATGCAAGATCAACAAAGAGGAAGATTTCTTGGAGAAATAAACAAAGACCTGGATTCTAGGAATACTGATTCTATCATTGTATGTACTAATTGATCTTCATTTGAAGCCAGCACCTGAGGGATTACAGCTCTTGGGTTATATACTTCCTTGTATATAGCAGGACTGCTATTTGTTTCTGTCAAAGTCCACTGTGCTATTTAAATATTTGAGAAGTTTGGGAGGAAAATAACAAAATATATTTCAAAGTTTTATAAAAAGTTCAGAACTTTTATTGTTTCCATGCATCAAGGAGTAGAAACAGGCTAAAATCAGGTTTTTTCCTTGGTCCCTAGGCCAATATTCAAGCACATGGTGAAATCAGGATTCACACTGAGTGTCAGAATTTCATTTAGTGTGGGTTTATCTTCACCATCTTCCCTTATTGGTCAGAATCAATGGAAATATATTGCTTTTGTTATATTACCACTTTTGAGAATAAATATTCAAGTTTAAGAAAATAGGAAGCCTTCTACTTCATAAGCCCATCAATTCAGTTGAATCTGACTTCATTTTACCAAACTAATTTGACTGGCTATTCAACTTCCTTGACCAAATCAAATGAAAGTGAGTATATGTGTTAAGCAATGTGAAGGCAATAGTTATTCCTGTAATGAGAATCAATAATCAATTAGTAAGCATCTTTGATTTTTCTGGTCCACTCTCCCCATGCTATTTTCTCAAAAGAATTTCACAGAGGTATTCTTATGTTTATGATAGCTGGAAAATAGTTAAATTCAATTAAACAACACAAATCAACTAGAGTTGCTCTCTTTCAAACTAAAGAAATGGGGGAAAATGATGCTGTGAGGTTCACAGTTTTCTTCATGATAAAATATTCCTAAATAAACCCCAGGTTGAAATGTTTTTTTGATATTTAGTTTTCCATGTATAAATTTTGTCAGATACCATTTAAAAGAAAAAACAACACTCCAAAGCACTCAGATTTTTCTTTCCAAAATATGTAGAAAATATTTCAACAAAGTACAGTTGAAACAAGTAAAAGAATAAAGGCATGCATTTTAAAAGATATTTTTGAAGATTTTGAAATCATCCCATAATGCATCTGTTGATAGCAATGAATTCAGAAACCATCAAGCAACCAGTTACAGCTCCTGTCACACACTTGTCACTTGGTGGGACAGTTTAGGTTGAAACAGTCTTTTTTTCCCTTATCTCACTCAAGCATTAAATTTTGTGACTCCTTTTAAGTTGACAGTGAAACACTCAAAATTAATGATTTGGGGAGTTGGATAGTACAGTGGGTAGGGCGCCTTCTCTGCTCATGTCTGACCCTGGCCGAATTCCCTACTCTCCATACAGTCCCAAAGCATAGAGTCAGGAGTAAACCCTGAACACCACCAGCTGGGAACCCCAACCTATAAATAAGTAGATAATTTCGCTATGTGTCATTGAATTACTTGGTGCCTACCCTGTGTACCTTCTACACAGTGGTGGAGAAAGAAACTCAACTATTGCATTATTCTAATGGGTAAGATTTTCAAAATCTCATATCAACTATTTGTGTCACTGTTACTTTCATATATATATGAATATATATACTTATTCATATATATACTTGATTTGGGCAGTGCTGAATATTCAATTCAGTGAATGGTTTGGTCAAGTAAATAAAAATCATTAAATTTCTTATTCACCAGAATGGGTGTAACACACCTGATGACAATTTTCATTGGCACAGGTCATGCTATTGTGGGAACACTATATAATAGAGTCAAAAGTATACTGTTTTGGAGTTAGACAGGTGTGCATCTCTTATCATTGTATTTGTTAGATATGGGACTTCAGGAAAGTTTCTCTGAACTTTGATATTCCCGATATTTTAAATAAAGGTAACAATAATAAACGTTAAAAGCAGGGATAAAGAACAAATAAAATACAATATTGGTTTTCTTTTGTTCTCCTTAATGTAATGAAAAGGCTGACTTCAATCATGTCGTAAATGGAGGTATTCTCTGTCTCAAAAAATGTAACTCATATTCCCTGAATTATAAGATGTTCTTAGAAGAGAAAGAAAGTCACTTAGTAATGACAGACTGCTCTTTTTAAAATTAGTTCCATACTTTTTTTTATCCCATGAATGAGTACAGTCATTCTATGTCTGTCCTCCTTCTGATTTATTTCACTCATTATGATACTCTCCATGTCCATCCATTATAAAGCAAACTTCATGACTTCATTTTTTAACAGTTGTATGGTATTCTATTGTGTAGATATACCATTGTTTTTTTAGCCAGTCATCTGTTCTCAGGCACTAGGGTTGTTTCCAGATTCTGGCTACTGTGGACAGTGTTGCATTAAACATACAAGTGCAGATGGCATTTCTGCTGTAGTAGAAACAAGGTCAGGACTACTGGTCCACAGTTGGAAGCATGCCTCAGGTCTGGGGAAGAGGGCAGTTGGGGTAGAGAAGGGACCATTTATAATAATAATGGTCTAAAGGGAGTGCTCTAGATGGGAGAAGTGTGCTGAAAGTGGGTAAAGGACAAACATGATGACCTCTCAGTATCAATGTTGCAAACCATAGTTGCAGTATCTATATTGCAAACCGAAAGAGGAGAGGGTGTCAGGGAGTGAGAGAAGGAGAGGGAGGGGAAGAAGGAGGGGGAGATGGAGGGGGAGAGGAAGATCACAGGGAGACAGAGGGAGGGAGGGAGAGGAAGAGAGAGAGAGAGTAAAAGAGAAAGAGAGAGAAGAAAACACCTGCCATAGAGGCAGGTTGAAGGGTGGCGACAGGAGGAATATGGGTTAGATTGGTGGTGGGAGATGGACATTGGAAGAGGGACGGATGCTGGAACATTGTATGACTAAAACCTGATCATGAAAACTGTAACTGTATCTCACGGTGATTCAATAAAAATAATTTATAATAGTAATAATAATAATAATAATAATTAGTTCCAGCCCAAACATTCTTCCTTTTTAGAGAGTAGAAATCTCTATTTCTTAATTTTTAAATCTCTTTGGGGCCAGTTATATATAACAAACACTAAAATACTACAAAGTGAAACTGACTCTCCTACAAATGCCACATATTTTATGAAACTAATAAAGGGAAATTTGGAAAATAGATTCAATCATTAAATCACAATTACTAATGATAAAAGTTCCAGTTGAATGACCAGAAACTGTAAGAATGTGGGTCTTACATTTTTCAACTACAGTGATTTGAAAGAAAATAATTCAGGGAGGCATTAGAAAAATTGCTTCACGACTGAAATCTCTTGGTAGAATTATGTTTTGTGTGCTTGCTCTTACTAAAGATAAGTAAGAATGCTGGGGTGGCATGCTATTTATTAATTTTAAAATAAATAAAACAAATTCTTTATGGGTGGATTGTGGGAACAAACTCGGTGGCCCACTGGGATTACTCTACCCCTGGCTCTGTGCTCAGGAATGAGTCCTGACATACTCATTGTATGTGTGAGGTGTGAGGTACCAGAGATGCACACCAGGGCCTGCCACATGCACAACAAGTGCCTTAACTTTAGTACTATCACTTTGGTTTTCAAACAGACACTTAAAGCACAAGTTGCTATTACCACAAATGTTTAAGCTGAGACTTAGATTTTATAACATACAATTTTATTTTTTTAAGAAAAAATATCAAATGAAACATTTTAGTCTCTCCTATGTGAGCTATTGATAGCCAGGTGATATATTATCTACCCTCTAAGAGAATGCTCTCCACTTTACACTGTCCTGGGAAAAACAGGTTCCACAATAACAGCTCTGATGCCTGGTGCCCTTTCACATCCTGTCATGATCCATTTTTCCTCTCATTGATCCTGTTCCCATCACAAACTCAGATTCACATTTCCAAGTGCCGCTCATCTTCAAGTTGCCTGCTGTCAGCTGGATGTCAACCAATCCCTGCCTCCTGGTTATTAATGCTAGCAGATGATGATTTAAGGTGTCACTTCTCTCATGAGTCTTTGCATTTTAAAGAGGATTTCTTCAAGATAGATCTTCAAGACAAAATTGAATCTCTGTGCTAAATACCCTCCAAGCACAGGCTAATTGCTTCCCAGGATCTGTTGCTTAAGTATACACTCACTACCCTGTGAGGTTGGTCTGACGATAGAGCTCACTTTAACAAACAAAGCCAGCAGAGCCAGAGCCTGACCAGGGATGCCTGGGCTGTCGTGTCCAATGCCAGGTGAAATAGTGTTGGAGGAGAGATGAAGATCATCTAATTCTCCTCTTCATACTGTTCGGGGAGCTGCTTGCTTACTTTGAAATTCTGGATTTATGTATTTATACAGCATCCGGGTCCAGAATGAATTTAAAGGTTGACAAACCAGTCTACCTGCTTAAGTTATTTTGAGTCAACATGTTTTCAGTCTAAAAAAAAAAAACAAACTAAATATCCTAGTTGAAGTGTTACAAGACAGTTGCTACGACTCATGAAGCCGCGTGCACTCTATCCTAAGCAACACTTTGCAGAACAGAGGTCTCTGGTGATGGGAAATGAGAGGGGCTGGGACTCAGCCTCTGGGGCAGATCCAGGTCCACAGCTGTCTGCCCCACAGGGCTCACTGCTGGTGGAGTGTGTTTTGTAAACAGAAAAATGGGCTTACAAGGGCTGGAGCAATAGTACAGCCAGGAGAGCGTCTGCTTGTACGCAACTAACCTGAGTTAGATCCCCGGCAATCCATATGTCCCCTGAGCACGGTCAGGAGTAATTTCTGAGTGAAGAGCCAGGAATAACCTCTGGCATCGAGGCATATGACCCAAAAGCCAAAAAAAAAAGGAGGGTGGCTTACAATGTGAAAGTGTTAAAGGACCAATCAGATGCATCATAATCCTATGCTGCTGTACTACTACTACTAGCTGCTCAATAGTTTGCTAGCTGCTCAACAAATCCACCTGTATTTCATGATTGCTCCAAACATGCATGCAGATAAAGTCATTGTTACCTGCAAATCTTCAAACAATGGCTTAATCTAGTGCCCATGGTGATTCCTCTTTAACAAGTTATGCCAGACTTTCCTCTGCTGTCTGTGAGAGCAGGATGCAGCCAACACCCTTTTCCTGGGAGTGGCATGGCACTACCATAATGCTGGAACGAAAGGAGCGGGACCCATGGGTTTGTCAAACTCTGAGGGAACTGGAATCATGTCTATAGCTCTGAATTTGGGGGGATCCAGATTGATCAAAAACTGGGAATATATTTTGCTGGACTCAGTCCCACAGAACTACACAATATCACAGAGCCAAACAAGATTAGGGGAACCTCTGCAGTAGAATAAAAAAAATGCTAAAATAATTTTAAAATGGTCTTTTTATTTTTCAGTGCTTTTTCTCTAGCTATATGCAAGCTTTGTGTGTGTTATGATGCTTCTACTGCCGGATACTTTATGTTTTACATCTTTTCTCCCAATTTGTATGTATTTCTGCAAATAGTAGAAATGCTGAAAAATGATTTTGACAATCTTATCTTGGGATATTAGCTCTTCTCTTTCACAACCATAGAATCTGATGTTTCTGGGCATCTAAAAGTAAGCACTGAGATACTAGGGTTTGCATATTTGAGAACTGTCACTGTCACTATCATCCTGTTGCTCATTGATTTGCTTGAGTGGGCATCAGTAACGTCTCCATTGTGAGACTTGTTTTTAATGATTTTGGCATATAGAATATCTATTGGAGAGCCTGGAAAGCTAGATAGAGTATCTCGCCTGCAAGGCAGAGCCTGGCAAGCTACTAGTGGTATATTCGATATGCCAAAAATTCATTATTTGAGAAATAAAGTACATAATCCATTGAGAGTTTGTTAATACTTATTTTAAAATGTAGGACTACTGCTATTTATTAAGCCATTGATTAAGCTGATTGAATTAGGCATGAACTCCACATTACTTTTTTTTATTCTATTCTGAATGTTAATTTTATTTTATTATTTTATTATTATTTGTTTCTCCCTTTTTTGATTCACTGTAAGATACAATTATAAAGCTTTCATGTTTCAGCTTCAGTCATATAATCATCAAACACCCATCCCTTCACCAGTGCACATTTTCCACCACCAAAATCCCCAGTATTCTCACCCCCACCCCCCGCCCTGCCCTGTTCCAACCCTTCCCCTGCATGTGCGGCAGACAATCTCCCCCTTACTCTCTCTCTACTTTGGTTACATTGGATATTTTAATACCAGTCTCACCACCACTCAAACCTGCTGAAAAGGCAATGCTAGATGATTTGTTTTATATTGCTTGTTATGGATAGAATATAATGTCCAGGAAATTCTGTGTTGTTCTCTTCTGGGAGCTTTAGTTTATAGTTTCTGGGTCTTGGCCGTTGATGAGATTACATGGCGGGGGGGGGGGAGTTTGTGGGTGTGACTGCCAAGCTTATGGAAAACTGGGGACCTGGGGGGAGGAGGCCCAGTCATGATCCAAGAGACTTGGAGATCTCAGTCAGGGGTTCCCGCCTACTTCTGCACTACAGGCTCTAACTGCATCTTTTGATCTCTTTAGAGATTTATGGGTCTCTGAAATAAGGCCAATAAATGAGCTTATAGAGCTGAGCCAGAGGTGGTTGTGGATGTGTCTCCCAAATAGCTAACTTTTGGCCATTTAATTTCTTGGTAATCTTGGCCCAAGTTGTTAGGGTCTGGCCAAAGGCACAGCAGCAATTTTGGGGTATCTGAAAGTCTGAAGAAACCATCAGGCTGGTGATGCACTTACCCCACAGGTATAGGTTGACCTGCTGGCAGCACCATACCCCCAGAGTTTGTTAATATTTTGCATGTAAGTAGTTTATTGTTACAGCTACTTGGATATATATATGTATATATGTATATATATACATATATATATATATATATATAAAGAGGGGTGTAGAGAGACAGTACAGCACGCAGGGAGCTTACCTGGCATGCGCTGACCTGGTTCAATCCCCAACACCCCAGATAGTCCCCTGAGCCCCACCAGGAGTGATCCTAGAGCTCAAAGTAAAGAGCAAGCCCTGAACACAGTCAGGTGTGGACCAAAAGCAATTAAAAAATAAACTGCAAATATTAATTTCACTGTTGATTGAGATCTGTTTAAACTGTGTTACATAATGCAGACATTTCACAATTTACTGGCAGTTATTTAAATCAGTTGTTATAGAGAAGACAAAAGAACTCATGTTTTCCATCATGTTTTCTATTGAAGTAGAAATATATAAGGTTGACACTATATAAGGTCTCCCAGAGAAATCTTATAATTACTACACAGATGACTCTGCTGATTATATATTAAATTAAAATCTGCCAGATCCTTTTCCTAGATTTCAAACTTACAAACTCAGTTTACCTGTTGCACTTAACACTTGATAGATGTGCAACTCAACTAATATTTTTGCCTTGAACCAACTTTATTTCTAGATTTATTGAACAGATTTATAAACTTAAATTTATTTTTCCTTATTTTTGACTAGAGGGCGAACTGATTAATTAAATAACCAAGCACAACTGTATTTAAAGTGATCAAATAATTTTAAGTAGAAATAATAAGATTTCACATTTAAATTCTCAATAAAACAAAAATTGCTTAATTTTGAAACAAGTAGGAAAAGAAATGCAATTTAAAACCCTCCCTTACTTTTTAAAGTGCAGTAAAAGTGCGAGAGGGTAAAAAGAAAAATCAATTAAAAACAAAACAGAAAATAAGATGACAGGAACAAATACAGGCTAAACTCATTAGGTAAGGTGGGCATTAAAATACTGGTTAAATAATATATGTACAATATTTGATTTTTAAAATGTGCTCTTTTTGAGATCCAACAGTCCCATCAAAAACTCTTTTTTGCATTCATTGTATAAAAGTTCTGGTGTAGCCTTGTTTGACTAAAATATACACCATGAAGTATATGAAAGAGCTACAACCCTGTTTCCATTCATCTACCACACATGACAACTTATGTGCACGTCTTTTTTTTCCTCATCTGGGAGTCAAGGGGAGAGGGGTGGCAATCTGGCTGTGTGGGGAACTGTCCTGTTCTGGACTCCAGCCTGACCCTGACTGACTGGGGAATGTGTGTGGTGTCGGGAATCTAACTTGGCTGGACTGCATGCAAGGCCAGCACCTTCCCTCTGTGAAGTTGAGATTCCTCATAGAGAAAACAGAGGCAACAATAATCATGACACCTTGTTTATTTTATAAGGGCCACGTAGTGATTTAATTGTGATTGTTATATATGTACATATAATTCATATATATGTATAAATCTATGTATGTTTGACTAGTCTAATATTTTATATATGAATTAAAAGCTTAAAAGAAAGCTCTGAAATGGTTTCTACTCTTCAGACCAAAATATGTTTAAAGAAAAACAGTAATTACTGACTTATTTATCTAAGAGTATCTATGTTGACAGACCATAATTCTCTATATAATTATAGATTTTATAAGGCTTATTTGTACATTTTATAAAATAACCCTAAATTTTAAATTTGCTAAAATGACAGGTAGTTGTTTTTGGCAACCAAAATCATTTTGAGCAGATGTGCTTAATAGTCTAGAAAAACATACTTATTTTCTAGTAGATAAATAAGTACTTTGGTATCCAATCAAGATGTTCTCATTCTTATTTGCTCCTGACAGAAATTAATATTGATCTCTTGAGAAGTAAACAGAAATTTAGCAAATAAGTCAGTCCTACCTTCTGCCTAAATTCATACAAAAATAGGCAATTTGTACACCCATTCTGAGATGAGAAGATGATTCTTCAGGGTATTTCTGAACAGTATTTAATCTTAGCTCATGCACAAAACCTGTTTATCATTTCATACTGATATTATTAAATCATGGTATCTATTTTACTTTAAAATGGTAATATCTGAATGTAATTTTACATGACCCAAATATCTGCCATGCCTAAGGATTATGCTAAATAACAAGAAGCTGACAGAAACTGTCGAAAGCCTTATAATAAATCTCAATTCATAGAATCACTATATTTATTTAGCCATTTAACATAAATTTTAATGGATACCTACTAAGCATTGAATATTGGGCTAGGCATTGAAAATATAAATTTAGCAAGCTTTATACCCTAAATATATAATCTGCAAGGGGAGGTAAGAATATTAGTAAACTTTTACCTCCAACACTTTATTATCCAAAACAATACTCTGACACAACAAAATAATGAACTATGATTTGCAAGTGGTGAATAAAACAAAGTAGAAAACAAGGCAAGAGAATGAAACCCAGTTCAACTCGGGGTGCAGTGAGTAGTTGCAGGGCTGCCTGGTGGGACAGAAAGGGGGAATTTCGAGTTGGGGCGGGGTTTCCTCAACTCAGAATTTATTATCTCATGGCAGAGGCAGCTGCAGAGGCCACAGTTGATGGGAACCAGCTCAGGCCTCAAATCCAAGATCTCTATCAACAAATAGTCTTTGTACACTTACCCTTGCACTATAAAATTCTTACTTGACTTTTTCCAATGCATTTTCACCATTTCCTTATAAATAGAGGCACTGATTAAATAACTATTCCCCCTTATAATTGTGATCTCATAAATCCCTAACCTTTAAAGTGTGTACCTTTAGCCAAAAGATAAAAAAATAAGGGGTCACATTTTATTTTATGTATAGATCATGTGTTGGTACCATTTCATTCATCTTTTCTACACTTACTTTCATTCACATCACTAGAAGGGCAAAGTAAATAAATTGCAATGACAGTTTTCTTACAACATGACTGTTTTACCTTTTCTTCTTCAACCTGGCATGTATATCATTTCTCTAAGCTCCTGAATGTTGTTCATTGAGTAAAACAAGCTTAAGCTGATTTATTTGTTTTATGAATATTGTGCATAGATTCATCCAACAAATATTCTGCCCCAGCACCATTTTAGGCATGTATTACAATAATAAACAAAAATGACAAAAGTTCTGTTCTCCCTGAATTCTACTGAATAGGTTCAGAAATGCAGTAGGGCTTAAAATTGGATTTGCTCAATTAAAATTCTATAGACTGTCAAACCAATAAAAGGAATAAGAGAGGACAAGGGATAAGTAAAGTGAAAGGGAAGTAAAAGAACCGATTTGCAAGTTTAAATGAGATTAAAGGATTCTTGGAATAAGGAACTGGAAGGAGGTGAGTGAAAGCAGTTGGTGAGTGTCAGTAAGAGAGTAGGAAGCTTGCAAGTGTGTTTCAACTGACAAATCTCAGTTGCTGCTAACAACAGATCATGTGGTTGAGCCGATTATAAAACAAGATAATCTGGAATAAGAAATACCAAGTCATACAGGGAAGAGGGACCTATTGAAATCAATAAATATCGGGACTGGAGTTAATACTGAAGAAAGTTAACAACCTAGGAGGTAAAATCTTTTGGAAATGGAAAGGAATTGCATCTGGATTGTGCTAGGGATTGCCATCAAGTGTAGAGTGTGATGGTCTGAAATTCAGTCGGGGCATGTAAGGAAGAGAGAAAGGTCCACACAAAGAAGATGTCTGTCAGGTCTCACTCCGAAGGATGCTGGACCATGCGTGATTTCTAGGAATAAGTGACACTGACTTTAAAAGGAAAACCATGTTTTCTGAGGTGACCCAAGGTTTAGTTGGAGCAAGAATAAAAAAGGAATATCCAACCAAGAAGCTAAGATATGCTGTATCCCTGGATACAGAATACAGCTGACCACAGGCTTGCGGCCTCAGCTGATGTCCTTCTTCCTGTTACTGTGGTGGAGTGGACACTGCTGCCCAGCGGCCTACACACACGTAACCACAAGATGAGTGCCACATAGGATTTTGCCCACAATCGAAAACGAGGAAGTCACTCTCTTACTGCTTATATTTACAAAGAGAGGAACGGCTGTTTTGCTTTAAGTAATGATACAGAGGTCACATTATCATGGAGGCAATCCCACTCACCAGGCCTCCCACTACACTATTTTTTTTCCCCCCACGAGACATCTTTTCCCCCCATCAGTTTTCTCTGTCGACTGGTCACTCTGGGAAATCTTGCAGGTTTGCTTTCTGAAGCACTAAGATGTGTTTCAGCAGCCTTGCAACATGGTTTTCTATCAAGTCCTGCTTTTTCACCCTCTGTGTCACTACAGGTGTCTAACCCTTCTTAGCCTCCTGAGGAGCCTTTTCTCCTCTTAGCTGTGTTTCCAAAGTGGGTGGACTCTCAGGTAAAATTGTAGAGGGTACTTTCCCTTTGTTGGCTTACAAAAGGGCATATTTCCAGGGGGTGCTGAGTGATGTTCCCTGGAAAGGAGCAGTGGGCCAAGCACTTTAGGGAATCTGCTCCACCATACTTCTTTCCAAAACTATGGGTCACCAAATTTTTCCTTTCAAACCAAATACATCTAACAACCCATTATTAGACATGATACATTTGTACTGAAAATTTTGCAAATCTATTAAACTTTCTCTCCTTTGTATTAAAAAGTGAAAAAACCATCTCACCATTCCAAATCCAACTTAGGAATCACATGTAGGGAAGACTTTATGAGTCACCGTAAAGTCTGTAAACTGCTCACAGGACTGGGATGTCACAATGAGACAGAGAAGCTACAGTTAAAATGTTACTCCTAATACTGATTATTTGAGCAGATTTTCTCAACATGCTTACTAACAAAAAGCAAAATGTTCTCAAAATGTTTTCCTATGGAAACAGCTTATTTTTTTTTTCAGTTTTTAAAAATAAGGAGGAGGGTTACACTAAGGCAGGAATTTTGTTTTGTTTTATTTTGGGGCCACACTTGGTGGTGCTCAAGGCTTACTCCTGGCTCTTTGCTCACTCCTGGGAGGCTCAGGACCCTGTGGGGTGTCTTAGGGCTTGAATCTGGATGACCGCACACATGGCCAACAGCTGTACTATCGCTCTGACCACACAAGGCAGAACATTTAAGGAAAATTAATTTAGATTGGTCCTTTTGTGATATAGGACAAAGACTTGTCTATGGGAGAAGCCAACTGAATTAACTACACTTCCATCACTACATCAGGATTACAACCTTGGCACAACATTTTAAGTTAAGATGAAAAGCTGAGAAAACGGGACTCTGAGTTGTTTCTGATTGTAAACTCTAAGGTCTTTATCAGGTCCCAGCCAGAAATAGACATTGACTCTCCCCTACCTCCACTCCTCTATTTATCTTCTCCTGGATTCACTCCAACTTAGCTCACAGTCCAGGGAAGTGATGCTGAGGTACAAAGAGGGCTCACACCAAATGACAGAGCTCAAATCAAATGACTAGTTATTTATGACTTGGCAAATGAGAACATCGTTAATCTGAGCAGAGTTCAATTTTCTGTGACTTCAGATACATGAACCGCTTATCTATCACCATGACTTATACAACCAAGAGCTCAAGTGGTGACAAAAAGGTAAGTTAATGAGCTTTGTTTGAAAAAAAAAATAAAAACCAAAGAAATTTTCTTAGCAGTTTTTGGCTCCAGTGTGACAAACACCGCACAAACATTTTGTGACAAACACAAAACCACACAAACACCCATTTCCAGCTTATCTACGGAAACAAGATGTACCTTGATTCCGTTCACTCAACGCTGAAACTCCAAATAAGTCCGTGAAGTTTTTCTCTCTTAGCCTATCATTTCCCTGTGTTTCAGGCATTAGAGTCCTCCCTGGTGACAGACAGGCCCAGAAGCACGACAGACAAGAGTTCCAACGACAACAGAGCATTCTCATCAGAGGGGCTCAGGCCCCGTCCTTCCATCACGCATCTGATACTCATGCACGTCCCGGAACCCATGCACGACCCCGGCCAAGGCGCAATGAGCAAGAACTCGCGGAGCAGACGCGCGCAGCAGCAGCAATAGAGAATGGGAGCCACAGTACCTGGTGAATGAGGCGGAGGAGAGCACATCAGAACAACCCCCTGGCCTTCCCTCACCGACACGGCACTTCTTGTCCGGCCACTAAAATTTCCCAGATCTGTCAACATAACACAGTGTTTAGATGCAAGGGAACATGGAGTTGAAAGAATAACTACTTTCACAACTTTTACTTTTTCTCTCATAACTTAGACACGGTTTATTTTGGTTCATTAAGCAGTGAGAGATGGGCCTTTTGAAAGTAAATCTCTGCCATCCGATTTTAATAATACCACGGTTTTCAGATTATACGTACACTCTGATTCTTATAAATTGCAAACAAGTTGCTAGCCTACAAATAAATTAGACAATACAATATATGACACATTAAATTGTTATTTTATTTCTTTGTCATATTTTCTACATGTTTGTCTTTCTATTACCCATAAAGCCCATTCACATCGAGCGAGATGACAAGCAGAAGTGCTAGTCTGCTGCCTCTTGTGTGTCATGCTACTAGGGGTGGTGTGGAAAACCAAGAATGACCTTGATAAAACTGAGATGTTCCATGATAAAATATAGGGAGAATATATAGTGTGCTTTTTCATCCATTCTGGTTATCTGGGAGTACTGTGTGCTTATCACTTATCTAATCACTATCTTATATGACAAGTCATATAAGATCACTTATCTAATCACTTCTTATATGACAAGTCACAGGATTGATTAGGGTTCGGTTATTCCCTTAAATTGTCACATCTGTACAATTGAGAAGATTTCTCTAAAACCAAAATCGACTTAAAAGGCACTATGTATATTATTGGTATTTCTATTAATACTGATTTATTTGTAATTTACTATAGTGTCCTCTTTCTCTTTTCTTGGATGATGTTTTATCAAGAACATGATTTTTCTGAATAATTGCTTGAAAACAGTAGCAGTTCAATGCTCTTATAAATAATCAATGTTTCAGAATTTTCAGTCTGTAAAATTTGTTCCCATAGTTTTTTTTGAAAAAAATTATTCTTGGGGCCAGAGAACTAATACAGTGGGCAGGACACTTGCCTGGATTTGGTCCCTGGCACTTCATATTCTACCCCAACTCCCCCTGTAAGCCCTTCCAGGAGTGATCCCTGAGTGTATAGCTAGGAGTAAGGCTGAGCATTGCCAGGTATGACCCCAAAATAAAAATAAAAAAATAAAAAAGATGAACATAAAAAGTGATTCTTGAAAATGTTCTGCTATTTATCAACTATATCAAATGTATCTCTCCTATTTATCAACTCTAACAGATATTTCTGGAATCTTTTAAATAACTTCATACAAAAAAGTATGTGTCACTCGCAAAATAATGAAGATCCTCATCTTACTAATGTAACAACGAAAGTTAATTATCGAGTAAATATGCTAAATATATATGACTGATAAAGCATTAAAATTTGTGTCCAAAGAACTCTCCTATATCGCCTTTTTGAAGAGGTAGGTAAAAATTTATTTACTTGCTAAAATGAGAAGCTAAACTTCATAACTAGATTAAAAATAAATAACAAAGGCATAATGCCAAATAGAGAAGGACTCTAATGGAAGAAATTATGTAAGACTTTACATATAATTTGGTGTTTCACTGCAAACAGTTGTTTCACAAAATGCCATAATCAAAGAGAAAATATTGACTTTGCTTTATTTTTTTTAACATGTTGTCAAGACCACACACAATTGTAGTAAAGATCAAGTGTATTCAGCTTCAAATGAATGAAGCTTCAAAAGCCAAGCAACTCACTGCTTTAAACTCATCCTTAGGGAGAGAGGCGGGTTTTCCCCAATAAATGACTAAAGAGGAAGACCAGGCATGACCAGCTTCTTGAGCGGGAGCCTGTGGAAGATCCAGTATCAGTGTCCCAGGGACCGAACAGTATGGGTCGAGCTGTCTGCCCAGGACTCTGTGCTTCCCCTTCCACCTCACTCATATCCAAGTCTTTTAGAACGTGCTTAGTTTGGCATCTCACCTCAATCTACAGTCTTTTAGAGAATACTTTCATGGAAAATATCCTCAAATTAATATCAATATCTTAAAAAATATTAAAGTATGGACATCACCTAGAAATTAAAAGCACATAAAAGAAAATCATAGAATTATTCCGACCTGATTTGTGTTTGAGATCACAATGGCCCAAAAGATAATTCGCAGCTTTCTTGTATGTCAGTGATTAACACAGTCACAAAGCAACATTTCCTCTAGGAATTGTTTCTGTTATTTCCTAGGAGCTACAGCACCAGCCAGTCACAGATAAATGAATTGATTTCAGGTGTGAATAGATGAGGCTTTTTTTTTTCTCCCACAGAGATGTCTGAAGAAGAGACCCATGATAGGAGAAGTCTATATTCCCATAGGATTTCCTTTTCTAACTGAAATATTTTTTCCTATTAAGAAAAGAAAGAGAAAGAGTATCTATAATGTAGTGAGTGGCCCCTGCATCAGGCAAGATTCTGGATGATCCAAAGTAATTTGTGGGGGAAAAAAATGTTGGTTGGAATAGGGTCAGCACTCCAAGCTAGTCTGGGTGAAAATTTAGTTGACTGTTCTTGGTTCATACACTGAGAATAAGTTTCTTTTCATATTATTATCAGAGAACTTGGAATTCTTTCAGTAGACACTGAATACACTGATACAATTTATGTGCTTTTTCAAAGAAAGTTTGGGCCACACCTGGTGGTGCTCAGGAGACCACATGAAATGCTAGGGATCAAACGAGTCAGCTACTACAAGTCAGGCACCTTATCTGCTGTATTTTTCTGCTTTTTTAAAAAAAATGTTTTCCAAACAGTATATTAAGAAGACACTCAAAGATTTCAAGAATTGTTTAATTTCTGATGACAAGATTTAAGTTGGACAACATGACTTAATAATAACCAGCTGATAAGGCATTTGCCTTGTACGTAGCCGACCCAAGTTTGATTCCTCTGCCCCCTCAGAGAGCCCAGCAATCTACCAAGAGTATCTCGCCTTCACAGCAGAGACTGGCAACTACCCGTGTATTAGATATGCCAAAACAGTAACAAGTCTCACAATGGAGACGTTACTTGTGCCCGCTCGAGCAAATTGATGAGCAATGGGATGACAGTGACAGTGACAGTGACTGCCAACATTAAATTACAATTACTTTTGAGCACTGTGAAATGGTGTAAGCCTGTAAGATGCCTAAAAACCTACCTCCCATATGGCAAATTATTTTTTCATGTAAAGATTTTGTTACATTATTTAAAAAGAATGCACAGTCTATATGTTAAGGGGAGGAATAAAAAAGAGTAAGACTGCTAAGTTTTAATATTTTGTTGTTGATTATATAAGATAAATATATATGTGTTCATATGTTTTATATAAACACTTAAAAGGAAAATGAATAAAATATTAAAATGCATGGATCACCAAACCTGGATTCAAATTACAAGTTAAAATTAACCTATTCTGGACTTACTGTAAATCTCTTGGACAAATAACATGGGAAATCTATGGTCCAGTAAGAGGATCCGAGGTTGGGTAATTGTTCTGATCCCTTTTCCAGTTAGGAAGCTCATGCAGTTTAACAGCCAACATTTAATTAGACCTGCCACTTAAGAAGTTACCACACCTTTTCATTGTAGATGAGCCACGAAAATAAAAAGAGGTGTACAATAAATGATGTGATTGAGAACCTCACAGGCCTCAGGATAGATTGAAATTTAGCATACGTACTTTGAACAATATCATGAGACATTCTTTTTGGAAATTAAGTTTACACTATGGTTATTTTTATTTATTTGGGGGACCACACCCTGTGGTACCAGGATTTATTCCTGGCTCTGCACTAAGGAATCTTTCCTGGCCAGGATCTAGGGATTAAACCTGGGTCAGCCACAAGTGAGGCAAGTGCCTCACCCTTGTACTAACTCTCCAGCTCCATAAGTCAGCATTATGTGCTGAAGAAATATTAGTTAACTCTTATGTGTCTGGTGGTACAGAAAATGTTGTGAAGATGTGCTGTATGAACTAAACACACCTACTTGGGCAAACTGCTCAGAGATGTGTGTACAATCAACCCAGGGCAAGAGCCCAAGGCACACAACCGCAGTTTGGCACAGTCATACTCGAGAGTGACCTATCACATGTATTGATTATGTAGTACTTCATGCTGTTCCCCTACATGTGAACTAGAGGTATATGCATACCAGCACAAATCAACACGGCCTTCCTCTCTTGACTTCCCTCTTCTTCCCTGCACTATTTCACAAAGGATTTATTGTAGCTTATATATGAATGCATAAAACAAGTGATAAAACAGTTAACAAATTCAAAGTTGAAGTAAAAAGTGGGTATGGTAAGAATCTGGCAAGGCAAGCTCAGATGAATATATGCTATATATTGTTGCATACTAGGCTGGGCACAGATTTGACTCTACAGAGGGTCAAGGTACAGATGGGTATGTGTCCAGTATCAGATCTTATGGCCATTTTAAAAGAAAATATTTGCCGGGCTGGAGAGAGAGGAGGGGTCTAAGCATTTACCTTGCATATGACCACCCCAGGTTCAATCCTTGGCCTACATATGGTACCTAAGGTCCACTAGGAGTGACCCTGGGGCACAGAACTAGGAGTGAACCCTGAGCACAGGAAGGTGCAGCCCCCAAACCAAAATTAAAGTATTGAAAAAAATAATAAGTATTTTCAAAAACCCAGGGAAAGGATAGTGTTACTAGAAATTAAATCTGATGAAGTTCATAAAGATCACACTGGCTGCGAAAGTGGGCTAAGAGGTTCCATAAACCAATTAGAAAGCTTTGTCACTCTTTGTAATCCTTTAGTAGGTATTCTATGAGTTACACATACACACACACGCGCACACAAACACACCAATCTAAAAAAATTAAATACCATCACCTCAAAAAGAAGAATTATTTCAGAGCATTGGAGAGAGTCAGGAAATGGACAGGAAGAAGGAATTGGACACGAATGTTCTGAACATCCAGTCTAACTGCTCAGCGACTACAGGGGTCTGAGGGCACAAGACTGAGGAGGGAGAGATGTCACGTAGACACTTAGAAATGACGCTCTGTGTCCTGGGTCTCAGGTTAACAATGTCTCAGTCTGAAATTTGCTAAGTGGCGGTGCTGGGCTTTGGGGAGTTGAGTTCAGGAGCAGTGGACTGACCCTGGTTAGATATTATTAACCCTCTCGGTGGCGTACTTTTTAAACTTTTTTTTTTTCAAAATTTGGTCTGAAATTTACCAAACGAAACCACTGAAAAAAGCCGAACCCTTTAGATGATGTCAGAGCCTAAGTTTTAGAAACTGCCACTGTGCAGGGGTCAGATTTCAATGACAGAACTGTTAAGGCAGAGGAATTAGTTCTCCCCAAGGAGCTTCTTAGAGATCCTGTAACTTTAACAGGTGTGATTCTATAAATGACAGGTTTTCTGGAATTTTTGAGGGGGCCAGGGGTTCTTAGGTTGCACCCTCTGGTGCTCAGGCTCACTCCATAGGTGCTGAGGAGACAATACATTCTCAGGGATCAAACTAGGTCAGTCACATGCAAAGAAAGCCACCTAACCCCAGCATGATCTCTTTAGCCCTAGGTTTAAAACTGACTTGAGATTTTCTGCTTCATTTGTGACATGAATGCATACTGAAGTCTTGCATTTTATTTGTGGATGTTCCTGTAATTGCTGTTATTATCATTAGGATTATTCAAGTCATTAAAGATTTTTTGTCTCATAAAAATATCTAAAACACAAACTAGAAATAATCTAGAAACAATATTTGCCATTATAAAATGTTACAAAAAGGAGAAAAAAAAGAAAATGGATGAATAATAATAATACTAACTACTAAGAGACCCTATGCCAGGCACTTTAGAAATTAAATAATAATTCCTCTATTTTCAAGATGACTAAATGTACATGAAATGCAAATAAAAGGCTCGGCTACAGTACTACAGTAAGTATGGAATTAGCAGATCAAACTCTCAATTCAGTTCATTTGGGGAAAAATATTAAGATAAAAGCAAGTCAAAGTTTCTAAGTTAGATCAAGTTGGTTAATAGAATTAAAAAGTAATCTTCATGAGGATCTCTTACTTAAAAAATTGTTTTCTGACTTAAAGAAGAAAACTGGAAAAGAAGAGAAGCATATCTTAATTTTTCTGAGAAATAAATTTGTATTTTTCAATACAAAGCCATTTGTACATAAAGCATTTTGTAAGGAATTCTACAGGAAGCAATAAATCTTTTTAACAATAATATCTACTTAAAGAAAGTATTTGTTTTTAGATATCACCTTTCCTGAAACCTGTAGACTGGGTAGCTTGTGGTATTTATCTATGGCTGAACTCCTACACCTGAAATCATTGAATGGGGCAGTGCCCAGGGCTCACTGCCCCATAAACAAATGAGGTCCCTGGACTCTCCACAGCTGACTAATGAGAATAAAAGCTGCAGCCTCAAGTCATCATTCACTGGAAAAAGAAGTTTTTAAGTATTTGATACTCTTAAAAGTTTTGATCAATCAATGGTTACTTATTTAACTATCTTTCTATTATATCACAAGAACTACTACAATTCTTTAAAATATTTATATACATCATCTGCGAATAGGACATCATTGCATCTTTGAAAAAACATGCAGTATTTAGTAAAATAAGCTTTGAGAATATCAGTTAAGCTGATTAAAGATATCTCAAAAATACACTTCCACCTAGTATACAAAGATAATAACTGAATGAGGTTACAGTAAGAGATGCGATGTGGATAAGAACAATTTACAAAAGATAATGAGAAGGTATAATGAGACTTTCTGCAGTACTATTTTCACTTAAGTCATACATATCAGGTCAGGTGAATAATCTCTTGCTACAGCTTTTGCCACTTTCACTTTATATATTATCAAACACAAACCATCTAGCCAAAGGTTTATTGATTAAAATGAAACCAAAGCAAACCAGTGCATGTTCACCTTGAAATTTAAACTGATTTTGTACAAAGCTATATTATCCAAAGAGTGTGATTAACCGTAGATTCCTTTTTATGTTAAGTCTTTCCTTTGGTATCTTGGCATATGTTACAACATGATACTTCAACAGCAAATAACTTAAATATGATAAAATTAATCTGAAATGTTAAAGTCACACATAAATTTGTTTGCCTATAGTCCCTGAAGAGATCTACACTTGTCTTAATAGTCTATACTCTAGGTAAGCAAAAACAATTAAAAAAAACAATTCTAATGACTTGCTTCAAAGTTTCAAATTGCCACTCCTGGCCTACACACACGCAGATTATTTCTGATTCATAAGTACTTTTATGACAAAATGATGTAGAGAAACATATAGGGGGAAACTAGGCATTTGAAATACTTTTGAGAATGGCAGACCCGTAGTGATGAGGAAAGGGTGTAAGTGATGAGGAAAGGGTGTAAGTCAAGGAAATCAGACAATCCCTTGGTACATCAGTTTAGTACATCAGTTACTAAACCTCACAGATATGTTTTTTATATCCAAGTCAGTGTTTTGAATTTTCCCATGAAGCTCCCTGACCACAAACATGACTCTTATCTGCTTCCCCTACATTTTATTCCCATGAAACAATTTCAGTCTTGGATAATTTGAATAATCTACTTATTTTCCAAAGGGTTTGAGAATGAAGCAACACTGACCACTAACTTTGTTTTAAACTTATGATTTAAATTCAGGAGTTTCTGTTATGTGGCCTAGTAATCTCAGCGCATTTAGGGTGGATGATCTTAAGAGTACTTCTGCATACTTATCCTCCACACTAAACTCCTTTCCACCAAGCCTGTGAGGCTGGTAAGGCACCTTCAACACTGCCACAAAAGTTAGCAATGTATTTTAACTCATGTTACTTCTAATTCCTGGGATACCCCCTCCCTCCAAAATTATAAAAAATCAAGATTGAAAGATTTAATACTGAGCTTGACAAGTAATAGTGTCAAGAAACATATATGCAGTATAGTGTTATTTCTTCAGCAGATTTTACAAAGGATTGTATTATGTAATCCTTCACAATGGAAGGGGTGCTTGCAAACCACTTATCATCTTCATCTGAAACACAAGGATATGACAAACTTTTAGAAAAGGATGTTTTTGTTGTTGAGCATGCAATAGTTAAAAAATGCTAAAATTTCAGGGAACACATACTTGTAATACTTTAAAAAATGTTATCTAGGGCTGGGGAGATAGTACATTGGATAGGGGCTGCCTTGCATACAGCTGGCTAGCTAGGATTTGACTGGCAACACTATATCTGGTCCTTTGAGTCCCGTCAGCAATGAGCAGAACCAGGAGTAGGATCTGACCACTGCCAGGTGTGGCATACCCCAAATTATTTCAGAGGCATCTGAGCAGTAGTGCTGGGGTGTGGAGCAGGGCACTCATGGAGATACTATGTCAGCTGGTTCAGTGCTTGGCTACACAGGGCCCAGGGTTACCAAGACTAATTCTGATGGCGCCTACAGAGCTTGATGGATAGAACGAGAAACCTCGCACACTCTCACATGTGCTCTGCCACTTCCCCCGCTGTTTTTGTGAAATCTTAATATATTCCAATAAAGACCTATTATGCACAGAAATCTACTTAACAAAATTTTTCCAGCTACACTTCCTACAAATGAAGATTAACAAGATAAATAAGTTCAGAAGAGCAATTAACGTGATGGAATTAATCAGAAATATTGTGCTCCCATGTCTAAACAGAGAATCTTACCATTATTTACAAACATTGCAATGAAGATTCAGAACTTTAAAGAAACAGACTTTAAATTCTATTATCTATTTAAATTCTATTATTACTACTTATTGCAAGGGTCACCTTCACCTTGGAAAAAATTTCTACTCATTTTGCTTTACTTCCTGGACAAGGAAGATAATTATACACCTCATAAGATTACTGTGGATAATTCTCTGATACATAAAAGTGACCCACATAATTTATACAGCAATAAAAAATTATTTCCCTTTATAATTTTACAAATGGTAAGAGGGGAAATCTTCAAAAACTAGCTTTCAACTTCTAATTGTATACCTAAATTAGTCATATTTTCCCCCAAATACTTTGAACACAAAGAATGAAAGAATTCCAAATTGTTGTATTTGTGGAAGACATACAAGTTTATATAATTTCAGATACAATTAAATACTCAGTAAGAAGAAGCAGGCTAAGTAATGTGGACTCAAATGTAAATGTAGACAAGTCAGACAGTATACTTCACATCCATGTTTCAACAGCCTTCTTTGTAAAATCAAGATGATAAAGTATATCTCATGAAGTTCATGTAAGAAACATACTAATGCATATCTAGAAGTCAGTGCATGATACAACATAAAAGCAATAGTTATCATTATTAACATTATTTTGGAAATTAATAGACTTTCAGAACTTGATATATTACTTCTACTAGTAACTGTTTTATAGTTAAATTTGCTATCAGAGTTTAATCTCCCTATATTTGTTTCTTCAAAAATAAATCAGGGACTTTACTCACTCGTGAAAAAAATCCCACGTGTGTATGGATTTATACGATAAAGGTCACAGTGATGTTGAGTGTCTGACTCCCACAGAGCATACACATCTTTTTTAATAAACACTGTGCAGGCCAAAGGGAATTTTCATGTGGTCAGAGTTAGTCTAATGGAGGTATCTCTAAGATGCAAAACAGTCCATTTAAAAACATGAGCTCATAGAGTGTGACTCTAACTGAAAAATATAATTCAGAATCTATTTTTAATGTATAATTATATATTACCTATCATCAGAACTTATTTCAATATTCACATATATAATACATAATAAAATGAGTATGAAATAATATCTCTAATACCCACTACTATAATGAATAGAAAATGAAACAGACTTGATACTTTATATTTATATTTTAATAATTGATAAAACACTGAAATAGGAAAACACTCCTATCAGCTAAGAGTGTACACCATTTATTTACAAGGCTACTTTGTTTTCTATAGTTTGATCATAATTAATCTAAGGAAAAGGAACATAGAAAAATTGCTGGAACCAATATTCTCTCATTAAAATTGAGAAAATATGTTATACTTTTCTTTTAAATTATACATGAGGACACTTTATATTCAAAACAAATGAATTATATTTTTAAATTTTTTATATACTGACTAACACAAAATAAGCATTTCTGTCCTAATATGAATTATAATAGATGTACATAAGTACATAACTATGCACTTACATAGTTATATGTATGATACACACACACATACCACATATCCCCAATCAGACCTCTGCGGTGGGTGGTAAGAATAATAAATGTCATAAAATCTTCCGAAATGTCCGCTGACAAACACTGAAGAAAAAGGAACCTATACACAATGGAGCACTACTTGGTATTGTGAATGATCAAGTCTTGCATTTTGTGGCAAAGTGGATGGCTGTTGAGGTGTCTCTGCTCTGAGAGATCAATCAGGAAGTGGATGACAATCACCCAATCACCAGTGGCTTCACTTACACATGGAGTACAAACAGCCAAGGCAAGAAAAATGGCAAAAAACCGCAACCAGTGTGACCCTGACCCTGAGACCTGCAGAGGCAGGAGAGGTCAGTGACCTCTGGGTGCTGCCACACTGGGTGGAAGTGAATTAAAGCACTGACAGATCTTTCGACATTGAGCATTCTGTAGTACAGTGAAGCAACAGTACTTCAACAACATTTGCTTTAAGTAAGCAACAATGGTATCAATGAAAGTAACAATTTTATCTCAATTTGGAGAGATGAGAAATCATATGAAATAATAAATAATCTCACCTATTTGTACTATGTAGGAAGACTAGAATGCAGTAAGACCTCCAGGTCACTAGATTGCGCTACACAGTTTGAAAACCTGGAGTAGAAATCAAGCTACAAATGTGTTCTGCTTTGTGTGAATTCACAGAGGCTTTGTCTGATTTAAAAAATCTAAATTGTTACTATTAATATCTGGAATTTCTGGGACACTATAATGGTTTTATAGGAAAACCTCCCCTTTGTTGTATATCTTGTCACTTCTCCAAGGCAATTTTTAGCTCCACTAGTCCCTACTTAGAACAATTTCTCTGCAACAGCACGATTAGTTTCCACATAGCTAATGAACTAATGTAATTAACTGAGGAGTGTATATTTAAAAACATTTTTCTTTGGTTCTTTAGTATAATGTTCTTATACTTTTAATCTGAGCACTGTGTATTTTTTAAAAAGCAACACATTTTCCCCACCCGAATTCAAGCAGTCCCAAATTGCATGAGATTTTTATAGGTTTCTTTTGATTTTTTTTTTTTACTTTGGTTACACCAGTGCTTTCCATCATTAGCTCGAATGTGTGTTTGAGTGTTTTGCTCTGCCAAATTTGTTTTCAACTGCTGCCTATGCATTATAGAGCACTCAGAACCGCCTGGTCCCTGAGCTTGTGCTTTAAGATGTAAATTGCTTTCTTGATTCCCTAAGCTCATTTGCTGTTGTACAGTTAAATCAAGTACCACAGATTTGCATCTTTTTTTTTTACAAGCTATAGCTGCAACGATTCTATCTGAATAATTTACACACTGTTTAATTAAAAACTCTTAGTGAGCTGCTTTATTTCATAACACAGCTGACGATGAATCAATTCTCAACTTAAGATCTCAGTTAAAAACCTCATGGTTTGCTTTAGAGAAAACTTTCCTCTTCTGTGATTGTGGAAAATTTGTTTGTTTTCACTTGCATTAAATCATATCAGAAAGTTTTAATTTATTATTTTGTTTAGGGAAGATTATATTATGTAAAACAATTCAAAGGTTGTATAGCACATCAATGGTTGAAAAGTAAGTAGCAAATTATTTAGGTGACTGACCATATATTACCTATGCTTATTTAGTTCAATGTCTAACATTCAGCATGTTTGGCTGAATAAAGAAATTATACACATTTATTATGTATTCTTTGTAACTGATCGGTGTACCACTGTTTTCTACTTAGATGATGCATCCACAGGAAACTAGAGAATAATTTTTAAAAGCAAAATGTTCATGGAAATAATTTATTAAAGATACACTTCTTTCATGTGGAAATTTCTGTCAATTATCTAGAAGAAACTGGTCAGAGAATAAAATCAGTTTTCATATTAAGCATCAGTTCAACATACTAGCTGTCATTTGGATTCTCTTTCTGTATCAAAGTAGAAGAAAAGAGTTTCCAGAAATTTTGCAGGGCTGAGAAATATCTATTTGCAAATGGCACATTCATCTGTGCACAATTGAATAACCATTGCCCACACTGAGAGCATCCAACACAGCCTAGTTCCAGGAGAGAGACATTTTCTGAAAAGGGCCAGATAGTAAATGAGACTTGGCAGGTTAAAAGACAAAACTGAGCATATTCTATAAATCCATGCAATTTTCATGTCACAATATAGAGATTTTCTTTACCTCGTTTAAAGGAATAGCAGCAACAATACAGATTCACATGTGCACTGTGGTGTGTTAAAACTGGATGGAGACACCGAGATTAGGACAGACAGGAAGGCTGCACCAGAAACCCAGACCACTGCAGTTAATGACTTTTCTTGTAGGGTTTATAGCAGAATATTTGTCAAATCAGAAGAACTTGACCTCTAGATTCAGAAAGTCATGGAGCTGCTTCTATCTCCTCCAATACTTATTGCCCATGAAACTTGGACATGGTGCTTAAGCCTCATTCTGTACTTGTGCAATAAGAATGATATTCCAGGATTATCATCAGGGGATGATACTTGCAATTTTCCATTTGTAAGATTGTCTTGACTTACAAGACCTACTTGGCTTCTTGAATAGTCAATAATCATTATGGTTTTATCTGACAAAGCAGCACATTACTTCCTCATGTTTAGCAGCTAGCACCACGTTTGCTAAAAGACACTTGAGAAAACAGTCATGTCTTCACTCTCCTTCAATAAATACTCATTGCAGGCCTACAATGGTCAAGTGCCTTGTTGGATACGCAATAAATGGTGCTGAAATAAACCTTATATGGTAACCTTAATTTAAACTTTTGAAAAAAATAAGCTACTCTATGGTGGATTATAAGCTTGTTTTTAGGTTTTGAGGCCATACCTGGCTGTGCTCAGGGATTACTCATCGCTATGTGCTCAGGAACTACTCCAGGGGAGACTCAGGGGGCCATATGCAGTGTCGGTGTTGGACAGGGGTCAACTGTGTGTCAGGCAAGCATATTATTAACCACAGAAAATCTCTCCAATCCCCACAAGATTTTTATTTATATAGGTATAGTACTAACTCGAAGAATATATGGCCAAGAATATATGGTCAATACCACATCTCTGAAATACCGTGACTATCTCTCTCTGTATTTTATAATTCCTTTGTCATTTCAAATAAAATCTGTACAGGATATGGGGGGGTGAAGACAAGAAGAAGACAATGATGATGACTAAAACATTCACTCTCAATCACTCCTTTTCAAAGGGATATGTATTTAACAACAGTAGGTATAAAATTCCAGGTGTAAATTTGACTCAGGTGTCTGTTACTATGCTCTACAGAGATATTTTAATTATAAAGCTAGATGATAAAAATTTGGGCACATGAGTGAATTAGAGAAAAATAATAAAAATAGAGATAATATAATAAATTTATGTGATTCACTTATTATGATTGATGACTAGTATTTAATTAATAACCTTGAAGTAGATGCCTACTATGTTGAAGAAGCTACACTAGTTTATTGAGAATAAAAGACATGTGGTCTCAACTTTAAGTAGCTCATTTTTTCATTCACTTATTCATTCTTCATTTCTAATACATAGAAATCAAGTACTATGTTTTCACATGCTTACAGACACTAAGGATACATCAGTGAAAATAATACTTTTGCTTTAGAAATAGATTATTCTACTATTTTAGAGACTAGGCCATATATTTTTCCTGTGTGGTGATTATTGCTTCTTTTATAGTTCCGGTCAGATTACCATACTAAAACTTCCAAGTTTTTATTTATTTATTTATTTGTTTTGTTTGTTTTGCTTTTTGGGTCACACCTGATGATGCACAGGGGTTACTCCTGGCCTATGCACTTAGGAATTATACCTGGCGGTGCTGGGGGACCATATGGGATGCTGGGGATCAAACCCGGGTCGGCCGCATGCAAGGCAAATGCCCTACCTGCTGTGCTACCACTCCAGCCCAAGTTTTTATTTTTATTCTGATAAATTTTTAGAATTTTCTACACCAAAAACAACATTTCAAAGCACCATTTACTATTTGTCACTTTTAAACAATATTATATCTTTTATTTATTTTCTCATTATACTTTCAGGTTTAATTGGTTAGGACTTTAATATCAAAATTAAGTTATGGGAAAATATTGCAAAATTTTATAATTTTGTTCTTTAATAGATATGCGTCAGATATTTTCTAAATATATTTGTTCAACTTAGAATTAAGGAAATAGAGCTCCAGTTGAAATTTATCACTTTTTAAAATTATATAACTTAACCTTAATCTAGTCACCTTTCAGTATTGGATAAAAGATAAAATTGTAATAATCTACTTCTATTCCACCTAACCTATTTTCTGAGTTATGTTATGTTAGATATCCTACTGTTAATTCCCTTTTGAACTCCTAGAAATTTAAAATACTGAAAGATATGCATTTTTTGTTATTTGAGCAATAGGATGACAGTGCTGCAGTGCTACAGTTATGTCTTCTTATTAACATAAGATAAAAATATTTAAAAAATTAACATAGGATAATGTGTTATCTTATGTTGATCTTATCATTGATTTAAAAGTATTCACTATTTTAATTATTAACTAACCTTTTATAACGACTATAAAATGACTGGACCACCCATGCGTACAGTTTTTACATTTACTTCTTCTAAGGTGCCACTAATTCTCAGTAGCACACCTCTCATGTGGGCATGACTGAGCAAGCACACACACTGTGTACAGACAGAAGGTACAGATGCATTTCTGGGTATCAACCTAAGCCTCACTTCTTCAGCAAGGACTCAGACAAGCTTTCCTCCAGTATTAGAGGAGCATATGCTGAATTTCCCCTCTTTGTCTTTATCTTAACTATCAATCACTTCGTGAAATTATTTCTGATATATTTGGTCTCCTACAAAAAGCTTTACAGGGTAGCATCCAGTCTATGGCTTAGAACTGAATACCCAGATCCCAACAGAACTTGAAACCTTCAGTGATAAGCCAGTGGGAGAAAAGTTACCTGGTGTGCCTGGTTGAAAAAAGTTCCCTTTTCCAATTTTGTAAATGCAGGCTAATTTAAAGCCAAAACTATTTTTAAGTTATATTTATATCTGCTTTCAATATTATGACATTGTTACTTTCTTTTTTAATGACTTACTTACAAAAAAAAATTTAGCTCTGTTTTTAATTGAACCACAGTGAGATCCACTGTTACAAAGTTGTTCATGATTGGGTTTCAGTCCTTCAATGTTCCAACATCCATTCCTTCACCAGTGGACACTTTCTACCACCAATGTCTTCATCCCTCCTGCTCCAAATTCCCCACCCCCACCTGCCTCTATAGTCGGCACTTTTCTTCTTTCTCTTAGAAAATAGTTAGCTCTTGACAGCAAAACTTCAATGTGTTTTAAATTGTGATTCTTTTCTTGATCTTCAAGTACATTCATGTGATAAATTTTCTCAGAACTTTTCACAACGGAGGATTTTATTTTATTTTATTTTATTTTACTTTTGCTTTTTGGGTCACACCCAGCAATGATCAGGGTTTGCCCCTGCCTCTGCACTCAGAAATTACTCCTGGTGGTGCTTGGGGACCATATGGGATGCCCAGGATTGAACCCGGGTCGTCCGTATGCAAGACAAATGCCCTACCCGCAGTACTATCGCTCCGGCCCTGGATCTTCTTATAGACATGAATATCAACTTCCTGATATATATGTATTGTAGGATGACATTACTTTGTCCTCTCCCCGCTTGCCACAAGTAGCTTGTCCCGGTTTTCCCCGGGAGTTTAGGCTTAACCCCAGTCTCACCCATCAAGGTGTTCCCGAATCTCTCCCATCCCTTCGTTTAGCTATAATCACTTCTCCATGCTCTCTTCCCCAAAAGAGTTAATCCGCGGCTTTCCCTTAATCTGACTCTGCTAATTTGCAAGGTCAGACCTTCCTAGGATACTGAATAAGTTAATATTGCCTTTCTCCTCTTCTTGTGCCTTTTGAATAATTTACTTTAAAGCTATGTCTGTTTTGTATAGACACAAGAAGACAATATTATGTTTTTATAACTTGGGAATTAATTGGCCACAAATATTATTCCCCCCCCCCCGGGCATCTGCTTTCTCCACTTAAGCCTCAGTTGCCCTCAGTTCCTAGCACCCCAAAGCAGGGTCCCCGACGTGGGACGGGAAGGATTCAGGGCAAGCGGCGAGTTATGTGCTACCCTGGCATCGAGATGGGCCTGGCCAAAGTGCCTAATTCTTAACTATAAGTTAAGAGCTTGATCATAGACAAATCCTGTCATGATCCAATAGTAATTATGAGACTGGGACCCTGCCAGGGATAGGAAAGACTGATCTGGCCTGAGCACTGTAGTCTGAGATTGAGATGGCCCCAGGAGAGCAATTCTATAAGCTTTAATGCATCTCTTATTGTGTCCATACAAAATAATTAATATTATGAATTCTTATATGTTTGCTGGCTGAGGAGAAGAGAAACACATTCATGGGACTCCGCCCTTGGGTGGATCCTCCTGCTGAAAGAGAATTAAGTCCTAGGAGAAGCATCCCCTAGGGAAAGGAACCTTACCCTATTGATGGTGACCACACCTATGTGTACGCCCCAACCCCCTCATGCTGTGGAGATTTAACTAGGCTGTAAGAGTGGGTTGGGGGGCCAGATCCACGGGGGCCAGATCCACAGATCCAGAGAGAGACCAAGAGCTGGGAGAGAAGCGGAGAGAGAATGAAATAAACTGATCGAGCAACCAGTTTGGCCTTCTTCCTTCTGTCGCCTGCCCTTGACCGACAGCATACACAGCGGTTCTGGGGCACCGAACACGGGCGGTGAGACAGAGCCGCCCGGAGAGCCCGAGAGTGCTCTCGCCCCTCGGCGAGCCTTAGTTTTTTACAATGTATATATACATATACATATATATGAAATATAATTTCCTAGAAATTGTGTGAGTGTATGTGCGTGTGCATGTGTGTATGTTGCCTACAGGCACATGCTAGACCATGGACCCAGTCTTCCCACCCCATAACTATAATCATTTAGAAGGTAGTCCAACAGAAGAGAGGCCTGAGGCTGATTGGATTAAAATATATTTTGAATAAAATGTCTGTCATTATTTAACATAATTTATAGAACACCATTCACAGATATCATGGAATATTACAACTGCAGCGTAAAAGGCACATTCAGCTGTTTTTTTTTTTTAACTTCAAAAGTTTACCACATTTTGTCTTTGATAAGTGCTTTAGTTTCAGTTTTGATTTCTCTTCTGCTTTTGAGGTCAGCAGTTTCTTCTTATCTTTTATGTTCTCGTCACTTTCATTTCCCTTTTCCCTTCAACGTGCCTCTTCATGCATCACTTATTCCTCTTCTTCATAGATGGCATGTTTTAGCATTGTATAGTGACTGCCATACCATTTTGTTAAAAAAGATTTAGGTCTTGATTTTTGGATAGTTTGCTTCCTTTCTCTTCAGATCCTTTGAATTCAGTTTTTCCTTTGATAGAACAAAGAACTTTAAAATGATTAATTTCATTTTCTCCTTCTAGACAGGAGTGTCTTTGAATTTGATCTTTTCCAGCAGATAGGGAACACATATTTTTTATTTCACTTACTCCTCAGAAAAATCTCGATCATTGGTTACTTCCTAGGAAGGCAAATGGATGCTTGGGAGTCTTAACCCATCTCCTGGCTCCAGCAGATAGACAGAGCATCCGGCAGCTTCAGAGACTAAGGTGAAATCATTTTCTTGGCTGCCTGATCCTGGTACTGAACTGACCAAAAGCAGCAAAATTGTGAGAATTCTGAATGTTCACTGTTTCCGAGGTTCTGAATTTCCTGCTGTCCCACCACAGCACCATCTCCATCCGATCATGTCACTAAAATGCCAAGTGCCTCCACTAGACATCTTACCCTTAAGCCCTGCAGACCTACAGAGAATGCTGTCTACACGTGACTGCAAACTGTAGGGGCGTGTCTGGAAGGTCTTTAGTGGTGACCCGTTATTCCCTGGGAGATGCTTTTCGTGTCTTCCTAGCACGTTTCGACCAGCGGATGCGCTGCCTCCACCGAGCGCAGGCACTCATCTTATAGACATTTCCAGACATTTAGATAGTAGGTTTGCAGGTTGTCGTGGCATTAGGAGCTAGAGCTAGCATTTGTGTTTTTCCACCTAATCATTGTTTATTTTACAATAAAAAATGAGAAGAAATTTTCGAGCACAGCTAGCAAACAGTCATTTTCAACATTTGTTTCTGCTTAAAAGTTCTGCTTTAAAGTGCATGATGCAACTGCTATGAATGTATGCATTTTTCTCCAGCCAATACCTGTCATAACACACAGGGAATCCCCCCAGCATGCTCCCAGTTTTAGTTACATTTCTGCAGATGGTAAAAAAAAAAAAACATTGAAGAAAACAGCCTAAAGCATTTGAAAGTCTCTAGTTCTGCCTTCAGGTTTGGGCAGATATTCACAGACCATTCCTGGCTCTGGCACCTTGGCAGGCCTCTAGATCAGGGAGGAGTTAATTGTACCAAAATGGCCATATATATTAGTGTTTGATATTCCTGATTCTAAAACTTTGTGTCTTTGAGTGAGAACAGAACAACATCACCTTCTGTGTAAATGCTGAAAAGCTGATTGATGAATGAAACATCTGCTTGCATAGTGAACTATGCCACAGTGAAGATTAAATTTGGGCTTGAGAAAAGCCCACACACCACCTAGTCAGTGGGAGGGGATGGCAGGTACCACAGGTCGGTTGCTATAGCAACAGTAGCAACAGCAGGAAGGGGTAATTTTGTTTTCATCTCGCTTAATAACTGAATGCCACTGGCTGGCATTAAAGATACCAGCAGCTCCCTCCTGGAAAAGTCCCTGGCAAGGCCAGCACCACAGCTGCACAAACATGAGGAAACAAAGAGAAGTGTTCTCTGTCTCCTGATCCCCAGCCCCAAAGGTTTATACTGTAGAGATCCAAGCATAGTTTTAAAAATGTATTATCTGCTCTAGCCAAGGACATTTTAAAATCTTCCTACATCCATGTTCGGAGAGAGCATACACAAGGATAGGCAGGAGATGTGGGTTTGTGGGAGCAAGGGCAGAGAACTAAAGTGTCGGTGGAATCAGTTGGCCAAGCTGCCACAGTGCCACCAGGCAGATTCAGGCTGCTGCCGCCCCAGCCCGGGTGAACCACAGGATTCTCCTCTTGAAGGTTGTTCCTTCCTCCACCAGCTTCCAGGCCTCAGGGACCGAGGCCTTGAAGAAGTCTCTCAGAGCAACGCCCCTTCAACACCATGTTACATATTCTCCCACCAGGAAGAAGAGTTCTTGAGGATTTATTAAATTCAGCTCCTATTTTGAGAAGCTCCATCTTTGACAATCTTCATAAAGGACTCTCTGGCTCCACTGGCAGAAAATACAGCCTCAATCAAAGCCATGGTGGTGGTGGTGGTGGTGGTGGTGGTGGTGGTGGGGCACTGGCTGCTGCTATCAAGGCCTGATGGGAACAGGAAGAGCGGATGGAGAGAAGCATGCCCAAACTGCACGAACGTCTGTAGAAATCAAGTCCGTGCTGCTCTAATCAGACATTCATTTACAATACTTGGGATAACAAACTTACATACTTGCATAAAAATGGTACTTAGGAGCTACCAAAACATTATACCTAATTGAAGTATACGTTTTGAAGAAATTGAAGAAATAGAACGTCACTAAAGGAGCTTCTTATTCCCTTCCATTCCTGTGCTTTTGTAGTCCTCTTGCCCTTATAAGTATTTAAAAAGGAATGAGCCTATCTTTCCTTCCAATAAAGCCTCCTGAGATATGCTTTTCAAAAGCTAAATTCTTTAATCTTAAATTTCATAGAAATCATATGAAGTAAGCTACTCCTTGCTCACACTTAAAGCTTCTTACAAGGTTTATTCACATTGTTTTTTGTATTGAGTTCATCAGTTTTTCTCTGGTATAAAACCATCTATTTTCTTGTGTGTATATATTTTTCTCTTTTTGGGTTATACTCAGCAATGCACAGGGGATACTCCTGGATCTACACTCAGTAATTACTCCTGGCAGTGCTCGGGGGACCATACGGGATGCTGGGAATCAAACCCAGGTCAGCCGCATGCAAGGCAGATGTCCTACCCACTGTATTATTGCTCTAGCCCCCAAACTGTCTGTTTTCTTAACAGATAACACCTTTCCTATTGATTTTACTGTTATTAATAGCACTTAAAAAAACACTAATGTAGCCAGTACTACAGTGAGCATAGTTTTGCATGCCCCTGACATACAAAAAAAGCATATAATCTTTGGAGCACAGCCAAAGGGGTGAAATGCTGAGTGAAGGTTTTCAAATGTTCAAATTTACACAATAAGCCATTCAACAATGGTTGTATGAGAGTTCTCAGTAACTCAAAGTTTCTAGTTACTTGATACATGAGATTTCTAACTTTCTGACAAGTTACAAATAGCATATGTACCACAGGGAATTCAAGTGAATATTATTGTTTAAGCATCTGAACTTTTATTCACAGGTACCTCCTTTTATTAGTGTTTACACACTATTTTATGCATTTCACAAAATGCATGCATGCAAGCTTATACATTAATTTGTGAAGGCATTCTGTTCACTGGATCACTAATCATTTTTCATATTTTATGTACTCAGATTTGGGTCAAAATTTACACTTTATGCTGAATTTTCTTGGAAGGGAAGGAGACCCTATAAGCACTGCTCAGAGAACACAAGTGCAGTTCCTGGAGATTCTTAGCTGGGCTATGCATGTAGGAAGGTGCAGTATTCGGCAGCTTTCCCAGTGCCTGCCCCATTTCCATTCCCACCAGCAATGAACGAGGGTCCTTGTATGTCTACACTCGCACCAGTACCTGATGTTTACTGTGTTCTAGATAGGCGGCATCTGGTAGGTTACAAGCAGTATTTCATTGTTTCACACATCCTTGTTAATCATTTCTAATGTATTTTTGCTTTATCTCTTATTTATTCAATATCACCCTAGAGGCTCATCTATTTTATTCATTTAAGAAGTCACGATAATCGTCATGTACAGTGTGCAGTGATGTACAATGAACTAATTATCTGCTTACCAACGTCCCTGTACACCAATTCTTCCTTTATCTTAGATCTTCCTTTTTATGCTATTTTCTGAAATATATTCTTTAATCTTTATACTATGGCAAGACTACTGGTAGTAAGCTCTGAGTTCTTAGCTAAAATTTTGATACTTTTTTAACATTTTATACTTGACATGATTTTTCTGAGCACTCAATTTTAGGTGACAGTTATTTTTTTTCAGCACTTTGAGAGTTTTATCTATGTCTTCTGTCTCCTATGTTGTTGCTGAAGAGTTTAATCTGTCACTGTTCTGTGAGTGCTTTAAGTGTTTTAGTGTTTTCAAGATCTCCACAAAGCACATTCTGCAGTTTCACTGCAGTGTGTTGGTGTTAAGACTCTCTCAGCTCTCCTCCACTTGAATATGTCCAACACTTCTGATCTGGGGGATCAATATGACCTTTGGAAAATTCCCAGCCATTATTTTTTCAAATAAATATTAATATTCCTTTTAAGGGTATGCCCTGCCACAGAATAAGGGCGGGGTGGGAGGGATGAGGTGGGGGTGGGGGCAGGCCCACTGGGATCATTGGTGGTGGAGGATGGGCACAGGCTGAGGGATGGGTACTCGAACATTGTATGATTGAAACGTAACCATGAAAGTTTGAAAGTCAGTAACTGTACCTCACGGGAATCTATTACAAAAAGTAAATGAATTAATTCACTGTCACTGTATCACTGTGATCCCATTGTTCATCAATTTGCTCGAGCGGGCACCAGTAACGTCTTCATGTCTTCATTGTGAGACTTATTGTTACTGTTTTTGGCATATCGAATACTCCACAGGTAGCTTGCCAGGCTCTGCCGTGTGGGCAGGATACTCTCAGTAGCTTGCCGGGCTCTCCGAGAGGGACGGAGGAATCAGACCCAGGTCAGCCTCAAGCAAGGCAAACGCCCTTCCCGCTGTGCTATTGCTCCACCCCAAATACATTAATTAATTAAAAAAATTCCTTTTAAATTCAAATAATTCAACCAATCACTATTATTTATTGTCTTTTCTGCTTCAGGAACAGCACTCCCACACTCTATCAATTCATTTTATTTGAAAATTTACATTTGTTTTCCAAATCAATTTTGGTCAATTTTGGTAGTGTCTTCTTATTTCATTTTTCTTTAAACATCTAGTACTCATTTTATACCCAACATATAAAAGTAATTTTAACTTTTGAGAGTAAAAATAAATACTTTTCTCATGTAAATGTTAACTGATTTTGCCATTTTTCTCTACTACTGGTGATACAGTTCTAATGAAATTTTTGGAATCTGAAGGGCTCTATTGAGGATATTTTTCTACTGAATCAAATTTGATCTGATTCTTTTAGGGGGCAAGAGGTGGTCTCCTCTCAGGGTCAGTTCAGCCTCTCTTTTCCTAAGACATTGTAATATTAAGGATTAAAAGAGAGTCAGAGTTTAGACACCCAATAGTAACCTTCACTAAGGACTTAGAAAGGACAAGCAACACCATGCAGATAATTAGCATTTCTTTCTGGGCAAGTATGAGTGCCTCTGGCATAGTTACCTAATTTTGCAGTGGATCTGACTGACTTGGGGTTCTTGGGGTCTGCAGGAAGAGGAGCTTGCCACCTCCAAGATGTCCTCAGTGTTACAGCTTGTTACAGCTCATCCAGGCAGGGGGCAGCAAACAGGAGTCCAACAGCCATAATCCTCAGCATCTGGCCAACCCCATGGAGGCGTGACTTCATCTAAGAGTGCCCTACCCCTTTCTATCGCATTAGCTACACCTTATATGTGACAAACTACTCAACAAGATGAGCAACTTGGCACCAGAGCTGCACAGGAGGAAGAGAGCAGCATGGAACGGCTTCAAGAGCGTCAAAGAAGTTGTTCAGAGGATGAAGAAACTCCGGCTCTGGGCATATTTTTTCGACTCCATCGTTCTTCCTGCATTAACATACGCCTCAGAGACCTGGGCCCTACGAAAACAGGATGCGAGGCTCTCCAACGAGATGTGATCCCGGTGGCCGCCCACCTATGAGATGGTCAGACTTCTTCGTCAAGACCCTGAATGAACGGTTTGAGGCTCTTAGTGTTCCTGGAGCAAACAGACGCCAGTGGGCTACACTAGCATGCGACAGGGATGAATGGAGACGTTACTGGTGCCTGCTCAAGCAAATCGATGAGCAATGGAATGACAAGTGATACAAGTGATGACAAGTGATATGTAAGTGAAAATTTACATATACTCTATGTAAATTCATACTCATTACTCCAGTTGTATGTGCCTTATGCAAATAAGACTCTTAAGATGACCATCCATATAGCAGCCCTCAATAATGAATGAGTTAGTGGTCTTGCTTAACTGCCCCCTCCCTCCTTACTTCCTCCATATCACTCTTAATATTACCTTTCCTCCCCACCTACAAGAAGACATATTTGAGTTCTAATTAATCAACAGTCTGGAAAGTATGTGAAAACAATTCTTCACAAAGGCTCATGCATCCAGGGCACTTCAAAGATGTACATTCTATTACACAGGCTATTATTCTCGAGGCAGCTGAACTTTATGATACACATATTTTAGGTTCATTTGCGATAAGTCATCTAGAAAGGCTGCAAAGACCCTGACTGGAGGGAGACTTGTTTGTTTTTGTTTATTTACGAAAGGGACTGTCCATTACTTTTCTGTCAGTAAACATATGAGAGGAGGCTGGGTCTGGTTCCTCATCCCCGAGAGGATTTCTACATAGAGAAACAAGCTCCAGGCTGCTCTTTCTCCCTTTCTGTAACCTGTATTTGGATTTGTTTTTGCTCCTGGGTCAAAGATTCTGAACCATGTACTGATTGCAACCTCTATTTTCAAGTCAAATCTCTTTTATCAGGTGCTAATTGCTCACATTTCTCTAGTTAGCAAAGTCACTACCTGTCTTCTTTTTTTTTTTTGAGGGTGGGTTATTCCACCTCAGGCCTGTCCAACATTAATTGTTTTATTAAAAAAATAACTGTGGCTTTTAATAGAAGAGCACCCCAGGACTATGCGGGGCACTTCCAAAAAAGCTGTCACTGTCACTGTCATCCTGTTGCTCATCGATTTGCTCGAGCGGGCACCAGTAATGTCTCCATCATGAGACTTGTTGTTACTGTTTTTGGCATATCAGATACGCCATAGGTAGCTTGCCAGGCTCTGCCATGGGCAGGGGTCGGGGGGAGATACTCTCAGTAGCTTGCTGGGCTCTCCAAGAGGGGCGAAGGAATCGAACCCATGTCGGCCGCGTGCAAGGCAAATGCCCTGCCGCTGTGCTATCACTCCAGCTCGAAAAAACAAACTTATAAAATACAAACTATGGCTGTGAGCAATAGATAAAGTCTCCTGCAGTCAAGTTTATCTTCCGCAACAGATATTACGAACGTTCTTGTCTTTTATGGACTCAGTCTCTCCGTTGTCTTTGTAAACTACCCTCCATCACTGCTGATGACTTTGAGTCACGCTGCAGGCCCATCCCTAATAGAGGCTGAGCCACACTCTACTGGTCTGGCAGGGTTCTGCCAACCTACACAGGCCCACAAAACAGTGATACACTTATGGCTGTTTGGTCACCAGGGATAGCAGACCTGATATGCTCAGGGAAATGAGATAGGAGGAACTTCCTGGGGTGCTGTGGAATCTCTTCAGAAAAAAGCAAAGCTTCTCTGCTGAAGAAGCTGCAGACTGCATTGATGGCTCACAGGGCAGCTGCTACAAATCACCGCCTTGGAGTTGGCCACTAGCCAGTCCCACCAGGACAAATCCAGGTCTCAAGGCAGGCTGAGTTGATCCACACTTTGCAAACTCCTCTCCCCTTTATTCTCTTTTCAAATACTGACAATGTGATCTGTATACCATACCTGAGGACTTGAGGGATTCAAGGATTTTTTTTTAATAGCACTTAAATCCCTTTTGACATAGAATATGTTCTCATATCCATTCTCCATGGATATAAGAACAAAGATGCTGTAATTCATAATAATGGAGTTCAATCAATTTTAGAAAGCATGACTAATGTAGAGCCAAAGGACTTTCCCAGGAAAATGTGCCATGAGTCTATGCTAAAATAATAAATAATTTTATATATCTTATATAAATCATTCTATAAGGACCTAACAATACACTCTTTTCGGTTATACTTTCATAAGGTGTGAAGTACAAATTCTGTTCTGTTCAGTCATCATAATTCAACTGCTGAAACTGAAAAACTGTCTCATATGTGGTAGCCCTTATGATTTGACAATGCCTGTAAGTGTTGCGTAGCTCAAACGTTTCCCTCCAGCAAGTTTTGTTTCTAGGCTGACTCAGGCACAAAGGAGACCTCGCTCATCATTGCTGCAAATTTTAAGAGCGTGGCCAGATTCATACCGATGCACAATCTGTCAGGACTTCAGAGAAGGCACAGATGTGTGCTAAATAATTACCGCCAGTTTTAATTAAAACTAGCTTGCAACTTTTAAAGTCCAATTAATGGCTTCATAGTTGTCCTTAATTTTCTCGCTGAATAGCTTCTAATGAAGCATGACAATTTTTAGGAGTACTTTATAAGTTTTGTTTTAGACTGACACTTGTTCTTTTTCAATATTAGAAAGGTCAGAAAGTTCCCTCACAAATAGATGACTGAAGTGGCAGATGTAATTTTTACTATCTCCAAAATAACATTTTTCACACTAGCAGAGATAGTGATTCTATTATTCCTAATATTGTGTAATAGTGTCCTTAGAAGTCTTGACTGAGAAAACGAATTAAGCAAATAATTATTCATTAGGACCAGAGAACAATATTTTGCAAAGGTCAAAACCAATTTCTATGATATGAGATATTGTATAATGCACACAACATTAAATATTCCTATGATAAGATGTTGCATAATGTCCACAGAGATTTTAAAATAGTCCCTCAATTTCAAAAACTTTTATAATACTGGGAAAACAGCTTCAATGTTCTTTTCACTCATGTTGTTTTGCACAGAGCAAGTAAATGCAGAACATGAAGCTCCTTTTAATAGGTGTTTGTGTTCCTGCGGGTGTTAGTCCTGTTTTGCTGTAGGTTTTATTAGTCCTCAGTGAAGACAATTCTGAGTGAGGTGGAGGGAAGGGCTTTTCTTGGTATGCACACTGAATTTCCTCTTTTCAATTTTTTATAAAAGGGAACATACCTTCAAACAACATAAACAAAATGTATTATCCAAGACAAAATGATGTAACAATGTACATATGTACCTTACTTAGGAGCATACTCTTACATCAAAAACAAAACTTGTAAAAGGTAAATTGAATTTCTCATTTGGCGATCACTATTACTGAAGTAACAATTAGCTACATGCATGTCTTCGAACTGTATTGGGAGAAAAAAAGCAATCCAATAGATCTGTGATAATAGCAATGCTTTATCTATTTTGTCAATGATATTTTAACAAATTTTATGATTTTCATGATTTGATTCTATTGAGACTGAAGCAGTCATCGAAGCCCTAGCCAAATAGGGCATTCAAACTCAGTGTATCTGGATCCTCCATGAGCTGAATTGCGGATTCACCACCAGAATCTCACCATTCTACAAGGAAATGATCATCAACGTAAAGAGAAGGGTTCTGCAGGGTGATACCATTTCACTGAAACTCTTCAGTGCCACCCTCGAGAATGTCATGCAACGGAATGGGAAGGAATGGGAATGAAGACAGATGGTCGGCAACTACACCACCTCCGTTTTGCTGATGACATCATTCTCATAACACCAAACATTAGCCAGGTGGCACAAATGCTGGCCGACTTTGACCATGAATGTGGAAAGGTCTGCAGCTGAGTCTCACCAAGACAATGTTCATGAAAAATGGACTAGTTCCTGACGTTCCATTTGCTTTCAATGGAATGACTATCTCCTAATGCAGCAGCTATGTGTAACTGGGTTCATGATGAACAATCTGGCACCTGAGCTGTGCAGGAGGAAGAGGGCACTGTGGAACACCTTCAAGAGAATTGAAGAAGTTATTAAGAGGACGAAGAAACACCAGCTCTGGGTACATCTCTTCGACTCCATTGTTCTTCCTGCACTAACATACGCCTCAGAGACCTGGGCCCTATGCAAACAGGATAGGAACTCTATTTGGGTCTCCCAAAGAGGAATCGAAAGAGCTATGCTTGGAGTATCATGTTTCACTCAAGTGAGAGAAGGAATTCAGAGTTCTGACCTCTGTCGACGACTAGCATCAGAGATGCTGCCTCGTTAGCCAAGGCATTGAAAATAAGATGGGCTGGACACATGATGCAATTTGGAGATGACCGCTGGACCAGAGCTGTTACCGACTGGATTCCATGGGACGTCAAAAGAACGCCTGGTCGCCCACCTATGAGATGGTGGGACTTCTTCATCAAGACCCTGAATGAACAGTTTGATACTCTTGTTACTCCTGGAATGAACAGATGCCATTGGGCTACACTAGTATGCCACAGGGATGAATGGAGACATTACTGGCGCCTGCTCAAGCCAATTGATGAGCAATGAGAGGACAAGTGAAGTGATAACAAGTGATTCATAACTTTACAGGCCATATTTGCTATATGAACATATTCAGTGAGAAGAATTATAATTTATGCTATAGTGAAATTTAATTCAATATAGTTTAATTCTTCACCTAAATAAGAAATTAAAATAGTGAAAAGACAAAGGAAGACTGGCTGGCCAGTAAGGAACCTATTGTAAAACTAGAGTCAACCCATTATGGGTTTGTACATGTGCCTTTGAAGCTGTCAAGAGTTAATTTATAAATAATTTTTATACATTTTTAAAACTTTCAAGGTTAATCTTGACTTCTTATTTCACAGAGAAGGTAGCAAGAATCTAATAACTTAGCATGTTTTTAAAGCTACATTTCAATATAACTAATATTTACATTTTCCTTGTATTTTTTTCAGAAGAAACCCAATATAACATTGTGAGAAGCCTCCTATTGCCCTTGGTTTGGCTGATCCCTTCTCCTTAAGGGGGACAAATATCCTTCTTTAAAAATGAGAGACAAGCCAGCAGTGATTATTGCCATAACTTGTACCAGAAGGAAAAACACATATTTGCCAAATTCCAAGATTCCCAGAATTTTCTAAGTGCAGCTTTTGCTTAAGTATTCCATCAGGCCCAAGAAAACCTGAATTTCATAGTGATAAGAAGAATCACCACATATTGTTTAAAAACTATCTACCTGTGGAGTCTTTTCTCTTCCACTCTGTCAGCCTCTTGCTTTCCCCCACTGCCTTATCAGAAGCCATCACCAGCACCTTCCCAAGGGAAGTATTATCTCTCATAATAAATACAATGCATTGGCCTGTGGCAGAAGTGTGCTTTTCCCACTGTTTCAATATTTTGGGTATCCTCTTTCTTTTTTCTCTTTTTCAACAAACACTATCATTAACTGAAAAAAAGTCATCACTCATTCTCAGTGCTTTTAGAATTTCAGAAATTCTAGCCACAAAGTGCCAGCCACGCCATGGACAAGGCCACTCTCCACATGCTTGGGCGAGCCTCACACATGAAGGAACCGGCAGAGAAACCCAGGTGTGTAGGACCGGGGCTGAGATCTCCAAGCCTGCTTGCATCAGGACTGGGCCTCCTCCACCCAGATCCCCCATTTTCCCGAAGCTAGGCAGCCACACTCACAAACTGTCCCCAGTGCCATGTAATCCCATCAATAGCCAAGATCCAGAAACTATAAAACAAAGCTCCCGGAAGTGTGCGGCTTCATTTGCAGCTGCACGACCTTTTATAGTCTAGTTCTCCCTCTCGGAGAATCCTGCAAGCTACTGAGAGTATCTTGCCCACACAGCAGAGCCTGGGAAGCTCCTCATGGCGTATTCAATATGCCAAAAACAGTAACAATGATGGGTCTCATTCCCCTGACCCTGAAAGAACCTCCAATGTGGTACCATTTGGAAGGATGAGTAAAGAGAGGCTGCTAAAATCTCAGGACTAGGACAAATGGATATGTTACTAGTGTCCACTCGAGCAAATCAATGAACTACGGGGTGACAGTGATATAGTGATAATAATAAGTCACACGTGCTTTCTGTTTTTCTACCAAGTCATTTGTAGTTATCCTTAATTAAGATAAAGTTAGCTTACCTATCTATTATAAGCCAATGTCTGGGAAAGGCAGTGCAGTGTAATCTGCGAGGCAAAGCAGGAGGAGAGGGGCCAGGAGACTCACCTCAGTCCTCGAGCTCTTGCACTCAGCTATGCCATCTCAGGAAATGCTTCATTTCTTAGATCTATTTTATTTTTTTACCTCAAAGTAGAGAACTCAACATTTCTTTCCACTCTATGATCCTAAATATAATGGTATTCTGGTGCAGTGTATAATGCATGCTGCTAAATAGCTGGTTTGAGCTGGTAGAACTTTGCAGTAAGCGATAATTAAGGGAGAAGCATTGAAGTAGACTGTTCAATACGCAGTTCATTACCATGCAGAGCCACAGAATGTTGCCCTTCTGAGGAATACAATGCATGATGAGAATTCTGTGCCTCTTCTAGAAACTCTTGATGGCAAATGGGTGAAATACATGTTCTCCCAACACAGAAAAAGTACACATACTTATAAAGGCTGTAGACAACACGAACAGATTTAACAGTTCTGAGAATAGTCCAATAAATAGATGGTTTCAAAATCTGAAATGCAAATGTGATACTGAAGAAAACTGCATGGTTTATGCAGGATCAAACATGCCAATTTAAACAACCCAACAAGAATCAGCTAGGTAAGAAATGCCCTCTTTGCATTGGCCAATACCATGGTCTGCGTGAGGCCCTATTTGATCTTTGGAGACACGCACACCAAACAAATAAAATAAAATAAAATAAAATAAAAAACAACTACCATTGTCCTCTTAAAAAACCACTAAGGGTCATAAAATAAAAACATATTATAAAACGATGTACTTTATGGCAACTTAAGTGAGTCCTGAGGGTATCATTTTGAATGAAATAAGGCAGAGGTAGAAGAACAAATACCAATAATCTTACTCACTTACAGTAGCTAAAGAAACAAATCAAGTGTACAGGCAACATCAGTTGATAGCAACCTGGGGGCCCAGGATTAAAAACCTGAGGATCCTAGATTGAGAGAAGGAGGGAATGATGCGGTGGGCCAGAAGGAACATTAGGGCATGCCAAATGTGGAAAAATGAGATAATAGTATGCAACCCAAACTACAACTGTCAGTCAGCGAACAAACTGGGGTGATGCTGGGAAGCCAGAGAGAAAATGGAAGATTGACAAGAAATGACACAGGGATACGTAAGAGGATGGGAGCACTTTGCAGGCAGTATACTGCACAAGGAATTTATACATCCATACCACAAACTTAAACTTCACTGGAATATTATTACCTCAACTACAATTTTAAAAAGATAAATACAAGTGAACTCAGCTTTTAGAAATGAATTTAAAATTCCCTTGTATTTAGATATTTTAAATGCAGATATTTTAAATGCACTTTTCCTGCAGCATCCAGGAAAAGTCATTTGTCTCTCATTGGGAGCAAACAATGTGACTTTGGTTATTTCAAGAGGCAGAGCGAGTGAGAAGAACTAATTTCCATTTGAGCACATGATTCTTGACCCACTGGACTAGATCTCAGAGATTCAGAAATATTTCCTGCAAGGTGAGATATTTTTCACCTCTGAGGCCTGACTGTGCAGGTCTATGAAGACAGGTACGTCCACTGGAAAAGTGGTCTATTAATGACTGATCAGTTTGGGCTTTATAACTTTTTTTTTAATTTTGTTTTGTTTTGTTTGGGAGTCACACCATGCTTGCCTTGCAGACTGTCCACCCAAGTCCAATTTCCAGCACCACATACTGTCCTACCAGGAGTGATCCCTGAGCACAGAGCCTGAAGTAAGCTCTGAGCATGGCTGGGTGTGGCCCAGAAACCAAAAAATAAAAATAAAAAAATTTTTCAGTCAATGAGAACAAAGTTCCCTTTCAAATTATAGAAAAAGGAAAGACACTTTTCAGGTTAATTTCCAAAGGGTATTAAAAATCCATATTAATGAAAATATGGAAAAAATTTTATTCCATGAACCTTTCAACTCCATTTAAAAACATCTATGAAACTATGGTATCTAATTATCACTCCTACACCTCTTTAGGAGTTCAAAGCAATTTACATAGTTAACTCACTTTGACAAAGGAAACTCATTTCAGAGGAAAAAAGAAACTGAGGCACATAAAAGTTAAGTTTAGTCTACCATGCAATAATTGATTAAAAAAATAGATTTGGCATAAGGAAAAGGTGATGATGAGGTTCAGTCATCCTCTTACTCTAAATTCTGTGTGATCTTGGAAAGTTACTTAATGTCTCTGAGCATCAATAATTCCCTATAACAATGAATCATTTTCCTCCCTGTTCAGGTTCAGAATTAGAACAAATCAACTGTCAGGTATCAGAAGCATAGTTCAGGCAGAACTGGGAATAGGGCAGGAAAAGAGCAGAGCTATGGGTATCACAAAGGGTGAGAACAAGAGGAAGTAATGGATGGGTGCAAAGCCTAAAAGACCATGATGATGTTCTTTGATGGGGGCTGCAGGCTCAGGAGCCCCTAAAATAAACACAGATAAAGGCACAGGACTCTCCAGACAACAGTGACTGTGTACAGACTCAGAGAAGGTCATGGACACTCATGAGGTTTCTTCAAATCCTGGGTAATATGGAGTCTTTCCTACTTCTAACTGCTACAGTACTCCAATATCAGCGAGCAACCTGTGAGGGTAGGAGGGAGCAGTAAAAGAAATGATGTGCATAACACGGATATATGAATAATAATAATACAAATAATTAAACAGATAATAGGAAACCTTCTTATTCTATCACCCAGTAGCAGTTAGAACCAGAATTCTCAGTGTGGAAGAAAGAAGATACTGATGTTGTTCTGAAAATGTTATGTAAAATGCACTCGGACCCTGAATTTGAATTGTATCAGTATAATCCACTCTGTTGAAATTAGCATATCTTGTAGCTTTATTCTGTTCTTAAATGATGGTTTTCAAGAAAAGAAACCAGAGGCTCTAGGAGAAATGAGTAAGCCTAAACGTATTAGAGGAGATCATCATTGGTGCCGGGTCTTACTGAAAGGCTGCAGTAGCAAACTCAATGGGAACAATCGAGGTGCAGAGAGAGATACTGTGAAGCACTGCCTGCCTTCCAAGGAAAGAACAGACCATCATCCTGGAGTCTGCACAAGCTCACATTCAGAGGTGACCAGAGGAGAACAGAGATGGAGGGCTGCACTGTGGAAGGTGAGCAACCAGAACCCCGCGATCCTGGAGAGTTACTGGCCCCAAGACCTAGACTATTCAGTGATAAGTTTTATGAAAAGGAAATGACAGAGAGAGAGAGAGAAAGGGAGCTTTTATGGATTAACTGTGATGAAAGACACTTTTTTTAATACATATAACCAAACGTTAGGGATGAGTACAAAGATGAAAAACTAAATTACTCATTCTTAAAGGCACCGTATGAAAGTATTTAATCCAAAACGCAGTAATTTAATAGCAGACAGTGTTCATATTGTTAGTAAGAATTACAGGGTACACATTCAACTATGATTTTTTTTTTTTTTTTTGCTTTTTGGGTCACACCCGGAAATGCACAGGGATTACTCCTGGCTCTGCACTCAGGAATTACTCCTGGCGGTGCTCAGGGGACCATATGGAATGCTGGGAACCGAACCCAGGTCAGCTGCATGCAAGGCAAATGCCCTACCCGCTGTGCTATCACTCCAGCCTACAGATATGATCTTGAAGTTGAATGTTTTGTGAATGTACATGCTCTATAGGATGCCACCTTGCATGTATGCCTTACCATTCTGAACCTACTGATAATTAGAATAGGAATAATGTCACTATGCATAAACAAAAATAAGATTCTACCAGAAGTCCAGACTTATGAAGTACCTCTAGTCTTCCAGAAAATGAGATGAACTGATTGATCACATAACCCATCTTCAGGGAACTGAAAGAGAGATCTTCGCTTTTGTTCCAAGCAATTTCAATTGCCATCTTTTTTGCTTAAGTGTGTTTAACAAACTAGTATCCTTAGGTTATGAAGCAAGTAAATTCCTCTCAAGATAGGTATTTAATATTTTAATAGTAAGGTCATGGCTCTGTTTGTTTTATGTATTTTCATTAAATGTTATCTCTTTGGAGTTACAGTAGAAATTTATAAATCAAATGCATATGATAGTAGTTATACTGGAAATGAAAAGTAACTTGGATCAATTCTGTCACCAAAGATATTTACATTAAAATAGATAAACAAAGCTATGTTCCTATGTTACTTTACATTCTGTAGTACATTTGTTAATCTGTGAATCTTATTGGTAAATACAAATATCTCTTACTATAAAGCTGTGGACAAACTAAAAGGTGTCCCAGATAAAAGGAAGTAAGTGATGAAATCTTTATCATGCTTCTTCCTCCAATCTTTTGCTCTTGCTGTTTTTCTATGACTATACTGTAGTCACAGAAAGTCATTTCTGTATGACTTCTCTAGTGCCTGACCAGAGAAGCATGTGATAGATGGTTTTAATGCAAAAGAAAGGCCTTACAGTTTGTCAAGAGGCAAATCCCAATTTTAATACCAGCCGAGGAGCAAATGTGAAAGAAATAAATTCTTTTTTCTATGCTAACAGCAATTAAGTCTTACAATTATTTATAATTTATGCTAGCAAGATTCAGGCAGGCTAATACTAAGATCATCTGAATAACGATTATATTAACCTAATCAATCTGCATTGCTCAATAAAGAATAGTAGAGCTCTGAGTTTTAAAATCTCTATTAGCCACAAATTTAGAAGGTTAACCGTGTCAGGAGTAGAAACAGCCTCCTTTGTCCATTCTGTCTTCAAGTACTCGATCCTATTATTATGGTTTAGAGATGCCATTTCCCTTAGTTCTGCTCTCAGGGGTATAATGTATCATATAATTGCTAAATTATTTGAAAATCCCTTGTCTACTAGATTTTCATTGCAACAATTAAGATCTTAAAATTTAAGAATAGTAGGTATTGAAACTATGACATTCGTTTAAGTATTATTTGCAGTTCTTATATGCAGAGTAGAAATCTATGGATGAAAGATTCAATTTACAATCAGACCCCAGTTTTGTGGAATATTTATTTAGTGCCCAGGTATTTTAGTAAACAGGAAAGTAGTAAGAGAACTACTATAATTTTTCTAAAAAATATGTTACATGTTGCCAGGTTTCTGGACATTCTATTCATTTAGAAATGTGGGCACAGAGACAGAGAGATAGTGCAGGAATAAGATGCTTGCCTTGTATACAGCAGGTCCTGGTTTCATCACCCAACACTGTATATGGTCCCCGGAGCACTGCCTAGAGTGATCACTTTGCACAGAGCCAGGAGTAGCCCCTGAGCAATACTAGGTGTGGCCCAGAAACAAAACCAAACAAAAAAATTTAAAAAATTATGTGGCCATAGTTTTTGAATTAGCTTGACTCAGAAACTCCTTAAACCTAAGAACTTAAAGATATCTTTTGATCTTTTTACTAGTAAATTGCTACATGGAAAGAAATTGAACATTCCGCTTACTCCAGATGAAACCCCCATGGCCACGAGCTTCCAGAAGCAAAACCCAGGTATGTGGGTTCAAGGACTAAGACTCCAGGCCACATGGCGGCAGTGGAGATGAGCCAGCCCTTCCTGTCTCCCCACCTGCGTAAGATCCTGCTATTATGCCCACAATCTGCCACAGGGCACCATCTCAGTGCATCAAACAGCCTTGATCCAGAGACTCCCAGTGAATCTCAAAATGGATTAGCTCCCTACAGAGATGTCTCAGGACTCCAACCATTTACAATTTTAGAATTCCAGAAGTGCACGCAACCTCTCATGATAGTCATAATAAGCAATAGGAAATAAATTATCTAGCATCTGTCCCTGGCAGGCAGGCTTGAATGGTGGTGGGAAAATTCAAAATAATGGTGGTGGGAAGGTGTAATGGTGGTGGGATCGGTGTTGAAATATTGAATGTAATAAATTAATGTGAATAACCTTATGAAAATAAAATTTAAAAAGAAAAAAAAGAAATTGGACATTATATTTTGTTTCCAGGTTTCAAAGACAATCAAAGCCAGCACTCAGTATAATTAGGTCAGGTCTGGAAGAAATGAAGTTGGCCACAAAGAACCAAAATAACCATCGCAAGCATATTTATTTCTATTTTAGTAATCACTGTGATATGAGCATCTAAGATAAACTTCCCCAAATAATAAAGCCATTAAACTCCTTCTAATACCAACTGATGTTAACCTAGAAGTTCAGACTTTTAAAAAACTGAAATATAATAAACATTTGGTGGATTTTTTTTACCATTTCTCTCCTAAAGGAAACTTGCAATTTGTCTGCAACTACAAAATAAAATCTGAAATGTAAATTCAATTTTCTGATCCAGGGGTCTATGTCGAAATGCTTGAGAGTACAAAGTTCACTTGTGGCTAAACCTAGGGAAGATCCTCTCTACTTCTTGCTACATTCGTGCAATCAGATTTATTTGGAGAGTAATTAAACACTTTCCTCCTCCTAACTGTAGTCACAGCATATTTCCCCAATCACAAAGCCATTTATTATGCTATTCCCAGATCCACTGGCACAATCACGTATTAGTGTGTCTACCACTGAGCTTGGTTTCTTCCAATTAGGTGGCCTGGCAGGAGGCAAGGGTAAATCAGCATTTCCATTTCCAGATAGCATCCTTAAGCTAAATGTGCTACTCAATTTTTAGCTTAAGCCAGGAGGCTAAAATTGCTGGAAACTTCCTGGAAAATTTTAATTGTGACATTTTAAAATAGATCCATAAGGGAGTAGTTACCCTTTTCTAATCATCTTTGCCACAAAGATTAGAATTTAGCACTTTAAATGCAGAATCCCCCTGAACTGAGATAGAGTCTATGGAAATCAAAGTGTCCTAGTTTAAGTTACACTCTGCTCTGGCCAGATCAATTGCTTTTATATTATTGATTTCTTGCATTCTGCCCTCACAGGAGGTTCTGACCTGTGATCCTGTTTTCCGGGGTGCAGTGTGAAGAGAGGAGTAGATTTTAGCTATGTGTTTATAATGAATGATGTTGTGTAAAGGAAGAGGGCAAGAACTATTGTGGCAGGTGGGAGGAGAGCCAGGGAGTGGATGTATCGAGTCATTTTGATGTCTGCTATAGATTTTCCTGAAAGAGCAAAGTTACAAATGACGCCAATATCACACTCTGAGCTGCTGCCAACAGAACCAAGAACCGAGCTGCCCAGGCTGCGGGGAGTGACTGGCAAGCAGTGGGCAGGGACAGTGACAGGAACTCTCATGCCGGGGACGGGAGGACCTCAGCATCTTAGGCAGAAACCAGACTAATAAAATAATACTGTTCACGATGCTACTGGGATGAAAAACTGACCGAGAAAAGAATCACCAGATTTATGATAGAACTTCTTTCATCAAACTACATTAACTTATTAAAATGTTATGTTTCATATATGACACCCACACAAGAAAAGGCAAGGATGCTATAATGAGTTCAGGATTGAAATATTCACTCTGGAATTCAACAAATAGTAATTTCTCAATTTCAATTTCCTCTTTATGTAACCTGCATCAGATCATGTGCCACACTGAATTCAAAGGTCCAGTTATGAAAATGTCTATGAATACTCTTTGTGACTATTCAAAGGCATGAATCTAACCAAAGGTATGGAGGATATTAGCATACTGGATTCCTCTGAAGCTTGTTTTATTAGATAAGCTTTATCTTAAAATACTTTATCTTAAAAATTCTGTGTTTATTGATCTCCAAGCTATTCCTCCACACACGATCATATGCAGGTAAAGCAGTGACCAGCATTGAGGTGCTGGGAGGTGACAGGGGGTCACGGCCCCACACACTGTTCTGCTGAAATCACTGTGAGTATCTGTGGTGGCCTAAATCTGTGTTTCTTTACCATAAATCCCCATGTCGCTCAGTCCAGTCCTTGAAACAGGGTTGTCACACCCCTAGGCTCTTTCTCAGAAACCCATATTGTCTCCTCGTGAATTTGAGTGCAGGTCACAGAACTGCCCCAATCCCCTGTTTTCCTCAGGGCACAACCCCTAGATGCTGCTTCCTACTGTCTCTGTGGAACACCTGGCTTTCTTAGTGGATTTCTGAGTGACAAACTGCACTGCTGCAGGGCAATTTTCATTAGAGGAAGTGTCCAGAGGCTTGGAAACCAGAGGCACACGTTTAAATCCCACTTCTGTTCCTATTAGCTGGTAGAAGCTGGGTAAGCCTGAGCCTGTTTAATCAAAACAGAATTAGTACTTGCTACCTTGAAAAGTTGTTTTGAAAGTGTGAATATTATCGTGTAAAATGCACCAAGGACATTTTATCTAATGCCATCGGACTGGCACTGTTGCCCCCTTCCAGCAGGGGTGTAGGGGTCAGTTGCAGAGATTCAGACTATCATAAGGACACAGACATACACACATATAGGCTGTCCAGGCTTTGGGGTCACACACACACACACACACACACACACACACACACACACGGGCTGTCCAGGCTTTGGGGTTGCCTGGGCCGTCACCAGTGGTCTCACAGGCTGGCTGTTGATTCAAAACTATATCTGTTCCTCCATCCCTCCCCAAACAGTCAATAGATATATAGAGATCAGAGGCTGGGGTCTTTCACAGAGCTGTCAAAAGACACCCTTAGAACAGAAAGCCCCGTGGTTTTCTATTGGATTCTGCCCATTGAGCCCCTACATCTAAAAGGTCCTGAGCAGTCTTAGTCTAGCTTGCCTGTGCATTCACATTTCTGCAGCCCAGGTGGTTTCTATTCTTTATTATATTATTCTTTCCTGGGTGCAGCTTTGCAAACCCTTTGCATTATAACAACTAAACTATCTTACATAAGGGCATAGCACATTCTTGCAGTCTTTTGTTAGAGGGAGGAATTACCATAATACACATGATATGTACTACATTTCCAGTCAGTGCTGGATTTTGTTATACTTTTGGTTGCTTTTGTTATATGTATTTCTTACACAATGCTTGGTTTTCTGTTTGGTTTTTTGTTGTATATTGTCCTATGTCATGCTTGGTATTTCTTGATTTCTCCTCTCTCCACTTGTAGGCAGAATAATATTCACCCAGATTTATATCATGTCCAAATCTTAGAATTTTCAAGTAGACTGTGTCAAATGGAAATGCAAATTAAAAGTATACATTGTAATTAAATTAACTCAACTATTATAACTCAATTATAATTAACTCAACTCCTCCTAAACAGGGAAATTCTCTGGAATTATTTAGGAGTTGATGCAATTCCAAGGTCCAATGTAATCAAAGGAATTCATAAAAGTAGAGGAGGAAACAGAAGCAGCCAGATGTACCCATGGGAATTGTCAGATAGATGTTTTGCTGTCGACTTTGGGGGTGGAGGTAAACATCACAAGAAGTGTGGGCAGTCTCTAGCAAGTGGACAAAGGAAGCTGACCAATTTAGCCCCTTCCTTCCAAAGGGAAAGTCCACATTCACTTGAGCTTAGGGAGACAAGGATGGACATCCCGCAGAAGAGTAAGAGGACATGGGTGGTGCTCTTGAAGCCACTAACTTTACAGAAATTTGCTGCAACTTCGAAAGAAAGCTAACACAGTGGGTAGGGCATTTGCCTCGAACATGGCCGACTCAGGTTCGATTCCTCCGTCCCTCTTGGAGAGCCCGGCAAGCTACCGAGAATATCTTGCCCGCATGGCAGAGCCTGGCAAGCTACCCGTGGCGTATTCAATATGCCCAAAACAATAACAAGTCTCATAATGGAGACATTACTGGTGCCCACTTGAGCAAATTGATGAACAACGGGACGACAGTGCTACAGTGCTACAGTGTGAAAGAAAGCTGCAAATGTGCCCTTACACAAGGCCGGGGCCCAGTGCTGCAGCCACATGCCCTCATGTTGACTCCCCATCCAGGCTGCCTCCTCACATTGTCCATGAAACTGCAGGATGGTGGGGTTGGTAGAGGCCTCAAGGCAGTTTTAGCAGCTTCTCGGCTCTATAGACAGTGGCCTTGATGAATACAGGGCCACGTTCATTGCACACTCTGGGGAGGGAGCCTCCCACTAAGTGCTCTGGGGACAGACTGCTTTGCCTGGTGGCTCACCTGAGGGGCTGTTGGTAGGAAGTCCTGGTCCACTGAGCACTGGGGGCTGTACAGGGCACTGGATCACTTAGCACCTGCACCCGAGCACATGCCAACTCCCAACTTTAACAAAAGGGTTCGGTGAGAGAACACAGACACCAAGGTCAGGTCTTCCAAACACCAGCAACTTCCAAATACATACAGAACCTTGGGGCATGGAGCTCTCTACGGTGTCATGGCCATTTGAGGCTCCACCCAAATTAAGATCTAAAATTCCCCCAAATCTGTCCAGTTGCTCAGAATCTCTGTTGATATGTCCCACTCCCTGAACCCTGAGTCCCTTGGAAGAGAAACAGTGGTTTTCTGCACTCAGATGGGTACATCAGAGCAAGGCCACTTCCTGACAAGGCACTTGGAAACCACCCAGATACAGCACATGACTTCTTAGAGCAAACTATAGCACTGGAATATTCCAGAAGCTAAGCAAGCCCCTCGCATAGCCCCAGATGCTGTTAATGTGAAAAACTGTTACACAGTGACGGAGTAATATAAAAACCAGTAGAAATTCTCAAGAAAAACAATTGAATATTTTAAACAAAAATAGGAATAGGAATAGTTTAACTATGGTGTGGTGCAGGAAAAAAAAAGACAATTTTTAGTCCATATGGCTATAGTCTTAAATCATCACAAAGTAATTAAAACAAGTGAAACCAAAGCAGGTTACAACTACATATAAGCCCAGATCTAATGAGTTGTGGAAAAAGCAGTAAACTAAACAAATCATGTAACTATTAATTAATGGGCTATAAAAAACTTCCAGGTGGCTTAAGCAAATAACAATTTTCATCTTGTATTTTAGAAGGAAATTTTTGGTAATTACAGGATTATTGTAATGCATTTTAGCTTCTAATTATCTAAAATTTTGATACTTCTGTTTCATTGAAAATGATTATTCCATTTACTTAAAGCATATGTTCTTATTTCCTCATATAAAATTATATTAATACTGTTTCAATTATTTTATGCATACCCATTTTAAGATGTATATAGTAACACTCATAAATGCTTTAAATCAGTCATGTATTCATTTAGGTATAATATACACTTTAGACGTAAAGATTTTCTCCCGATGCAATGGAATGTTATGATTAGACAATTATTATAGTTTTCATGCTCTGTATATATATCAGAAATATCAAGGGAGGCTATCTGAATTTCTCTTCTGGATCTGATATGATCCTGTCACTATAAATATTTATTATATCCCAGTCACAATTCTCCACTGTTAAGTCTTCAAAATTTATCTCAACTTTTAAGAATTTCTATTCTTATAGTGGAGATATCCAATAGTTAAGAATAATTGAGATGGGCCAAGCCATAGTATGGCATTGGCCGTGCATTGTCGATCCTGGTTTGTCTGTGCATTAAGATGCCTGAGCTGCTTAACTTGGGACCTTCACCCTGTTTCCAAAGTCAGCAGCAAAACATCTGCCTGACAATTCCCATCAGCAGCCCAGAAGTTTCCCTGGCTCCAGGAGTGACCCTTAGTGCAGAGCTGGTGGTAAGTGCTGCGCACCTTGGTAAGTGCTGTGCACCTCCAGGTGTGCCCCAAGAACCAACCCCCCCCCCAAACAAAACCAAACAACCTTGAAAATTACAACATAGTAATGTCAAATGTGCACTCAAGTATAAAGGGGAAGAGGATACAGAGAATGTAATTAAAGGTGACATTATTGGCAAACTTTGGATCGATACAAATTAAGACAGAGATGGAAGATATCTGCTATAATAGCTGAAAAAATGGTTTTTTTCTAATTTTTGTTATATAGATCCAGCTAAATAATTCACCTTCCTATGGCTGATATTACATATAAATTTAGCATGCATTTATATAATTTCTGTGATTATTTTTTCTTAAGAGTTCACAAATACCACATTTTTGCGGCATTTTTATCTCTTAATGGACACAGACAATCATGACAGAGGAAATAGCTTCAAGAAAAGAAAACCTACTTTATATGTGAATTCATATGTGGAATATAAGCAGAAGAGAGTCTATTAGCCTTTGGTAAATCTGTTAATGTACTGAAGTGATCTCTGAACCTAAAAACCTTGAGGCAGTGTCATTAAAATATACAAAGGAAATAATTAGAAATTCAGGAGGGCCAAAGGGGAAGAAGGCAGTCGAACTGACTCACAAAGAGAAAGAGATGGAGGCTGAGAAGATGCGGGGTGCAGCCTCGAAGCAGCCAGGAGGACAGTTCGGAGAAGAGCTTCATGTTAAAAATTCAGTGTACGCCTGAAACTATCATTACAGTCTTGTAAATCATAGTGCATAGGTAAAAATTGGAAGAAAGGAGAGGGGGATTGAGAGAAAATGGAGAGGTAAGAGATCCATGCATTCTACAGCTGAAGGAAAGCGCTATTTCCAGTTACTTGTTGAATAGGATACAGACCTGGCTCAGTGCGACTTCCTGTCTCCTTAACTGAGCACTGTGCATCTGGCTGGTCCCCCACTGAATAACTTGGAAGAAAGCAAATGTGTTTCTAGTTAACCATAAGCACTGCTCCTTGACATTTTACACACTAGTTTCTTCTTCATTCCTCCGATGCAGCTTTTCTCAGCTGAAACCCCTGGGGTTCCTATGGGTCCTCAGGAGAGCGTGGGGTCTTATGGGAAAACTGCATAAATGGGAGGGCACAGCCAGAGCTGAGGGGCCAACCAGAGGGGCAGGGGTCTCTGAGAAGGAAAAAGGTGGGAAGGAGCCCAAAGCTGGAAGTAGCTGAGAACTACCACTAGACTGGAAGGGCTGCTGCCCTCAGGACGACTCTTTTTTTTTTTTCTTTTTGGGTCACACCCAGCGATGCACAGGGGTTACTCCTGGCTCTTCACTCAGGAATTACTACTGGCGGTGCTCAGGGGACTATATGGGATGCTGGGATTCGAACCGGGTTGGCCACATGCAAGGCAAACGTCCTACCTGCTGTGCTATTGCTCCAGCCTCTCAGGATGACTCTTTACCCAGCACATTACTCATGCATTAATCTGTAACAGTCCCCTTGATCCAGTGTGATGTGAATCCCAAACCCGGGTGCTTGGGAAGCATCTTCTCTGTTTCCCCTGCTTCTGCCAGGCTGTTTCCCACTTGCCTCTCTGTAACTGCTCGCATTAACTTAGTCTTGCCAAGGAAAAGAAAATCTCTGCTTTTCCCAGTCTCAGTCACTTTGATGGGAAAAAAACTCAATTAACCTATTTCCCCTTTTACTCTTCACTAGGAAAGAGGCCATAAATCAGATACATTATCACAAATTCACAAAGGGACCCTAGCTAACCTCTCCCTCAATTTTCTTTCTTGCCCTAACACTGACTTGTCATTTTTATTTGGAGCCATAGTTTATAATGTAGTAATACAAGTGTGTAGCCTAGGTGAGTTTTTCATCTCTTTCATTTAAGCAAAGTTACATGTTCACCATGTACACACACTTCCACACATCTGCTTTTAGACATCTGCTTTTAGAGTTGATCGACATGGGGTAGACTGAATCACCAGCTTCTATACCCTATTTATGTGACTGAGAAAAAGCCAGCACATTTATTAAAAAGGTTTTAGGAGGTGGTAATCTCTTTAATATGATATACTTGTATAAAAGTGAAATACTTAGTGAGATTATTTTATCTAATATCCCTTTATTTTTTTTTAAATTTTCACTTTGGGGCCATACCCAGCAGTGCACAGAGGCTATTCCTGACTGAGCTTACAAGTGACCCTGGGGGTTCTTAGAAGACCCTTTGTGGTACCAGAGATGGATCTGGGCACATGCCTTCCCTGGCACTATCTCTCTGGCCTCTAATAATCCTTCTGAAATGACTGGACCCAGTATTGGGCCTTAAGTTCTTCCTGTCACTCTCATTGACTAGTGACTCACCTTTTGAAAAGCTATATATTATCAATAATTAATCAACAAATATTTCTTACACAATAGATACCAACTTCAAAGATAATTAGGAGCACTAAATTTTAGTATAGGATTGTGTTAAAGTGTACATAAGTGTTTTTGTTCATCATCATCATTTGTTCATTATTTCATCACCCCCACCTTTGTCAAAAGTTATAAATTGGGGGAATAATACAGGCATAAAAAGTTTGCATGATATATGAATAAAGAATAGAAATTATGTTTTATGATCTTACAGCTGATGATAATTTGTCTCCCTAGCAAAGATAGGGGGTGGGAAATAACATCTGTTATAAGAAAAATTGAAAGATATCATTTTGTGCAGGAGAGCTTCAGTGGACCCTGGGCAAGGACAAGCATTTCTTATTCCAAAATACAACATAAAATATAAGTCTAGAAATATTTCGCTTGTCCTCAGCTAGTTATGTTGAAGTGGGATTTTGCAACACCAAAGAAAACATCATGTTCTGAAGAGTGCTGAGGACCCAGGGTTAGAAGGCGAGCAAGATTAAGTTGACAGTTCACTTTTATATTTTATATTTAAGTGCCCACTTTGCTCTATCCTTATTTATGATACTACATAGATCATGTTAGAAAACATGTATTACATGCGATTAGGTTAATATTGAAAATTATATATTAGTAGTACCTCAAGATAAAAACTCAAATCATAGAAGTTGGACTTCTGTTGAAGTTTGTTTGTAAAATAATAATAATACCAAAAGTAATAATGTAGCTTAGTACTTCATGCTACTTAAAGACTACTGATTGATGATTAATACTACTAGCTATTCAAGTGATTTTAACTTAGTTCCACGGCAGTGTCTGGTGATAGCAAACTTAGCTACAAGTGGTAGGTGCTAAAAGAGCTCAGACTAACGCTGGGGATGTGGTCATTCCCGCCTTTCAAGATTAGGTCAGCTCTTAAGGAAAGGACTCTTGCAATGGGTTGAGTGGAGCATTGTGGGGAGAGTAACCCTAGAAAGTAGCATGACTCAGACAGCCACACTTCCCAGGCCCTAAGCCAAGGGCGGCCTGATCTACTGAGAGCTAAACTATGTAAATTCTATTTAGTTTATGTTTCTTTTCCTTAGAGCTACTTCCATTAGTGTTTTCCTTTGCATGATAACACCAGTCTGAAATGTGAATGGAATTGAGTTATTACTTGATTTTGGGGGAATGATCCCACTGGAGGGCAAGTGGCCAGCATGTGTCAGCCAGTGGCTTGTGTCAGCATCCAGGATGAGTGGCATGGATCCAGAGCAGTGTCCTGTGAGGACTCCATTGGAATAACAAAGCTCAGACTCCATGAAGGGGCGCGTCATTCCAGAGCCTTCCTGTCCATTATCTGAATGTTCTGGTTGGCCACATACAAGAGGTGTGACTTTATCCTCCTTTGCCTTAAAATCAGAAGTGGTAAGAGCCTTAGCAGAACCTGGAGTGGTTCAACTGATTTAATAAGAAAAATCTAAAGTACTAGGAGAAAGCAGTCTTTTCTTCACTTGGATGAGGAGATCTGGGGCCGGAGTCAGGGAAAGATCTGCACCTGTTTCACCCATTAGTCGTGATGTCAGATTGGGCAAGAGACACCTTTCTTAGACTGCTTCACAGTTTTCAGAAACTTGGAATGTGGATGGTGCATAAATTCTAGGATTTTGATTTCAAATAAGAATATATAATCACACAAAAATCACAATTGCAGCCAGTGAGGTAGTACAGTTAGGGTAATACACTTGACTCAGATATAGATGACCTGGTTTGATGCCCAGAACCCCATACGGGCCTCCAATTCTCACCAGGACTGATTCCTGAGCACAGATCCAGAAGTATGCCCTAAGCACCACTGTTCATGGTCCAAATATCACAGTTATTAGCAGTTTTGCTATTAACTATGCTTATATCACCGTTTCACTGTATCACTGTCACCCCTTCAGCAATTTACTCGAGTGGGTGCCAGTAACATTTCCATTCATCCCAGCCCTGAGATTTTAGCAGCCTCTCCTTACTCATCTCTCCCAATGACTGGAGGCTTTTTTTACGGTCAGAGGAATGATACCTGTTATTGTTATTGTTTTTGGCATATTGAGTACACCACGGGGAGCTTGCCAGGCTCTGCTGTGTGGGCGGGATACTCTTGGTAGCTTTATTTATTTCCCTTTATGATGATGTGTTGCACATAACAGGAATATGTTCACTCTTGTGTGAGGCTCGGCCTGAGCGTGTGGAAAGTGGCCTAGAGCGTGGCAGCAGTTGGGTTGTGGAGGTCAGCTGCCGGGGCTGGGTCCCTTGGGGAGGGGAGGGCTCTCACCTGCTCCTCTCTGGGACACCCGGAATGAAAACAGCCTGGCGCAGAGTCCCGTGGCATGGTTATGGGGGTCTCATTTTATACACCTTTCTGGGAGAAGCAGCCATGAGATCTGGAGGGTGGCTGATGAGGAGGTTATCTGGCGCGAGTAGGAGGTGGCTTGTGCATATTTAAAATATATCATAATTGCATATATTTGATTAATCCATTTATTTGTTCTAAGAATTTTTAATTGAATTTTGCTTTATATAATATTGTGATTTTCAGGATGTATAGTTAAATATAATAGTATTACATGTCAGGGGCTGGAGAGATGGTATAGTGGGTAGGGCAATTGTCCTGCATGCAGTGAACCGTGCTTATTCCTGGGCACCACATGTCCCTGAGTCTTAACCCCCAAGCAAGGCACACAACTTACCAACCCACTGTGCTATATTTCTCCAGATACTATGAAAAGTTAAAAAAAAATTATGAAGTCAAGGTTTCTAGATCTTGCTTACAGGGACTCAGAATTTGTTTAATTACCATACAGTTCCATTTTAGCAATAACACTGCTTATTATTTTGTTAATGCAATGGCATTTATGAATTCCATGTATTATAATTTAAATAAGTCTGTTATACTTGTGATTTCTTAGGTGAATGATTTACTATGTTTATGAAAACAGAATTAATATTAATGACCTCATTTGATGTTTTTTACTGACAATTTTCAGGCATATTTTTGGTGATTTTGTTGTGACAGGTGAGATCCTTTTAAGATGCAATTCAATTTCCTGTGAACTAGTTAAGGAAAACAATTCTCTAAACTAATCTACCTACTAAGAAAGGTTGTCTTGTTATTTTATTATGGTGGACAGAGATATCGACTTAAAAAAAAAGTAAAAAGTGTTATTCCTGGAGCTTCCATCATGAGCCATGACCCTGGCACTGGACAGGTCCTCAACTGTCTCCACTAGCAGACCAAGAGCTGCATGGACTTCCCCCAGAAGTCAGGAACAAGGTGTGCTGCCAATACTGACAAATTCCACGACTATAGTCTGACTCTAAATTCATATTCGTATCAACAATAAGGTAGCGAAGTGGATGAGAAGCTTTCGTTATTACCAGGACCATTACAGAGACGTTGTTGATATTTAAAAATGTGTAGTTTAAGGGCAAGCGAGGGAGCATAAATTGAGCGGCATCAGGGATGCATCAAAAGAAATTTTAAAATCCTTTTATTTCTCTTCGATATCTCAGTTTTTCCTCCAGATTTCATTTTTTAATAAAAAAGTCACCAAGATTACATTAAATATTAAGATGATGCTAATTTCAAAATGTACAGTAATATCTACCTTGATATTAAATAAAGCCAAAAGCAGCATTTTAGATTTAGTGATAACAGCGTGTGGAGTGTTAACATTTATTGAATATTTCTGCATACGTTCTCTTATTTTTATTCTCTCTTGCGATTGTTAAGGACAACTGTGCACATTGCTAAAGAAATAACTTTTCCACAGTCTCAGATGGGAATCCCATCCCCAGAGCAGTGATCATTTTGCGTGCATCAGACACTTAGTAAACATTCACTGAGACTATGGACTTGTGTCTTAGAGGTTTGGTATTAAACTGAAATGGATGAGGGATGACATAGGTTGTCCACTCAGAATCTTGAGAAGTAGGATGAGCTCAAGCTTAGAATGGGTCTTGAGAGCCAAAAGTATTTCTCATCAATAGCTGCAGAGCAACAGAAGGCAACAAATACAATAAGGAGCCTGGCAGCCAGAGAGTCAGCACGGGCAAAGGCCTCCTTGCCTCTGGGTCCACTCAGGTTTGATTCTCAGCACTGCCAGGAGTGACCCCTGACTGCAGAGCCAGGAGTAGCACTGTAGTACTGTCCTCCCATTGAGCCAGGAGTAATCCCTAAAAACTGGCTGTGCCCCCCCATCATCCCCCCGCCACCAACCACCCCCATCAAAAAATAAGGAACATGCCTATAAGAACAAAGTAACCAGAGAGAGGGAAAGGAAGGGAGGGCTGTTCTGGGAGAGAGGAGAAAAAACGGTGAACAGTAGCCCAGCAGAAGCAGGAAGGATCACACAGAGAGAAGTCATAGCCAAGAATGTAATACTCTGAGGAAGGTCACCACAAAAACATACGTCAGAAGCAAGAATGAAATGCTCTGAGAACAGCATACATTTAGCTACAGTCAGAGTATGAAAAAGATCTGGAAAATAACGTAGGCAAAAAATAGAGCAAATTCTGCATTTATTTTGAAATGGTATGGAATGCTTTAGATGTTTTAAGAGGGAGGACAGGATGCTCAGATCAGTATTGCATGGGAAGGACGTGAAGATAGAGAGAACTGTAAGTCTTTGTCTAAATATATTTATGTCCCTATAGGCAGGTCCAACCTACCCAGTACCTACCCCTTAAATTCTGCTGAACGGACCTAACAGAATTATGGCACTGAGTGCCTGGACCCACCTCAGTCTAAATATAGACTACAAACACAACCAGCGTGTCTCTGAGTCTCACAGCTGGTGGAATGAGTGTCTCCTTCCATGAAGCTGTGGGGAGAATGAGGGTTCAATAAAGGAGCCTCCCTCACAGACCCACAGGTAGCCCCAGCTCTGAGAACAAGGCTTCACAGGAAACAGCTGCAGGTGTTTTTTTTCCTCCCCTCAAAACCTCCTGTTTCAGTTATAAGACAACTACGGGCAGTTTATAATGAAAAATGCCAAATGCATTCCAGAATTTGCCCAAAGTACTAAATTCAACTGCAAAATAAACCACATTACAAATTAAGATAAATAAAAACTGGTGAAATCGCTCCTCAAAACTGGATCCAGGAATTCACCAGGGGTGAGGCCTCTCAGGGCAACATGGTTGTTTAGTCATGATTACTCGGAGTAGGAAAATTTATCAGTTAAACCTAACCATCACGTAATACTTCACCCGGTGTTACAGTTATGGCAAAAGTCAAGTGATTTCTATGGAGTTAATACTTGTATTTTACCCAGAGATGTGGATTCTGAGAATTAGTGTTGGAAAGATCAGGAAAATATTTCTGGGATTATAGCTCCCTAGAGAGCTTCAAGGTTCCTTTACTTAAAGATTGTAGGTCAAGATGTGAGAGTCTAAACCTATTTTTTTCTAGTTCAACATTAATATTTATAATATTTCCTTTTTGACGGAGTACTTTCTTGGAAGATATAAACCTCAAGACTACTCACTCATACCTTGTATAGAAAGAAATTTATTTCACTGATTATACAGTATCTTAGATTTTTCAGTCCCTTCTACATAAAGTCCTTTCTTTCTTCCATCAAACACCAACATATCTCTCTCTATGACAAGAAAACTTAAGATAAAAATCTACTCTATCCTCAACTTAAATGGCTTGGATTCTTATTTCCATATTTATCTTTACCGAAATTGGCTTTTGCCTCCCCACCCTGGAATAGGGGTTTAGAGACCACACCTAGAGGTGCTCAGGGATCACTCCTGGCTCTGCGGTCAGGGATCACTCCTGGTGGGTTCAGGGGACCATATAGGGTGCTGGGATTGAACCTGGCCAGACGTGTTCAAGGCAAGTGCCCTCCCCACTGCACTGTTGATCTGGCCCTTGCAATTGGTTTCTTAATGTTTCAAGATTCAGTGTTCTATACTGGATGTTACACCTAGCACTCGACTTGAATGGCAGTTTCCATGTTAAACTATCAACATCATTGTATGTTACTGGTGCTCCTCTGCACCTCCGGATATATCATTTTCATGTGCCCCTTGCTAGCTCCTTCCTCTCTATCTTTCTCTCCCCCTATCAGAAAAATGTGTTCCTAAAAGTGAGCCCTTAATCTTTCATTCCTTGTGTAAGTCTTCCTGACGCAACACCTAAGGCTTCAACAAATCACCCCTGTGCTTTCTGGTCACTTCCCATCTGTCTTTCCTGAGAACCGCCCAGTGCTTTTTAATGTTCAATTTTTTTTCTCAGAATAAAGCTACAAAACTGAAGTGACTCTATTCCTCCTGAAACTTGCTTTTCTTGTCTGCTTTACTTTATTATGTAACATCACTTTGACTATTCAATTGAATTGATCAAAGCTTGAAATTTTTATGCCATTCTAACTCATTCATGCTTTCTACACTTACACCCCCTCCAGTCAATCATTTGCAAATACTCATTTATTCTGGAGCTGCTCACAGCTATCTATCCTGTTATATATAATGTGTCAGAGAATTCAGGTCATCTTTACATTAATGATTAAAGTGACCTGCTAGTTTGACTTTGTGTATCTTGAAAATACATTCTAGAGGAACACTATTCATATACAGAGCACAGTGAAAACTTTTTTGCCGTTATAGAAGACCATAAGAGATTTACACAGGGACAATATTTCAAAGATTGTGTTTTCTATAGATTATTCTACAACACAATTAAGAATAATTTTAATAGAGCTGAGATAGGGTGGCAAAGAGAGATGCTGAGTAGAAAAGTGGGCTGGCCTTCCAAGTATGTAATTTTTCGGTAGTTCAGGGGGAAAAATAAGTGTAGAAGATATAGATACTACACTTGATCTTAGTCAAAAGGCCAAGAAGCAATGTAGAATATATAGAAATGATTTATAATAAAAGGCATTTGTAATGATTTTGCTAATCACAAAATTTATGACAATACACTTTGCTCATTTATAGGCTTCTTATCATCTAAATCAATGCATAGGAGGGAACTGACTGAAGAGAAAGATGTCCTATAATAAAAATTTCATATACGCTGAAATGCACCACTGGATTAGATAAGGGATATGGTAGCAAAAGTGAGTGTGTAAGTAAAAGTGTGAATCTAGTACTGACTGAGCTGGTACTGCTGTTTGGTCAATTACTAGTTGTATGTCTTTGGGAAAACAACTTTCTTAAGCTTCACTTTATCTTGAGTTTATAAAATTGGACAACAGTAAAAAGTTCCTTCCTAGGGTTGATACAAGGATTAAATGGGACGATGACACATTAAATGTGTTGAATAGTTGGCTTAGCTTTTTGATAACAGCTGCTTACTCATGTGCTGTTACCAAATAGCGGTGAAAACACACAGAAACACATATTCACACAGACTGTTTTGGATCTATCTAGACATCTGTCTCTGGGTCCATCCACCATCACCCATCCGAATGTATAAAGGATTGGTGACTGAATGTTCCACTCTTACTTGCTTGTCCAAGGAAGAATTTGGAGATAAAATCACTTTGGAAAGTGCTTCTATTCCATCTGTTCCCCTTTGTCTATGCTTTGGTGTTTTCTAAGTATCTTTATACTCAACAGGATTAGAAATGGTCCTGAGGCTTGCTTGTATTCTCCTTCAAACACAAACTTCTCTTTTGCTCCTCTCCCAAAGCTCCAATAAAAAACTATCTTGCTTCACCTCCTCCCAGCCCCCTGCCCCAAATAGGAAGAAAAGGAATTTGTCCTGAGATAGCGCTACCATTTCCCAAGGAAAGCTGGCACTCAGGATGAGATGTAAGATCCCACTGCACGTGGTGCCTTGGCCTGGTTTGAGCAACAGTCTCTGAAGACTCTATAAGCATTAGGAACATGGCACTAGGAAAAGGAGTTAGCAGGAGTGAGACACTTTCACACTGTCAATTCTGGTGTTTCCAGGTGGCATCACAGAACAGGGTATCAGAAGTACCTTCCTGCATTTCTAAATCAAAATGAGAAGCACCAAGATCAAATGCATAATGGGTGAGTCCTGGGGTTCTCTGTGAGTTATTTTACCGAAGAACAACAGAGTTGTTATGTTTATGGAACACAAAAGTTATAAACTAATATTAATTTATTTTATAATAGAGATTTACAAATAAAGTTGTATTTTCCAAAATATCTCACTTAAGTTATTCTTCAAACTAGTTAATACATTTTTAAGAACAAAGAGAATAAAACTTTGAATTTCCTGAGGACTTAGCAATTACTCAAATAATTTTTTAGACAGTAAATGATAGTAAAATTAGTTTTAAACTGAGGCCAGTTTTTAATTTAGGAGAAAAAGTTAGAACAAGCTAGAGGAGTTTTGAGTTTCAAATGAAAGGTTAAATTAAAGGGCTTATACACAAAGTCTATAAAATCATATAATCTCTCAAAAAGTTAAGGAGGTTATTTTAATCAACTGCTTCAAGGAAAACTAATGGAATATTCTGGATCTAAATCATCCAAATGCCCTGCAAAGCAATATGTTCAAATTTAGATATGAACTATCAATTTACCAGGGATGGCATATAGAGGTATTTCTGAAGTAAAAGACAGCATGAGGAGATTTTGCTCTTGATTCATTTTATGTCTGATTCAATGGTATGAGTTACTTCTCAAAGTTTGAGTTCGGGAATTCTGAAGGATGTTTGTAAGTGTCACATTATCAATTCCAAATTCTCATTATAAGCTAACAGACTGAACAAAGTTGTATTTTCATAATAAGCTAATAGAGTTACAAAGTTGTATATGGTTCATTATAGCTTGTCACTAAGAAGAAATCAGTACATTAGCTGAGAAAATTATCCTCATGATAACATAAGCTTTGCCAAACAAACAACAACAACAAAACTTATTGACAGTCAATAATAATCATCAGTAGTAAAAGTACTATAACTTTATGTATATTTTGGTCTTTTTTTTTCTCAACTCATAAGTCAGTTCATACACATGCATTCTACATTTTATTTTCACTATGCCCTTATGGAACATAAAGCTATTAATGCTAAAGATCAGAATTAACATTAGCTAAGGTTCAGAATGTTTTGTAAATATTAAATCAAGAACAATGTAAGATATTCTCATGGGCAGACTTTTGGACATGTGAGGCACACGTTCCAAGAGGAAGATGAACAAGAGCAAAGCTCCATTCAGATCCAAAAGCTGCTCAAGTTAGAAAAATAAATCAAGGCATCTCCATCAAGATGCGACCCAGGTGGCCGCACGTTTGTGCGGCCGCTCTGCTGCTGATCGACCACAACCCAGAGGCCAGCTAGACTACTTTGGGTACCAGCAGCTTCTTGCAGAAATGTCTCTAGACTGTGAACCAAGCCATAGCCCCACGCCGGCCAAGGAGGGGAAAGGTCTTTCTTTCTTGGTTTATTTTCCCTTTTTGGGGAAAGACGGTGTGGCATCCGCCATTTTATAAGGACCATTGAGGAATTACGAACTTGGAGGCATGGGAAGGAAAAAAAAAAGAGGTATGAACTTGCAACAGCAGGATGCGTGGGTGATCTCGGGATAGGGGCGATACCAGCATGCTCTAAGCTGAGATGCGACCTGGGTGGCCGAACGTTTGTGTGGCCACTTTGCTGCTGATTGACCATGATCTGTAGGCCAGCTAGACTACTTTTGGTACCAGCAGCTGCTTGCAGAAATGTCTCTAGACTATGAACTAAGCCATAGCCCCATGCTGCCCCAGGAAGGGAAGTGATGCAATTTCTAACATAAATCTCCCTAGACTTAGTTACTAAAATACTAAAATACAGAAATCCCAAGAGACTTCATATCTCTTCATTCTCAGCAAAGGAAAACTAATTATCAAATTATCAAATGCTTCCTTTTCAGCAGGGCTATTCATTGGGGGGAAAACTCCAACAACAATAGTGAGTTTTATGTTGAAATATGGAATGTAATCAAGGTAAAGAGAAAGTGAAGTGAAATTTATCAGTTACCCAGACAGGGGTGGGGGGGCGGGGGAGGTGGGAGGTATACTGGGGTTTTTGGTGGTGGAGTATGTGCACTGGTGAAGGGACGGGTGTTCGAGCATTGTATACCTGAGACATAAGCCTAAAAGCTTTGTAACTTTCCACATGGTGATTCAATAAAATAAATACATTTAAAAATGAAGATATGCAAATGAAATGAATATTAAACTGTAGTTGTGTTTAAGAAACGAGTTCGGTTTTATGTCAGATCAGTTAAACTTGCTATTGAATTGATGTAAGTGTACTGGTCTCTATACAAAGGCAAAAATTAGACTTTTATATAAGAATCAAAGATCCAGAAAATATTTTCTCCTTGCAAGCTACATAGGAGAAACTGGATGTTCTTTAAATATTTACATTTCTCTTTTTGTACTGACTCTGACAAACAGGAGTCCCTAGGAAATGTTTCGATCGTGGCCACAGTGATTTTCAGACTTCCTGGACTACAGTTCAGTATTTATCAAAATAAGAGAAACCTCCTGGGACTGTCTGGAATGATGGGGGGAGGGATCCTGCAGGAACAGCCTCAGGTGCAAGTAGAGGGTTTTTTTTCTGCTTGAAGAGGCAGAGTTCCAGGGAATGGGCACTGAGTGATCTTATTCTAAAAAAACCGAATAATATTCTTTCTACTGGTTTTAGTAGACATCAATAGTTTTAACAGGGCTTAGAGAATCCTATTGATAAATTTGCTATACATAAATTACTAAACAAATGGTAAAAGTATCTAAATAATTACTGTAAACTAAATATAGCATAAAAGTATGATTGAAGAATAAGTATCAGATATTGTTTAACTGACAGTATTAAGAAAAAGTTTCGTGGGGCTGGAGCGATAGCACAGCAGGTAGGGCATTTGCCTTGCACGCGGGGTTTGATTTCCAGCATCCCATATGGTCCCCTGAGCACCGCCAGGAGTAATTCTTGAGTGCAGAGCCAGGAATAACCCCTGAGCGTCTCTGGGTATGACCCAAAAAGCAAAGAAAAAAAATTTCATAGTAATTTCATCAATTTGCAAATTTTTCAAATTGCAAGATATTTAAAACATTAATAGACTTGGGTATTAGACTTGAATGTTAATTTGATAAACTAGGTTCAAACTATAAAATTATTTATAGTTTTACTAAATAATTTTCAAATGTGTGATAAATTTTGACATAAATAATGGCTGGTAAATATAAAAGGATTTATGATTTCAGCTTTACACTATGTGGAGAGCAATGAGCATTCCTCCTTCCAGAAGGGGTCTTTGGTATTAAATATCCTAGCAATCATAAGCAGTGAGTTCACTCTATACATTCCATATGAAAGTGGATATAGAGAACCATAATGCAAAGAAAGGTTGCCACAAAGTGCTTTCACCCCAAATTTTAATTTATTTTTACATCCTTTCTGAAGTCCCTCCTCTTTACTCTCCCTAGCTTCCTATTTCACTTTCTCTCCTTAATCCTCAAGCTATCTTGATTCCTAGAATCCTACAGAAGCCATGCTCCCACTTTAATATTTATGGGGGAAAAGCTAAAGGACTCCTTTTGTTATATGACCAATATAGGCTTAGCATCATCCAGACAGGGGAATACTTTTTTATTCCAAAGTCGTCTCCCTATGTCAGGGGCTGCCTGTTTCCAGCAGGCACTTACCAGATGGATTCTTACATACACTCAGTTAAGGGCCTCTAGAATTCAGCAATACTCTGGTACAAGGAAGAAGGGGCAAGATCATAGAATTCGACCCAAGTATCACGTGTCTGTCTACTTAGAGTGTGCTATTTCCAAAGATACTTGTGTGTTAACTAGCATCAGAGTGGTTTGATGCTGAATTGGAAGGTTGGAAGGATGTATGTATGTATGGGTGGGTGGATGGGTGAGTGGACGGATAAATGAATGGAAAAGTGGATGGAAGGAAGATGAATGGAAAAATAGATGATGAATGTGTGAGCCTTCCTTGCCTAGTCATTGGGCTATAAATTTGAATTCTAATGTACAGTCTCCAAGGGAACAGTTCTGCCAGCTTTTACTGGTCTTTCCAGGAATTCTGGAAGACATATTCAGAAGCCTGTGGTCTTCCAAAATTAATACATTTTTGCTCTGTAGCAGGTAGAAAAGTTTGCTATTTTTGCATCCACTGTGAATTGGGGTGGAAGGGTCAGTAATCACAACTCATAAACAGACTACTGCTCACTGATGTATAACTTATATCAGTTTATGTACAGACCAAATAAAATGGTATATTATTTGCACATGATGTTCTCTGAATTTGCTTTATAAAACCTTCTATTGCACAGAAAAGCAATTTAGTAAATTATTTTTTTAATATTTTAATTATTTTATTTTGGGCGTTTGGGGCCACATCAAGCTGTTCTCAGGGCTTACTCCTGGGTCTATGTACAGGGATCTCTCCTGGCAGTACTTGGAGGTCATATGTAGTGCCGGGGATCAAATCTGGGTCAGTGTGTGCAAGGCAAAAGCCTTACCCATGTCACTCCCTTGAGCCCCAAAGAGTATTTTAATATATTTTAATGTGAATACTGAAAGTATTATGTCCTATGACCTACCAAATAACATTTTATAAAATAAAAGATTTTTTGGTTAATATTTTGTTACTAGTGTATGCAATGTACTAACATAATAAACTCTTTACCTAAATGTACTTTTATTGTTGTTGTTTTGTTTTGTTTTGAGGCTATACCCAATAATGCTCAGAGCTGACTCCTGGCTCTGCACTAAGGAAATACTCCTAGTACTATTAGGGGGACTCTAGGAAATCCTGGGGATCGAATCCAGGTCAGCTGCATGCAAGGCAAGTGCCCTACCCATTGTACTATCACTCTGGCCCCCACCTAAATCTACTTTAAAATATTTAGATTTTTTTAGGATTTGGCTCAGTGTTCTCCAAAATGAATCCATTATCAACGCTTTACTTTTTCCTTTTCTCCTCACACTTCTATAAGAGACTGTCTGGTTAATTAGACACAATACCTGAGGATTAGAGAAAAATCAATTACTCCATTCTTGAGAGTATAATTTTAATTTTAAAATCATTTCACAATAAATTATGCAGTCAATATTGTTGCATACAAATAATTAACACAAAAATTCCTGTCTCCTCTGTTTTTTAATGTTTGTAATTCTCCAGAATTTAAATTCAAGTAGGATTACTAAGAGATTACACTATTTTTTTAAAATCAGTAGCTTATTGTCAATTTAGTATTAGTGCTCTTCATATGGGACATCAATTTCAAGAGTTTTAAGAAATACATGTAGACATTCAATTCACTGTCACTGTCACTGTCATCCCGTTGCTCATCAATTTGCTTGAGTAGGCACCAGTAACATCTCCATTGTGAGACTTGTTGTTACTGCTTTTGGCATATCGAATACACCAGGGGTAGCTTGCTAGGCTCTGCCATGCGGGTGAGATACTCTCGGTAGCTTGCCGGGCTCTTTCCGAGAGGGGCCAAAGAATCAAACCTGGGTCTGCTGCATGCAAGGCAAATGCCCTACCTGCTGTGTTATTGCTCCAGACCATACATTCAATTAATTTAAAAAATAAAAAAAGTGTCAGTACATATAATTACAGGTGATTTGTTTTTTACTTAAAACTTTGAGATTACTGAAACATTGGCATTTCAGAGACATTTCTTTGGATACCTGATTATAAGCAGAATTTTCAGAATGCCATCTTAGATCTAGAACATTCTATAACAAATAGCTGCTATGAAGGTAGAATAAGATTAAATAGTGATTCAGGAGTGTTCCAGTGTTCAGGAGGTCTGGGAGTCAGCAGAAAGGTCTAGGAGTGTGGTGTTGCTTGGGTATTGTTGTGTATGGACTACCCACCACTGTCCACATGGCTCGGGGCCTCATGGGCCTCCTGACCATGTTTGGAGGCCAGGGGTAGGGCATCCAGCTGAGAGGGTCCTGTAGTGCCAGCAACCAAACCTGGTACATGAATGTGAGGCATGCATGCTAAGCCTCTGTCCTTTTGCCCAGTCCCATATAGATATTTTTTAAAGACTCCAAATTATAAATCTGTTTTATAATTTGATCTTATAAGGTTCTAGAATTCTAAAACTTATCTACTTTCATGTAAAGAACGTTTAACACATTCTCACTCACTATGAACCTTGACGAGAACAAGAATATAGGGGAACATATCTCGGGAAGAAACACATTGTTCAGGTGATTCTGATCCTTAGCTTGACCATTATTTTTAAATTTGAGCTCTTAAGTGTTTTCTTATCTAAACTTGAATGTCATACACACATACACATTGCACATATTTCTGGAAAAAGCAAGACTTTACTCACAGGCAAACTGAAGAATGGCTTCTCTACTAAGAATACTTCCAAAAGTGTTAGCTGCCAGACACTGGTAATTCCCAGAATCCTTTGCTTCACTTGGATTGCTTATAATGAAGCTCCCGTCTATCAAACTGTAGCGATAATCACTTTCCAAGTCTATTTCTGTTCCATTTCGGAGCCATCTTAGGAAGAATCAGAAGACAAGAGCAAAAATTACTTCAGATATTGTAATACTCCCTGGGAGTGTCAGAATCTCCTTGAATGGAATTTTTAAGACTAAAGAAAAATGATTAATATTGGATTTCTACCTGTAATTTGGAGCTGGATTACCACGAACTTCACAATTCAGGGCTACTTTCTTCTCATCTGAGTCAGTCGGGAATATGATATCATCTGGTTCTTGCACAAACACTGGCCCGTAGTCCACACTTTCTGTAAGGACCAAAAGGAACACATTCTAAAGTTTCCCAAGATACCAAAATGGGGTTTTCCCCCATTATCTTCATATTCAGAGTGCTTGTTTGTCCCCTGTGATCACCCAGCACACTGACAGGCCAAGCCCTTTTTCTCCATGAACTATAGGAACATTATTGTTTTGTTTTGGTAACTTATTAAGAAGTGTTTTTTTTAAAAATATGGGCAATGACTGGGACTGGGACTGTCATAACTGTCATTACCAAATCATAGAGTAATATATATATCTCAGAGAGCCCAGCAAGAGACCGAGAGTATCCCGCCCACACGGGCAGAGCCTGGCAAGCTACTGGTGGCATATTCGATATGCCAAAAACAGTACTGATAGGTCTCATTTCCCTGACCCTGAAAGAGCCTCCAATCGTTGGGAAATAGGAGGAAGGAAAGGCTGCTAAGATCTCAGGGCTGAGAGGAACAGAGACATTACTTGTGCCTGCTCGAGTAAATCAACAAACAATGGGATGACAGTGATACAGTGAAATATGGGTAATGTAATGGGAAAGCATGTATCTCAAAGACTTGCAGTGGACACTAACACGTCTTTGCACTGAGACAATTCAAAGCAGAGATAACGAACATTCAACCAAGCTGAATTGTTTGAAAGGAGCGAAGCCTGTCAAACTCTGCACACAGGACCTGTGGCTGTTCCACCGAGAAGGGCTGCAGGAGCTGGGACAAAGCACCGTGTACAACTGGGAGCCTCAGGGCTGGACACACCGTGTCCAGAATCTCCAAAAGTGTCCAACTCGGCCTCTGGGGGGCCGGATGGGGGCACACCCACAAGTGTGCAGTGAGGCCACACTCCAGCTGCCAAGGGGAGGGAAAAGCTGGCCTTGACACTGACACCGAAGTCCAAGTGGCTGATGGCCATGAAATGACAGAGCCTAATGTCAGGCTGGGCACCCCGAGAGAAGCGTAGTCACTGCTGCCCGGTCACTCGGTCACTGCTGCCCGGCTTACTGCTGCCCGGTTGCTAGGTCTCTGCAGCTCGGGTCACTCAGTCACTGCTGCCCGGTCTCTCGGTCACCCTGCTTGGGTCACTCCTGCTCAGGTCACTGCCGCCTGCCGGCTCTGAAGCCCACATCGGAAAGCACGTTCAGAAACAGAGAACGGCTGCGCAGACAGCGGCCGGCGGGATGGACAGAATCAGGGGTCGTCTGATTTGCCGGTCACTCGGGCTCCGCAGAAGGTGACCAGCGTCCCGAGCCCCCGGTGTGGCCCCCACATCTACACCCAAGAACGGTTCACATAATGTGAGCAAGCAGGGGGAGCACAGCGGCCCGGGGAAGGCTGGAAGAAGCAGGTGGACAGAACAATGGGCTGACCCTGAACCACTACGAGGCAAGGTCACGGGGTCAGGGTACAGATTGGGCCACGAGCTACGCTCGCTCCCACGAAGTGCAAGTGCCAGCACCTGGGCGGGGCCTGGGCGGGGCATGCCAGGGCCCCACCAAACACAGACCCACAGACCAGGCTGCCCCGCCCCGCAGCCCTGCAGCCCCGCCCCATGGTCACGCCCCTCGAGAGCCCTGCTCCCTGTGGCACTGCCCTTGAGCCCTGGCACGGTGGCAGCGGGGTAGGCTGGCACCGGGGCAGGCTGGCACCGGGGCAGACTGGCACGGGCTGCACCTGGCAGTTCTGGCTTTCGGCTCAGACTCAGCAAACATTTCCATTCTCGCCGTTTTTTGTTATAGTAAAGGAGAGAAGCAGTGAATTCGCAAAGTGCTTCTTCACGGCGTTGTCCTGGCTAACTTTCTCCTTCTATGTTACCTTCCCAGCTCCACTGTCGCTGGCCCCTTTCCCCTGGCCCTTCAGCCCTGCAGGGGTGGTGCTCAGGTAAAGGAGGGCTGTGGGATCCTGTGGTTCGGAGGCTGGTGCCGGCCTGTCCTTGTGCTCCTCTCAGCGCCCCTCAGCGCTATTGCCTCAACTCGGGGAAGTGGCTGTCAGTCCGGGGAGGGAGTGGGCATCCCCGACTCACATTTACCGCACAGCACCTGGCCCACACCACAGGGGAACTCGCCTCACCGCACCCACGGAAAACAAGAAGTGTTTCTCCTCTCACAGTGCTCAAGTCATTTCACACCAACTTCTGCTCTCCCCAGAAAGCCACATGGCCTGAAAAATAGTTTCATACCCTTCCGTGTATTTAGTTTCTGCATTTGAATTGATAGTGGGTGTAAGAATGTTGGCCTTAGCTAGAGGGCAGCTGCATAGAAAGTTTGGGCTCAGCCCTCTGGGAAAGGCTGGTCACTAAGGGGACATGTTCCCTCTCTGGGAAGGCTGGTCACTAAGGGTGCAAGTTCCCCCTCTGGAAAGACTGGCCTCTGAGGGGACATGTTCCCCCTCTGGGAAGGCTGGTCTCTGAGGGGATATGTTTCCTCTCTGGATAAGGCTGGTCTCTGAAGGGACATGTTCCCCATCTGGGAAGGTTGGTCACTAAGGGGGCAAGTTCCCCCTCTGGAAAGACTGGCCTCTGAGGGGACATGTTTCCCCTCTGGGAAGGCTGGTCACTAAGGGGTAAGTTCCTGCTCTGGGAAGGCTGGTCTCTGAGGGGACATGTTCCCCCTTTGGGAAGGCTGGTCTCTGAGGCTGCATGTTCCCTCTCTGGGAAAGGTTGGTCACTGAGGGGACATGTTCCTCCCCTGAGAGGGCTGGGGTCACTGAGGGGACATGTTCCCTCTCTGGAAAGGCTGGTCTCTGAAGAGGCATGTTTCCCCCAAGAGTCTGCAGCAACAAACCTAAAATGTGTTAGGTATACATGTGAGAAAGGTAATTCCTGGATTTTTCTGGATGACTTTCCCCTAGATATATGCAGTAAAACAGGGTATGTTGTGAGATCAGATTGTTGTTGCAAGGCTAGGTGTGGTAAGAACTAGGTGCTCCGGTGAGCAAAGAGTAGAATAATTTAACTGCAAGTGTTTAAATTATCCTTGGAAGTCATGAAAGCACATTATATACATGTTGTTCTTTCTTTTTTTTTAGTCATAGAGTCTTACTCAGAAACTTCATCTATCATCTACTATGACTCAAAAACTCCTGAAAATCAACAAAGAATTGGAGGAAATAAGCTACAGATTCATGATTAAGATGATGGTTTCACATTCTTCTGATAAAATATTTTAGAATAACTTAAAGGGAACATTTATATCAAATAGTACTTAATTCAATATAAAGGTTATAAAAAAATTCAGTGGGAAATAAGGAGGTAATCAAAAGTTTGTTTTTGTTCCCAAACTACCCAGGAATGTAGCAGCTAAAGGTCAAACTTCTCTAACTATAGTTTCAGTGACTCAAATGTCATGAGTGTAACTGGTGTTGAGGGATGTGCCTTTCTAAATGGTGAGCATGGCTTGTTAAAACTAAATATAATCTCACTGCAATTTGCACAGCTTTTGGCATTGACTTATGATATGTCAAAATATCTTGTATGCCAAATAATAGAGTAAGATTCTTGTCTGAGGATATTACAGAGAATTTTCACTGCTGAGATCCTGTGAGAGGATATTTAACGCCATATGATTTCAAACATTACAAGTCTAGGCCTGTTAGCATTCCTGGTTTCTGCTGTACATTGCAGTAGCAAACTTCACAAGTCCATGAGATAAACAAAGCTAGCCCTAAACCTCCAGAGGAGATGCCACACCTCTTCCAGTCATCAGATTAGAGCAGTAAACAAAAATAAGGAGGTGAGCCAGGGAATGAGTCCCAGAGTCGCTTTCCCCAAGCAACGCTGGCTATCCCTCAGTTGGGCTCACAGCAGTCCTCTGCAGCTGCCTCACCAGGAGGGCAGCATTTCCCTGGGAACCGCACTCACTCTAGGCCCAGATTTCTTTCTCCCAGTGGATCTTCCTACAGCACTGGTGCATTCTTTTTTATTCTTTTCTTTTTGGGTCAAACCCGGCGATGCTCAGGGGTTACACCTAGCTCTGCACTCAGGAATTACTCCTGGCAGTGCTCAGGGCACCATGTGCTCGGACTTGAACCCAGGTCGGCCACATGCAAGATAAACGCCCTACACACTGTGCTATCGCTCCAGCCCCTGGTACATTCTTTTTTTTTTTTTTTTTTTTGCTTTTTGGATCACACCCGACTATGCACAGGGGTTACTCCTGGCTCTGCACTCAGGAATTACCCCTGGCGGTGCTCAGGGGACCATATGGGATGCTGGGAATCGAACCCGGGTCGGCCGCGTGCAAGGCAAATGCCCTACCCGCTGTGCTATTGCTCCAGCCCCGCCCTGGTACATTCTATTGTTTGTAGAGATGCTGATTTCTCTGACAAAGTTCTCTGGCTTTAAGTTGGCATCTGGTTTTCTTGAACTTCTAATGAAATTTTTGACATTTATTGATAAGCAAGCCAGAGACCCACTTTCTTCCTGCCCAGGTGCTTCAGAGATCACCTGATCTGAGACTTCTGCAGAGGTCCTCTACCACAATGTGACTTCTTGTTGTGTCATTATGTTTTCGATTGTTTCTTGGCTCATGACCAGATACTATCATGTCTCCTGGATCATAAACATGCCTTTCAGACAGAAATCCCTTGTAAACAACTACTTCTGTGTTCCCTTTTCTCAAACAAGACCCTAAATTTCACCACACGCTAGTTAGCTGTCACTATGGCCTTATTAGCTGATTCATGTTATCTGACCTAAGCTTATTAAAATTAAGATCTAAGGAAAAATGTCATCCTATTGTGTCTAATACAATGAAAAGAAATTCTTTTTAATGAGTATAGCACATTTTATAAGATCATTTCTAGAATTTTTGAAATGCTTAATTAGAAATTGCATTTTGTGATGACATTCATAATTATAGTGAGATACTTTCCATACCATGTGACCCTCTCAAAGGAATTCTTAAGGTATCTCAACCCTCCTTTAACTTTAAGTTGAATTTCAACATGTAAATTAAGTTTCTTTAGAAAAGTTAGACAAGTGTAAACTGTCAGTATAAAACTAAAGATTCCTAATAATTAAAGAGCATTATTTGTCTCAAATAGTATCTTTGTGTTTCTTGGGTAGTGACATACATTGTATTGTAGCACTGTAGCACTGTAGTCCCATTGTTCATTGATTTGCTCAAGCGGGCACCAGTAACATCTCCGTTGTGAGGCTTGTTGTTACTGTTTTTGGCATATCGAATATGCCATGGGTAGCTTGCCAGGCTCTGTCATGCGGGCAAGATACTCTCAGTAGCTTGCCCGTCTCTCCGAGAGGGATGGAAGAATCGAACCCAGGTTGGCCACGTGCAAGGCAAATGCCCTACCCACTGTGCTATTGCTCCAGTCCTATGTTGTACATATAATAGTAGCACTGTAGCACTGTTGTCCCATTCTTCACTGATTTACTCAAGCAGGCACCAGTAACGTCTCCATTGTGAGACTTGTTACTATTTTGGGCATATCAAATATGCCATGGGGAGCTTCCCAGGCTCTGCCGTTCTTGTTAGGATACTCTCGGTAGCTTGCCAGCTCTCTGAGAGGGAGGAAGGAATCGAACCCGAGTTGGCTGCATGCAGGGCAAATGCCCTACCCGCTGTGCTATCACTTCAGCCCACATATAATATTAATTAACATTAATTTGGAATCTTTTAAACTTTAGGGAAGAGGATAGTATCTATTTTTATCTGTTTTAATTTTAGTTTTATCAATAGATAGCATTCTTTCTAGGCAGCCAATCCCTCATGTCAGTCAAGATTTGCTTAGTCAGGTCCTAATTAATAATTCTTCCTTGCAATGGAAGTCAGATGAAAGAAAGTCATATTCTTTATATCCCAATATTGAAAGTCTTATTTCATTAATTTGGCCAAAATCTACTCACCAGAAGCAGGCTTCTAAATTTAGTTAGAAGAAAAGAGAAGGAATTACACTGTAAATTCTAGGAGTCACTGTGAGACATTTGATACACTACTTACTACTGAGATGATCATATTAGTTTTATATTATTTTGTAAGAAATAAAATATCACACAGTTCAAGTCATCTATCTTCCTTCTCCTTTGTCCTCATTCTTATTTTGTCTTCAGAGATAAGCACTATGGTCAGCTTTCTGTCTCAAATTCATTTCAAAAATATTATACACATATATGCATTCCCCAAAGTACATATTATTTTAAGTTTATTTCTTCACATAAATTATGTCTTATTTTCTATGAATTTCCTTTTTCATTAGGCTCATACTTTGAAGTATATTGATTTTGTTTCTTTTCTTTCATAGTTTTAAATTTTCAATGAATTAAAAGCTACAATTTATCTATTAATTTTCCTTCTAATTAACATCTAAGTGTTCTGCAAGTTTTTGCTATTAAACATATATTTCAGTGAACATGCTTTCATATTTGAGAAATTATGTGAGAGTTTCTCTAGAATGTATTTACAGAAGAGAAAATGCATTCCAAATTGTTCTGCAAACTGGAATTTTACATTTCTTAGAAAAACCTTAGCTCTACATAGGGTACTTTTGTGCTTAACTCTGAGCTGAAGTGGGATCACTTTCTATTCAAGCTCTGTTAGCTCTCTCATTTTTCACAAGAGCATGTCAACCCTAGCTTTACTCTCTATTAAGGCTAAAGGGAATTACCTGACAAAAGCCATATGTCAGATCCATGTCAAAGAGAACAAACTCAAAGTCACATCTAGCCAAGATCTATCAAATGCTCAGATGCAAAAACAATAGTTCTGAAAGATGACTTGAAAATACTCAGACTATCTACTCTTCACTATACTCTAAATATAAATTAAACTGATCAGCAGATAAATTAAATCAAATAGGTTCCCATCCAGAGCTCTGCTATGCAAAGAATGGCCCAGAGATTAGCAGAATGGGATTCCCTGAGGCAGATCATTTGGCCTGGTCCTCATCTTCTGAAGGGGGACCTACTTTCATAAGGGTCCAAGTGGTCTGTGTAAATATTAAAAGCTAGTATGCACAATTTTGGATAACTGCTTCTTTGTTTTTGATAACTTTTTTGGTTTTTTTTTTCTCTGTCTTTCATGACATAGACAAAATTTGTTATGTCTACAGTAAAAAAAGTACTCAGGTCACTGGTTATTACATTAAGTGTTAAATTCTAAATGAGGACCCACCAGAGAAATATCTATTATCTTAGAATCAGAAATATCTGAGTTAAAATTAAATAATTGTTTAATTTTAACGTTCTAAACACTGGGAAATACAACACTGACCCGAGTACTTTTTTTCTTCTTACTACCTGGGGCGTATTCGATATACCAAAAATAGTAACAATAAGTCTCACAATGAGAGACGTTACTGGTGCCTGCTTGAATAAATCGATGAGCAACGGGATGACAGTGACAGTGACAAACTACCTCAAATGGGATCAACCTTTGCAAACTTTTTGGCATTTTCAGCAGATACATTGAATTGGTCAAGTCTTCCTCCATTTTCAATACTTTTTAATCAATTTAACATGCTTTAATTCATATTTTCTCCCTATGATTTATCAATGAGACCTAAGTTAACTAATACTTGAAACAAGAACAAAGGATAACACAAACTGGAGCCTAGTGCCAGAAGTTCCTACCACCCTGGTACCTAATCTAGGTCACGTTACTGACACGCCTTACAATGGCAACATGTGACAAACACAGCCACCACACATTTCTGATAGAGAGTTAATATAAAGAGAATTTTTAAAAGAGACTTTTGAGAAGTTTTCTCATTACAACAAAATTGAGAGGAAGGAGCAGAGATTTTGTTCATACATGCCCCGTCCCTCCACAGGTGATGCCCCTTCTATTACAAAATCACTCATCCAAACCACCAGACATGTCTGTTTTACAATCTGTATGACAATGAATCAACACAGACTAATTTACCAAGGTCTAGAGTTTACCCCAGGGCTCTCTCTCAGCTAAGAGATGTATCTCATGGATTTGGACAAATATACATGTAACTCTTATTTTCATTCATTCTTCCACTTACCTAAATATTTGCTATATTCTTCTTACTCATCTTTTTCCAACTCTCAACCTCAACTGACCACTAATATTTTTGTTATTTTCACAGATTTTTATCTTTCCCAAAATGTCACACAGGTGGAATTCATCAGTGTTTGTTTCGTATTCTTCCAGTTAGTGATATGCACAAAAGTTTCTGCCATGTGTTTTATGTCTTAGGAGCACACTTCCCTACCTACTTATTATTAATGTTTCCATATTTTACTTACTGAAGAACATCTTCATTTTTTGTAAGATTTGACAATATAAATTAAGATGTTATGAACATCCTTGTTCAAGTTATTGTATGTAAACTTTACATTCCTTTGAATAAATAGTACGGAGTATAATGATTAGATTATATGGAAAAAAGAATATTTAATTTTATATGAATCTACCAAGAAGCTTTCCAGTGCTTCTGTGCCATTATGCATTCCAACCAGCAATTAAGAGTTTTTCTTATTTGACATTTTCACCAAAATTTGATGCTGTCAGTGTTGCAGAACTTAGCTGTTCTACTAGGTAACTACAAGAATCTCAACGATGCACTCCCCAGTGGCATATGATGTAGTACCTTCTCATATTTTGATTTGCCAGCCTTACATCCCATCTAACAGGTTTTGTTAGAGTCCGTGGCTTTGAGTTTTAGAGTCTTTAGACAACCAACCTCCATCAGATGCATCTTTTGTAAATAATTTTTTCCAGTGACTTGTCTTCTAATTACCTCAATATTTTCTCTGCTGATAAAGTTATAATTTTTTAAAAAGCTTATACCAAGTATAAGTATTCTGAAAAGAAAACATTCAGAAAATTAGTTCCATATTAAAATAATGAAATGCCAGAACTATGAGATGATGGTGCTCTGCATGGCAGCAACAAATGTAATCATGAGGAATGGGTTTGCTTGTGTTTGTCATCCCAACCTACCCTGACAGTTCTAGAGTCTTCCAAAAAGTTCACTTCTTATAGAATTAATTCCTGCATGTTTAGTTCTTTATCAATTATAAATGAAATGAGGCTAAGATTAAGTAATGTTAAGAAAGAACTAGGCATGTGACTGAAAGCTGTTCTTTGAGAAAACTTTTACATAATTAAGTTTTGTTTTTGTGTTTGGGCTATACCCAGTTATACTCAGAGGTTACTGCTGGCTCTATACTCAGGAATTCTGGTGATGTTGAGAAGACCATATGGGATGCCAGGGATCAAACCCAGGTCAGATGAGAACAAGACGAGTGCCCTAGCTGCTCTGTACATCTCTCTGGCCTCCACATATTTAAGTTTATGAGTTTATTTAATCTTAATCATGAATCAAAATGTATATCAATATAATAAAAATGTCTTAAAATCTTTAAAGATGTTTGGAAGAGAAGACATAACCTAAACGGATTTAATGTTTCTTTTAGCTTGATTAAACTTTAGATGTTTCTCCCTGGCTATAGCCCACTAACCTCCTTTAGGATAGAGTATTTACTTTAGGAAGCTCTAACTGCAAGTTCACACTCTGCCCTTCTGAGATGTAAATCTTCACTTAGTTTCTTGCAGCTTTATCATCCAAGAATATCTCAAAGATCTGGGAATCATTTCTTTGAAGCACAATCAAGAAAGTACTTCCAATTCCCAATTGTAATAGGAAAGCATGAGGCTATCTTATAAAAACACCAATTTTGGGGGGCTGGAGTGATAGTACAGAAGGGAGGGCATTTGCCTTGCACGCGGCTGACCAGGGTTCAATCCTCCACCAGGAGTGACTCCTGAGTGCAAAGCCAGAAGGAATCCCTGAGCATTGCTGGGTGTGACCCAACAAAGCAAAAAATAAAAAAATTAAAACACCAAATTTTAAATACAGATGTAATAATCTCAATATCCCAACCCTCCCTAATAACTGTCACTTTTGTCCAACCTAAGAATGATCCCATGATCCCACTTTGAGTTCAACTCTCTGCCCTACTTGAAATAGTCTTGACCTTGACCATAATCTTCTGGAATAGTCTTTCTTGCCTTTTTAACTTCAATGGATACAATTTTCCTTTGACACTCACCATCTTGTTTGAAGGCATCTGTGGAATGATAAAGATTGATGGGGGAATAATCATGCTGAGCTGTCCCTCGCCAGCTAGGTGAAGAAACACTCAGTGTTCCTAGTGATGGATTGCTGTATCTTGGCCGGGTCTTTGTACCAAAGAGCGATGAAGATGAACTCTTCTTAATTCTTAGTAAAGCAGCATATGAAGTAGGGAGATTAGGAAGAGCTCCAGAATATTCTGTGGGAGAAAAAAATAATAATACACAGTGGATTTTGTGGAGAGTGGTTTATTTTTTCCTATGAAACTCATATTTTCTAAAGATATTGTTTACATCCTCTTTGGAGTTGCAACTGAATGCAAACTACAGTGAGAATGGGGAAAGAAAATGTTATGTTTGTAGTTTAAAGAATTTTCTGTAATCCTACTGGCTACAATATTGGCTATTACACAAGAAAATAAGTGTAAAGGAAGAAAGAAAAGGGATTAAAGGGAAGGAAAGGTGAGGTAGAAGGAAAAGGGAGTGGCAAACGAGAGGGAGGAAAGAAGATATCTAAATTATGAAGCCTTTATTATTCTGGTTAGGGATATTTAAATTCAATTTTTAAAAGTTTGTCTGAATGTAAAATATTTACTCAATTCATTAGCATTAGATAAGTTTTTTTTTTCTTTTTGGTTCACACCCAGGGATGCACAGGGGTTACTCCTGGCTTTACATTCAGAAATTACTCCTGGCGGTGTTCTTGGGGGACCATATAGGGTGCTGGGAATCGAACCCGGGTTGGCCGCGTGCAAGGCAAATGCCCTACCCGCTGTGCTATTGCTCCAGCCCCATCGATACTTCTTTATTATTGGAAAAGGGGAATTATTTTCAATAGCATCTATAAGTATGCATTGGAATTTTATTGCCTAAAATTTAACACATAGAAAATGCATTGAGCATAGCATATGTTTTGAAATGCTCTAATTAATGCTTCATGTTCTTGATAAGCTGTCAAATTCACTATGGAACATAACAAAATCTGGATGAAATTTGTTTAGTAGGTTTTGTTGTATAATCTATATAACTTGTTACTGTGAGGTGAAAGTGCTATTATGAAATTACTCTTACTATTATGGAGAAATATCTTGCCCATGTATTTCTTTAATTCCTGATGCTTTTTACTTAAAATATGGATACTATCTGAAATAGATTTATTAGGACTCCTTTATGTCCAGAGGGGAACATGAGTTTATTTTCTAGGTAAAATTTTTTAAAATATCACTAAGTATGATCAATTTCAGATTAGCCAAGAATTAACCTTTTCCCCTATATATATCAATTAAAATGGATAAGTTGATGATCTGGAAATAAATCCAAGAATCAGGAAATGTGATATTTGAACTTAACTATTGGTAACTTAATTTTACATTTAAATAATTTGTTTTGTTATTATACTTTCTTGAAATTAAACTTATTTACAATGATAAAACTACCTCAGAAATATTTTGGAATGAAAAAAGCATTTTTGTGATACAAAAATAATACTTAGCTGTTAAATTCAAATTATATTTAACATTCTGTTCTTGAAATTGTAGATATGATTCCTTGAAACTCAAAAACTATATATAGATATTTTTTAGATGTTCTCTACTTTTAAAATGTGCATGCTATGTGTAGAACAAGTCCTTCAGGAGTTTTTAGAGATTTGTAACTTTAGTCTTTGCAGTTCAACTACAAGTCTGGTGAAGCTGGATCAATTTTAACTGAAAATATCTAATCTCTCCTGGGCAAACTATATGAGAACAGATTATGGGCAGACATAAAGTCTCCTTTTAAACCTGGATTTTAATGCAAGTGTTGGCACCTAGAGGTATAAAGCAATGAAAAAAATGAGTTTTCCTTTCACATAGTTTGTAGCTATAGTCACTGAACCTATTTCTCAGTATATCCAGTTATTTTGCTTTTGGTCATCCAAAGGGACTGGAAAGTAGTACAGCAGGTGGGGTACTTGTCTGTGTGAGTCTGACTTGGGTTTGATCCCTGGCACCCCATATCTTCCCCTAAGTCCTTCCAGGCACCAAAACAAAACAGGGGGTGGGGGGGGTGGGGGGGAGGAACTATCCCATGGTGATGTGAACTGTTAATATTGAGAGTGAGAATGTGTTTTATAATTCTTATAACTGTACATGATAACCAGTGGAAAACGAAATGGGTCATTATGAGATTTTAAATAGCCAAGAATATCATCATGGTTATAAATCTTGTGTATATACAAAATGCATACAATCGGGGTCAGAGATGGGCTTATGCCTCTTTGCAGAAGCGGAGAAGAGCAAATGCTAATTTGACCGTGTGCACGATGGGAGGCTTCATCTGTTATGGAATAGATGCATCTGCTGTGGCGGAAGCTTCCTTTTCAACAATTAAAGTAACCCCAAAGCTGTTACTAGAAATCTGACAATTTATTCATTCAAATCTTCAACAAACACATAATGAGAAGCTCGGAGGGGATACACGGTAGGACTCCAAAGGTTAGAGGAAGACGCTGCACAGCCTTTAGGGGACTTATGATCTAGTGGTGAAGAAGGCTGCGTGCACGTTTAACCAAGTGTGCCCCCAAATGTTAACTCAAGGGCATAAAGTCTTCCCCAGCTTTCTGTATGTGGTGATGGGGGTGTGTGGGGGTGATCTTCACACTGGCTACAAGCCTCAGGAAAGGCTTTCCAGGTGAGATTCTACCTCAGCTGAGCTACTGGTGATCAAGTGAGCAAAGCTCTAGTTAGGAAAGGAGGAATAAATTCCAGAGACAGGGAAGGAATGTATGAAACCTGGAAAGGGCAACATGGAGGCTTGGTAGGTAGAAATGGGCAGGAGCTCAGAGCGTGAGGGAGAGAGGATGGCTAAGGGATGCCATGCTTGGGATGTCAGGCCAAAGAGCGTGGTCCTGAAAACGGACATGGAGATTTTGAAGGCTCCTGTTGATGGCAGGGGGAACAGGGGCAAGGGGAGAACTCTACTCAAAGATGCAACCATCAGGGAGGATGTGATGGTCTGAATGAGAATCGATCAGCAGGATTACTGATGAGGGCTTCTGTGGGAAAGGCCGCTGAGGGGAGCTTCTGACCTCTGGCTGTGCAGGCAGAGCCTGAGGGCCGCCAGGGCTTTCACACTGATTATAAGATTATTTAAACATGAGGGAAAGGCATGCTCCTGAGAGAGATTATTACACGATAATCAAATAGATGTTTATTAAAACCATGACAACTAATGAGTTTGTCAAGATAATCTGGAAAATGAGAGGGTTGGAAATGGAAGCTCTGAGGGAGGCAGAGGGAAGGGCAGAGAGGAGACAGGAGAAGCAGTGAGGATGGGGAGGGGCAGCTAGCAGGCAGCACTGGGCAGTGAGTAGGGGTCCCGGGGGTCTGAATGTGGGCCAGAGACAGTAGGAGGACAAGAATTTCCAAACTTGGTCCCCTATGCTCTTCTCTGCATTAAAGAGGGACTCAAGGTGACCTAAGTTCCTGGGGTCTGGCCTGAGGCACCTATGCCCAGTGCAGTAGGTCTGTTCAGAGTTCCTAGGCACCAGGCCCTCCATCTGTCCAGCTCCTCTCTCTGACCATTCCAGTGTCTCAGCTTCTTAATTCTGCTTCTAGGGAGCCTCTGCTCTGGACAATAGGATCATAAGCAGAAGTACCCGAGGAAAGGTGTTCCAAGCACAGAATTCTGTGTAGCCTCAAATTGTCTGGATGTGGGGGGCATCCCTCACATTAAATATGATCACTCCATCCTCTTTAATCCCCTGCTTACATGCCCCCATCTCTTCTTGTTATCCCACCTGTTCTCTTTTTGATCTCGTCATTTTAAGAATAAGATCTTATTCCTCCTGATTTTAGGATGGTCAACTGATTTTATTTATTTACTGGCTGTTGTGCCACACCCAGAGGTGCTCAGGGTTTACTCCTGGTTCTGTGCTCAGGGTTCACTCCTGGCAAGGCTCAGTGACCATATGTGGTGCTAAGGATTGAAGCCAGGTTCACCAGCTGCAAAGCAAGCGCCCTAGTCCCCACTGTCCTATCTCTCCAGTCCAGTCTACTGTTCTAATACTCTACTTCCATCTTGGACCCTGCCATTTCCTGTTTCATACTTAGAGTCTGTGTTCTATTTCTCTACTCACTCCCTTCGATCACATTGCTACTTGCTTTCGTCTATTGTTCTCACAGCCTAACCTCTCAGCCCCATTTAAACCCAGCTATCATAATGCTCTATCCCTAAAGGTGTCTGGGGACACAGACCACAGTGAGAGGTTCATGAGCTAACCAGCAGCTGGGCCATTTGCACCTTTGCAGCCACACTGCTTCATACACCTCATCCATTTATTTGACCCTCTGTCCTGAGTCTCCTGGTCTTCTTGATGATGGTTGTACAAACAGTTTGAGGGAAGAGAAGCCATTACAGGTTCCTAGAGAAGTTCTGTGCTCAGTATCTTCCCTCCATGTCCCGAGCACTTTGCAGTGGATCAGCTGTCTTGCTGCTCTCACTACAGAGGTCTCTCTCCAAGGTGTCCTTGGTCAGAGCATCAGTTTTCACCACTCAATGGTAGTATTAGACACAGTTGACCAGTGTTTTCCCTTTAAATGCTTTTTCGTATGATTTCAGAATCTTATGTTTTTATTCCTATTTCACTCACTACTTGCTATTTACTTTGCCAATTAGATTGCCTCCAGTTTCTAAATGTTGGTATACTCTAGAAAAATAGAAATTCATTCAAATAAACTTTCAAATATAAAATAAGCCCTTCCAAATGAATTCCACTTCAGTTTCAGTAACTTGGCTATCATTCTAACCTCTGCCAAGACAAATATTCCCTATATTCATTCGAATTCTTCCCAATAAGCAATTCTTTTCTTCATTCCATTTCCTTTTGTGATTCTGCTTTGGGTCTGAACAATGACTTAACCTCTGTGAGTGAAAAGCATTTTCTAAGATAGAGTGTTGGGTAAATCTCACTTAGCATTCATAATCTTTTATTATCATTTTAAGAATTATCATTTCAAGTGGTTAGGGTGGGTCTAACTTCTGGATCCATGGATTCAGAGAGGATCAGTGAAAAGTAAATGCTAGATAACATTCTTCATATTCTTTGATTACTTCTTTATGCACGGACTGGAGTGATAGCACAACTGGTAGGGCGTTTGCCTTGCACACAGCTGACCTGGATTCGATTCCTCCGACCCTCTTGGAGAGCCGGGCAAAATACTGAGAGTAACCCGCCCACATGGCAGAGACTGGTAAGCTACCTGTAGCATATTTGATATGCCAAAAACAGTAACAAGAAGTCTCACAATGGAGACGTTACTGGTGTCCGCTCGAGGAAATCGATGAACAACAGGATGACAGTGCTACAGCTACTTATTTATATAACTCCTTCTTTTGTTTTGCTAGCTTTGCTTTGTTTTTGGGTGGGCCATGCACATGGTGCTCCAGGAAAGGGCTGTCTAGGCTTGGTGCCAGGGTAGAACTAGGACGCAAACTATGTGCACCTACCCTTAACCATATCCCTGGTCCCCCTATATTTCTTTCACCAAATCAAAGCATCATTTTTAATCTGTTTCATCCATTCTCTATTAAGCATTCTTCATTTTTTCCTGATAACTCTTTTTGACCATTTCCAATGTGTCAGACCTAGTGATAAAGATTTTGAGTAAATTCCAAATTGTCTCTGAGGTCATGGAATCAACAATTTGGGATCAGCAGGTGGGGATGACCAATAGATCAAACAGTCAAGGAATATTAGTCAAATAAAATTATCCTCAAAATATACATGGCTGAGAAACATGACACACAAAATGAAGCAAAAGAAAAACAAAAACACAGCCATAAGGGAAAACTTATCAACATGATCTTCTTTGTCCTTTACTGCAAACATGAGTCAGTTCCTGAAAACGGAAACTCGTCTCTGGTGCATCATTGTCCTCCTACACTGCTGCAGTTCCTTTTATTGACTGAGAAATCTGTAGGAAGGCAGCCCTGTCAGCAAGCTTGCCTGCAATTCAGGCGCCAGTGTCACATGCCTGGTTCAGATACGGATGCCACCTCCTAGCTGCTGGGTGGTTTGAGCTAAGATATGGGCAGGTCTGTGCCTCAGTTTCTTTGCCTTCAGAATGAGGACAACCTATCATTTGAGCTGACATGACACATGATAACTACCCTCAGAGTTGTTGGGTAGATCAAAATCTAGGGCACATAGAAGTTTGCTTCACTCATAGTGAAGACTCAATAAACAACGAACTATTACATCACTATCACTATCATCCTGTTGATCATCCATTTGCTTGAGCAGGCCCAGTAAGGTCTCCATTCATCCTAGCCCTGAGATTTTAGCATCCTCTCTTTACTTGTCTTTACCAATGGTGCTGCATTAGAGGCTCTTTTAGGGCCAGGAGAATGAAACCCATAATTGTTACTGTATTTGGCATATAAATATGCCATGGGGAGCTTGCCAGGCTCTCCTGTGAAGGCAGGAAGCTCTTGGTAGCTTGCCAGGTTCTCCAAGAGGGAGAACTAGGCTGTAAGAGAAGTAATAAATTCAAAATTTCCTGTACAAAGGCACTGAGATATAGTAAAGTGGATGAGGTGCTCCCCTTGCAAGTGTTCGACTCAGGTTTCATTACCAGCATCCCCAAATATTTCTGAGCACTGCAAGGAGTGATGCCTGAGTGCAAAGGCAGGAGGAGTGAACCCACCCTGATGCATCCCCCCACCTCCACTCTGTGTTCTCTAAAATCTCTGCATCTCCCCGGACCCCCAGAATCTACTGAATGTGTTAAAACATGTGAAAATCAAAATGCACTGCCAAATGCTTTTCAACCCCAAGAAGGTGAAAAATAGGGCTCCGTCCACCACCACCCCGAGGGCAGGCTTGTACACTGGGATGGTGTTTGCCTTACACGCACGTGACCCGGATTGCACCCCGGTATCAATAGGATCCCCTGACTACAACCAGAGAGATCCCCAAGTGCAGAGTCGGGTGTGATCCCAGAACAGTACTGGCCCTTGCTCAAAAAACTGAGTTCTTTTTAAGAAAAGAAAGTGCCCCCAGGTCCCTTTGATGAGAAAAATTGACACTTTGGCCCTGACTCTGTAATCAGCCTAAGGAATGAAAGGCAGCCACAAAGGGCCACCTGGGGACACTCCTGGAGGATCCCACTCCACCCCTGTGACCAACACAGGTGATGCAAGTGTCCCAGCAATGGCGCTAACACAGCAGTGGTTGCACGTGGCCCCTCAGATCTGGAGGACACTTTCTCTCTGGCTGGGGGCTGGAGGAAAGGTCAGCGGGGAGGGCTCCATCCTCACATCCCGATACCCAGTGGGGCCGCCGAACCCTCAGGAGGGATCCCTGAGCTGAAGAGCCTGGATTCAGCTCTGAGCAATACTGGATGCGGCCCTAAAAGACAATGACATATACATTTCAAAAGGAAAAATCTCTGGTTATATTTTCGTTGTTTCTAACTTTACAAACGAGGTTCTCTGTTCAAACTCCTTCTCTTGTGGGACCAGGTGCTTCCTCTGCCCAACCCGTGTCTTTTATTGGGGCCGGAGCGGTGCTCAGGGATCTCCCTGGTGGCGATCCCAGGGACAGAACCTGGTGGGTCTCCTGTAAGGCCAGTGTCCACCCTGCTAGAGCGCCCCTCCCTTCCGACTTATGCATTTTTCTAAGTAAGGTCCTTCAGCAAAAATTACCTTGTTTCTCCAGAAACCGATAAAGTCTATTAAATAAGAATAATTTTTTATTTTTAAAAATTACATATAATTTTTTATTATCTTCACTCAAAATATTGCCAATACACACAATTACACAGTGGACATAATTGAATGTTGGGCTTAAGCCTTCTACACCTGATAGTGTTGCAAAATGAAAACACCAGTTTTACAACTTATTTTACTCTGAGTAAATAAAAGTGTGGTAAACGGAGTATTTACAAATTTATTTTTTGGATGTGTGTTCATACACACATAATACACACACACACACACACACACACACACACACATATATATAAGTAACACTGTAGCACTGCTGTCCCACTGTTCATTGATTTGCTTGAGTGGACACCAGTAACATCTCCATTGTGAGACTTATTGTTAATGGTTTTTGGCATATTTAATATGCCACAGGTAGCTTTCCAGGCTCTGCCATTTGGGGGGGATACTCTTGGTAGCTTGCCGGGCTTCCTGAGAGGGATGGAGAAATCAAACCTGGGTTGGCCGCATGCAAGGCAAACGCCCTGCCTGCTGTGCTATCAGTGTATAATACCACTGTACTGCTATCATGCCGTTCCTCAACAATTTGCTCGAGTGGGCAGGCACTAGTAATGTCTCCATTGTGAGACTTGTTGTTACTGTTTTTGGCATGGTAGTTTGCCCCGCTCTGCCGTGCGGGCAAGATACTCTCGGTAGCTTGCCAGGGAGGGCCGGAGGAACGGAACCCGGGTCGGCCGTGTGCAAGGCAAATGCCCTGCTGCTGTGCTATTGCTCCAGCCCAATATATAATATTATATATATATATATATATATATTTCTTTTGGGGTTCGTCCATGCCCCCAGAGATGCCTAGGTGCTATCTCTGTCTCTCTGTGCTGCAGAGTAACCCCTGGCAAGCACCATAATCCCTATACCATCTCTTCAGCCCTCCCATAAAGAAATTCATTAAAAAAGCATTGTCTGAGCACTTAACCTCCAAGCATACACAGCTGAGTTTAGTTTCACTGGGAGACGGCTCTGGCCCCCTGGATACCATTTAGGGACCCCTTGCCCCCAAAATTGATCACTTAAGGAAACGAAGTGTACAGAAAACCGATGCCTTATTTACTCTTATGTTTCTATCGGCTAAAGCAAGACCAACCCATCTTTTATCCATATTTATGTCCAGGGTTTAGAGGAAAAGTGACACAGAATTCTTTTCTTAGGGTTTGGGGGGAAAAGTGACTCCGAATTTTTTTTGTTTCACATAAATCATCTCAGTAGCTTACATTTTAATGAATATCTATACTAAAGATGTCAGAAGAATCTAGTTATATGCTAATCATTTTTCTCCTATTTTCTCACTTCTCACAGACTAGGCCTTAGGGAACATGCATTACAGTATTTCTAAAATGGTCTAGAGATTTTCTGATAAAACTCAATTAACCTGGTGCTCTCAAACCATGAAATTCCAGCTGGAGGTTGGGTAGGAGTAAATATTAATGCCTTCATTAAATATTTCCTAATCAAATGACCCGGGGACCACCGAACTTACTTTATTTAATAAAATTTAGTCTATTGAGTCAAAATGACATTGTCACCACTTTCAGTTTGGAACTAATAGCATTGCTTTTTCATTACCTAAAGGCCACTGACTGATGCAACGTTAGCATTGAATGTAAACAATACCGATGAAATAATATATCAGTCTGCAGAATTAAACCTCTCTTCGGTAACATTTATGAATAAGACTAACATGTCAATAGTAGAAAGGATACATTTAAAAATATTTAATCCCTCATCAGAGAGACAGTAAGTGCCTTGGCAGAATACATGCTGTGGGAAGCTGGTGGGACTCTAGGCACCTCACGTTCCCTGAGCACTGCTGGGAGTGACTCACTATTTCAGAGCCTGGAGTCTCCCTGAGCACTGCTGGGAGTAGTGAGTAGAAACAAATTTTCCTTGTTTCCTGAAAGTAATCCCTATCGCTTTTTAAAATTTCATGAATTTTATATCAACTAAACCTTGAAGTTCAAACTCTACCTTTGAGTGTGAGAGACATATTTATATGGAACTTTATAGCCCTTAAAATGTTGATGACAAAAGTGAATTCTTACTTTGGATTCTGTAAATGAATATTTTTGTCGATTCATCACAAATTGATGTTCATTTTTATAGCCAAAGAAGAGCAAAGAACACCCCTCAAATTAATGACATGACAGTTAATTGTATGAAAATTAGTTTTTTCCATATAATTCTACTTTAATTTTAAGTGTTTATGTAGAGATACAAAATAAATAATGTTTAACAGCATATGATAAGTGATATACCAAATAAATTAGTGTTTAATCATCTGAACTCATAAATCAGGGGAATGAGCAACACTACAAACCGATGACAGAAAAAGCAGAAGTCACACAATATCCAAGCTTGCAATATGATTCAATTTAGCATCACCGTCGGCATGGGGAAATCTGATATCTGACCTTTTTCAGGATAATTGTAAGGCTGTGCTCTCTTTGATGAGAATTAAAGTTAACTGCGACTTTAGCCTGCTACTGTTTTATGAAGCTTGCACGATGAAGGAAACACCTAGCAACGCAGTCGTTTGAAGCCTATTTAAAAACGGTTAATAATTTATAAATAACGCGTATCATTTCCATTTGGTTGCCTGCATCTGTGGAAAAAGAGAGCTGAAAGAGCTCCAGGAAGAAGTACCTTTTTCAAGAAATGTATATGTGCGAACTTGACAGGAAAACTTTTATTTGTTTTCTTCCGGGGCCCTGTCTGGCAGGGCTCAGGGCTTACTCCTGACTCTTGCTCAGCCATCACTGATATCAGTGCTCAGGGGACCATACAAGTTGCTAGGGGTCTAACACCTGGGTTGATGTATGCAAGGCAGGAAGCTTTCCCTATATGATCTCTCTGGCACAATGAAAACTTTCACAGCACTACTTTCTAGACTTTTCTATAATGACCTACACACACACACACACACACACACACACACACACACACACTGACACGACCAAAGAAACAGATCCAAAGTGCTGCTCTCACCCCTTCTCAGGCATTGGGATCACATCTGAGCTGGAAAGATTTAAGATCTGGACAACTTTCTTTATCTTCCTAAATAGCTAGAGACCATGAACATCACTATACCTTTCCTCAGGTAGTACATATGATTTTATTACAGAAAAACATATTTCTTATAGGTTTGCTTTTTGTATTTTTTCTTTTACTGTTGCTCCAAGGTTTTTTTTTTAATCTATAGAATTTAGATGCGATGAATTTAGCAAAGCAAGTACAATTGTATTAAATTGATATTTCTTATATTGTTTTCAAATCACTGAGGAAATTAGAAGGGCAGGAGCTAGTTGAGAAATATAACTAAATTAATTTAGTAATTAAATAATTCCCTCTTGTTTTGGATAATTAAAGTTTCCAGTGATGTTTTAACTCTGTAATGATTATATTACCTTTTAACTTTCTAATCTCTATGTGCTAAAATCATATCAGACAATACTTAATAATAAATCAAATAAAGTTGACAATATTTTTCAACAAACCTTTTTTAGCTGCAGATAAAAATACTTCAACATAAGGACTACTATCCCTCAACTTAAAAACTATTAGAAAATTTTTTCAAAGGACGTGCATTTTATTGTGTTCAGTGTTTCTTCTGATATTGGTAGGGATCTTAGAATCTATAAAATGCATATACACTCAATGATAAAGTTTGGAATGGAATTCAAGATGGCCAATTATTAATGAAATTATAGAGCACTAAGAATAATGTTGCAATATTTGGGCTACATAAAATCAAAACCAGGACTGAAATTCATCCAATATACATAATAAAAAATACTATGTCTCCTGCCTTAAAATGTAACTCTGAAAATACAAAAAGCAACAAACCATGCAAACTTTGCCTTGGAAAAGAATCTTGTTACAAAGAGAGAGATAACACAAACTTCAGGGAAAAGAATGTCTAACCATGAACTATGAAAAAATTTCAATCTGATACTGATAGTCCACTCATTAAATTATAGTGACAATTTTAGAGAAAAAGTTTTCACAGGGTTCATATCTCCCAGTGGGTTCTCACTGTGATGCCTAGGTCACAGACACACATTACACACACAAACACACACTTGGAAAGTGTGTGAAACAGGCGCATCACAGGGCAATTTTTTGTCCTGATTTGTGTGGGGCAACATGGAAGAAGTAACTGATACCAAAGATGGTTGGTACTGGAGGTGGAATTTTGGCTAATGTTTGGTCATATCCCACCTTCAGAAAATAAACATCTTAGAAACGTATTGATGACCTTTATTTTACTGCTGGATAAGTGTCCTACTCACCATACTATCACTCCTGCCCTTGGGAACAAAGAATTTTAAAATTCAAAGTTCAAAAATATTTTGAGAACATATAATAGATTACGGACTGGAGCGATAGCACAGAGGGCAGGGCGTTTGTCTAGCATGCGGCCGACCCAGGTTTGATTCTTCCTTCCCTCTCGGAGAGCCCGGCAAGCTACCGAGAATATCCCGTCTGTACGGCACAGTCTGGCAAGCTACCCAAGGCGTATTCAATATGCCAAAAACACTAACAACAAGTCTCACAATGAAGACATTACTGGTGCCCGCTCCAGCAAATAGATGAACAGTGGGATGACAGTGATACAGTGCTATGACAGATTATAATACTTTTTCTTATCCTTAAGTCAGAGACAAAATTGACAGAGGCTAAGAGAATTAATTCATCTTGTGAGAGAGAGTACTGGTGAATATCCCATCCAAATTAATAAAAAATGAAACTAAGCCAAATCCACAGGATAAAAATGCTATTAAAACTGCACTAAAGAGAGCCTTTGAAGGCCGGTGCATCTTTGGGTTTCTATAGGATAGAAACCTGCTTTGTAAAACAAGCCTAAATAACTGTCATTAGTTATTTAGCTTACATTCTGTCAAAATATTTCTTTTTAGAATTTTAGTAAAGAGTGTCACTAAGCCCAACTAATGCCTTAGTGTTTTACATATTTTATTGTGACTGCACGTTTTAATTTCATGACGGTGCAAAAAGAATCCGAGTTTTGGTGACATTTTTCTTATTTTATTTATGAGATGACAGTTGGTCAAGCGGTTAAGACTCAATGACATTTATCAACTACATAATTAAAATGTAGACACTTTTATAATAATTGCAAATGTGACCTTCATATGTGTATTTTTGCTAGAAAGCATGTTTAGCCAAATGTCACAAAGTACCCTAATCCATTCTTTCCCATAATGTTTAATTATATTATATTGAAAGTGTTCATTCTTCAGTTGCCATGGTTTATGAAATCACACCGCTTGCCGTTAGAATGGGGAACTAGAGTTCCAATACCCTAATTGCAAGGCTGTGACTACAATCTGCCAAAACAACTAGCTGAGAAGTGAAAATTCATTCAATTAACAAGTTGGTTTGCTTTCATGATGCCAGCAATAGCTATGAGCTCTTTTTCGGAGTACAAATACAGAATTCTAGACAGGGGCTTGATTGCTTTGGCTTCCTGTCAAGCTCCCCAGATCTTTTCCCTGACCTTCAAACCTCTAATTGCCTTGGTAAAAATCTTCTTGTGGTTGTCTCCACAGAGAGTTGCAACTTTAGTCCAATTCCCTTATTTTCCAACTTCTATTTTCTCCATAACTTTAAAATCAACCTTTCTAGTAAACTCTTTCTTTCAAATACTTCCAGTCCTTCTAATCAATACTTCAGAATTCTACCAAAGTAATATTTGGAACATCAGACCATGATACATGTCCCCAAACCTGAAATCATTCCTTTAAGCATTTAAGAATCTGAGAGGTAAGACTCTTCTTACCTATTTTTCCAAACTAGTGTCTTCTCTTTTTTGATTTCCTTTTCTCAAATTAAATTTCAATCAATTAATAATAAATTATCTTTATTTTATCCAATAAACCAGCTCATGTTTTCTTTAACATTTAACCTTGTTTCCTTAATGTTGTTATATGTTAATAGGCAGTGAATATTTTATGAAATGTAATCTGGGAAATGGTCTGTCTTTATATGATCAGTGTTATTTGTAGAACTAAGATTCATGTCAGTAATTTATATATATATATGTGTGTGTTGTTTGTAGGATTTTAAATATTCATAAAACATATCATCCTAGTTTCTAAAATATAATTCCTATTTAATGTTGGAATAAAAATTTTACTATGCAAATTAATTTTATTATATATTTTTAAAGGATTTGATTCTGCTCTCACTAATATTTGAAGAATAGAAGAGCAACTCAAGAAATTAGATAAAGCAAATGAATAGCTCTGAACACAGAGCAAAGGGCATGTGGTGTACTGGCATATTGCTGGAGGGTGAGATATGGGAGTATATTATTTTCAAGAGGCATAAAATTGTACCCTTAGACAGGCTTAACAACCAACATTATCGAATCAGCCCACCGTGAACTCCTCCTACTGGGACTTGATGGCTCTCACGCGGGCCCCGCCCCTTCCGGCTCTCCCATGACCTCCTAGACCCTGCTTCCCGTAGCCACGCCTCTCTGCTCGCTCTCCAACTGCGCCGCCCCTATCTGAACACTGCCAGTGTCCCAAGTGGTTACTGTGGGCGTGGCCTGTATCTCAGTGGGCGTGGTGTCAAAAGGGGCGTGGCCACAGTTATTATTACTTTTTTTTTAACATAATCTGTATAACCTGTTTCTTTGAAAAATAACCTGGCCATCTCAATCACTCTATGTCAGTAGTCTATGAGCTTATTCTAACTTCACAAAAACTATCCATTAACAATAGAAACTTTGCAAGGAGAACATAGCCTTAAACCATCACCGAGGCCCCACATAAGTTAGGATGAATGCCTGAGAGTTAGGAAGAATTCTAGAATAGGAACAAGGCTACCATTATCAATTTAGCACAAAAAGAGGCCCTCCTTCTGCAGCAAGAGGGAATAAGGATAGACAACTAGAATGTTCTAACTCTATACTTCCATACCAATATGAAGAAACAGCAAAAATCCCCTCTAGGATGAGAGGATGAAGAAAAGATTCCAGAAACCTCAACAGGGGCTACCCACATATACAAACTTTCAGAAAAAGAATTCAGAGAATAAATCTTGAGGAGAGTCGTACTCCAAGCAACCATGGAACAGACATCCAATGAATTAAAGGAGGATATAAATGAAGCATTGGATTGGTCCACCAAGAAAATGCAGGAAGAAATGAGAGCAGAAATTTCAAAGCTATGAATGGAAGTCACACAAATAAAGGAATCGGTAGGTGAATTAAAAATCTCAGTAGGAGCCCTCAACAATAGAATGACTACAGCCGGCACAGAATCAGCGAGCTTGAAGATGAGCTGCACAAAGCTTGCAGACAACAATAAATAATGATAAAAGACCTCAAAATGGCCCTAGAGCAAATCAGAGTCCTAGGGGATGACATCAAGAAGAACAACATAAGAATCATTGGAGTACCAGAAGCACAGGGAAGTAACCCCAATGAAAAAAACACAGTGAAAGACATCATTGCTAAGAAATTCCCAGAGTTGGAGGAGGCAGGCATCCAGATCCAAGGAACCCGAAGAGTACCAGCAAAAAGAGACCTGAATAAAAAGACTCCAAGGCACATCATAGTCAGAATGATGGATGCTGTGGATAGAGACACAATACTGCAAGCAGCAAGGTGAAAGAAGGAAATCACATACAAAGGAGCAGACCTATCAGAAGAAACCCTCCAAGCCCGAAGACAATGGTGGGACATAGTGAAAAACCCCAACAAAATGCACGCATCACCAAGAATACTTTATCTGGCTAAACAATCACTCAAACTTGAGGGAACCATACACTATTTCTCAGATAAACAACAGTTCAGGAACTTCATAGACTCAAAACCAAACTTTAAAGAAGGACTAAAGGGGCTATTGTAAGACAAGGAAGATCCCCACAAGAACAACAAACCCCAAAAGAAGATGACACAAAACCCCATGACAATAATCTCTCTCAATGTCAATGGCTTAAATGCACCAATTAAGAGACACAGAGTGGCAAAATGGATTCAGAAACTAAACCAAACATTCTTCTGCCTGCAAGAAACAGACCTGAACAATCAGAACTAACAGACTCAAAGCCAAAGGATGGGAAACAATCCTGCAGGCAAATAACTCCCTCAAAAAAGCTGGGGTGGCTGTACTAGTATCCGACAACATAATTTCAGGTTGAAAAAGATTTGAAGGGACAGCGAAGGTCATTTTTTATTTATCAAGGGATATATACAACAGGAAGAAATCACACTCTTAAACGTATACGCACCTAATGAACGACCAGCCAAATACTTAAAACAACTCCTAACAGACTTTAAAGAGGACATTGATAGCAGCACAGTAATAGTTGGAGACTTCAACACTGCCTTATCACCCCTAGATAGATCAACAAGAACAAAACTAAGCAAGGAAACACTGACTCTCAAAGAAGAAATGGAAGAGAGAGACATAATAGACTTATACAGGGCTTTACACCCCAAAAAGAAAGAATACACATTCTTTTCCAGTGCACATTGAACATTTTCGAAAATAGACCATGTGCTGGGCCACAAATCATACCTCAATAGAATCGGAAAAATAGAAATTGTATCAACTACCTTCTCAGATCACGATATGCTGAAGATAGAAGCTAACCACACACAGACGCAGAGAATCAAAGCAAACACCTGGAAATTAAACAGCTTAGTATTGAACAGTGAGTGGGTCAGGAAGGATATCAAGGAAGAAATCAAGAGATACCTCAAAGCAAATGAGAATGAAGACACGAGCTACCGAAACCTTTGGGATGCAGCTAAAGTTGTGTTAAGGGGAAAATTTATAGCTCTGCAAGCATTCCTTAGGAAGGAAGAAAGGGCCTACACAGATAGCTTGACTTCACAGCTCAAGGCCTTAGAAAAAGACCAGAAAAAGGAACCCAAACCAGACTGAAGGACGGAAATAATAAAAATTAGAGCAGAAATTAACGACATGGAAATCCAGAGAACAATCTGAAAGGTCAATGAAATCAGGAGCTGGTTCTTTGAGAAAATAAACAAGATCGATAAAACGCTAGCAAGACTTACAAAGAAAGAGAGAGAGAGAACCCTAATAAACTGAATCAGGAATGAAAAGGGGGACATCACAACAGAAAACAATGAAATTCAAAAGATCATCAGAGAACTACTTTGAAAGATTATATGCCATGAACCAAGAGAACCTAAAAGAAATGGATGAATTCCTTGACTCCTACAATCTCCCAAGACTTAACCAAGAAGACTTGGAATACCTAAATAAACCCATTAATATCAAGGAAATTGAAACTGTAATCAAAAGTCTCCCCAAAAACCAAAAGCCCACATCCAGATGAATTCACTGGCGAATTCTTCCAAACATTTAAAGAAGATCTGTTGCCAGTTCTCCTCAAGCTTTTCCAGGAAATTGAAAAAACAGGAACTTTCCTACATAGTTTCTATGAAGCACATATCTCCCTAATACCAAAAGCAAAGAAAGACACCACTAAGAAAGAAAATTATAGACCAATATTCCTGATGAACACTGATGCAAAGATCCTCAACAAAATATTAGCAAATAGGATCCAACAACTCATTAAAAAAATCATACACCATGACCAAGTGGGATTCATCCCGGAAATGCAAGGATGGTTTAGCATTCGGAAATCAATCAACATAATCCATCGTATCAACAAAAATAAAGATAAAAATCATATGATCATATCAACTGATGCAGAGAAAGCATTTGACAAGATCCAACATCCGTTCATGATGAAAACCCTCACCAAAATGGGTTTTGGAGGAACTTTCCTCAAGATAGTCGAAGCCATCTACCATAAGCCTATGGCAAGCATTATCTGCAATGGGGAAAAACTAAGGGCCTTTCCTCTAAGATCAGGGACAAGATAAGGATGCCCACTCTCACGACTTCTGTTCAATATAGTACTGGAAGTACTTGCGATAGCTGTTAGGCAAGAAAAGGATATCAATGGCATCCAGATAGGAAAGGAAGAAATCAAACTCTCACTATTTGCAGACGATATGATACTATATCTAGAGAAGCCTAAATCCTCTACTAAGAAACTTAGAATCAATAGACTTGTACAGTAAAGTTGCAGGCTATAAAATCAATACCCAAAAATCCATGGCCTTCCTATATGCAAACAATGAGACAGAGGAAAGGGACATGAAAAAAGCAATCCCATTCACAATTGTGCCCCAGAAAATCAAGTACCTCAGAATCAGCTTAACTAAGGAAGTAAAAGACCTCTACAAAGAAAACTACAAGACGCTACTCCATGAAATAAAAGAGGACATGAGGAAATGGAAACATATCCCCTGCTCATGGATAGGGAGAATCAACATTGTCAAAATGGCAATACTCCCAAAAGCATTATACAGATTCAACGTGATCCCTATAAAGATACTGATGACACTCTTCAAAGAAATGGATCAAGCAATCCTGAAATTCATATGGAACAACAAATGCTAAAATTTAGCAAATTGATTGCTAAAACAATTCTTGGGAAAAAGGTGATGGGAGGCATCACCCTCCCAACCTCAAACTTTACTACAAAGCTGTAATAATCAAAACAGCATGGTACTGGAACAAAGGCAGAGTCTCAGACCAATGGAATAGCGTGGAATATCCCTACACACAACCCCAAATGTATGACCATCTAATCTTTGATAAGGGAGCAAGAAATGTGAAGTGGAGCAAGGACAGCCTCTTTAACAAATGGTGCTGGCACAACTGGACAACCACATGCAAAAGAATGGGCTTAGACCTGGACCTGACACCATGCACAAAAGTCAGATCAAAATGGATTAAAGACCTCAACATCAGACCACAAACCATAAGGTACACTGAAGACAAGGTCGGCAAAACTCTCCACGATATTGAAGTCAACGGTTTCTTCAAAGATGTCACGCAACTGACCAACCAAGAGGAAACAGAGATAAACAAATGGGACTACATTAAACTAAGAAGCTTCTACACCGCAAAAGATACAGTGACCAGAATACAAAGACAATCTAGAGAATGGGAAAGGATATTCACCCAATACCTATCAGATAAGGGGTTGATATCAAGGGTATATAAGGCACTGGTTGAACTCTACAAGAAGAAAACATCATAACCCATCAGAAAATGGGGCGAAGAAATGAACAGAAACTTTCCCAATGAAGAGATACAAATATAAGTGGATCAACATGGAAAGTATCATGCTAAGTGAAATGAGCCAGAAAGATAGGGACAGGCATAGAAAGATTGCGCTCATCTGTGGAATATAAAATAACAGAGTAGGAGACTTACATCAAAGAATAGTAGTATATAATAGTATATATAGCCAGGAGGTTGGCTCCATAGCTTGGAAGCGGGCCTCACATGTTGGTGGAAAGTCATCCCAGATAGAGAAGGGAACACCAAGTAAAATGTGATTGGGATCCTGCTCAAGGAGGGAGATGCGTGCTGAAAGTATACTAAAGACTGAACACGATGGTCACTCAATGCCCCTGTTGCAAACCACAACACCCAAAAGGAGAGAGAGAGAACAAATTGAAATACCCTGCCACAGAGGCAGGGTGGGGTAGGGAGATGGGATCAGGGGGGTGGGAAGGATACTGGGTTCATCGGTGGTGGAGAATGGACACTGGTGGAGAGATGGGCTCTCGAACATTGCATTAGGGAAAAACAAGCACAAAAAGGTGTGAATCTGTAACTGTACCCTCACTGTGACTCACTTAAATAAATAAATAAATAAATAAATAAATAAATAAATAAATAAATAAAGAGATATGATTGGCCAAAAGGCACATGAAAAAGTGCTCTACATCACTAATCATCAGGGAGATGCAGATCAAAACAACCATGAGATACCACTTCACACCACAGAGACTGGCACACATCCAAAAGAATAAAAGCAACCGCTGTTGGAGAAAATGTGGGGAGAAAGGGACCCTTCTACACTGCTGGTGGGAATGCCGACTGGTTCAGCCCTTTTGGAAAACAATATGGACGCTTCTCAAAAAATTAGAAATTGAGCTCCCATTTGACCCAGCAATACCACTACTGGGAAAATACCCTGGAGAAGCAAAAAAGTATAGCCGCAATGACATCTGCACTTATATGTTCATCTCAGCATTGTTTACAATAGCCAGAATCTGGAAAAAACCCAAGTGCCGGAAAACAGATGACTGGTTAAAGAAACTCTGGTACATCTATACAATGGAATACTATGCAGCTGTTAGAAAAAATGAAGTCATGAACTTTGTATATAAGTGGATCAACATGGAAAGTATCATGCTAAGTGAAATGAGTCAGAAAGAGAGACACAGACAGAGAAAAATTGCACTCATTTGTGGAATATAAAATAACAGGGCAAGAGACCAATATCCAAGTATAGTAGAAATAAGTACCAGTAGGTTGGCTCTATGGCTTGAAAGCTGGTCTCACATGCTGGGGAAAAAGGCAGCTCAGATAGAGAAGGGAACACCAAGTAAAATGTGGTTGGAGATCCTGCGCGGGAAGAGAGATGCGTGCTGAAAGTAGTCTAGAGACTGAACACGATGGCCACTCAATGTCCCTATTGCAAACCACAACACCCAACTGGAGAGAGAGAGAGATGTCAAAACCGAATACCCTGCCACAGAGGCAGGGTGGGGCTTGGGGGGGAGATGGGATTGGGGGGGGAGGGACACTGAGTTTATTGGTGGTGGAGAATGGGCACTGGTGGAGGGATGTGTTTTCGAACATTGTATGAGGGAAAAACAAGCTCGAAAATGTGTGAATCTGTATCTGTACCCTCATGATGACTCACTAATTAAAGAATAAAATAAATTTAAAAAAACAACCAACATTATCTTAATAATAAAATGAATAACAATAGCTAAGTCATTAAAACATTTACTATTACACAATTTCATTTGTATTAAGTAAACATTATGGGATTATCTAAGACACTTTATTCTCTTGAAAAATTGGCATAATGAAAGGATTAAAAACAAATTAATTTATCATAATATCAAGATATATACTAAGAGTTTTTAATATTTTTTGTATAATATTTATGTTTGGTTGCACCCATAAAGTTGGGAAAACTGTAATGACATGCATAATTTTTGAATTTAGAATTTTTTTGAAGAGTAAGAAAATGATTTGATAGCTTGACTTTATAAGGTTGCACCGTTTCTGAACATCACACATTGCCTAGTAAAAGAACTGATTCAAGCTTAAAATTTTCACTAAAATATTTTAATCTAGCATATATATTTGGCTAATTCATGTATCTTTGAGTAATTTATCAAAAGCATTTTCTTAAGTGAATGCACATATATAACTGTAAAATGATATTCTTAGATATATTTAATTTTAATCATTCTTGTGTTTTAGTAGTTACCTATATTGAGACTGTTAGCCTGTGATGATATGATGATTTTGGGTTATTTTGTAATCAAATGCTTCCTGGCATGTTTGCGTGAAATTTTTCTGGGTGAAGGAAACAAACTTTGAAAGCTCAGTTCCAGTCTATCTGAAGAAGGAAAACAGTTATATTGTGGTTGAGGAACCACCGTGATCAGACTAGATGACTGAAAACAAGAAAGTTAAGAAATTAAAACTTAGAAAATGTGTAATAGTTTGGGACCGGCAGGATAGTACAGTGGGCATGGCGTTCTGTCCTGCATGGGTCTGACCTAGGATCAATCCCCAGCACCCATATTCTCCTCCAGCCCCACCAGGAGTGAACTGACTGTAGAGCCAGGAATAAGCCCTCTGTGACACCGGGTGTGGCCCCAAAACCAGACCCCAAGAAGTTATATATTTCAGACACTGAAAATACTAACTTCTCAATAAAATAACATTAAATTACAAGAGTTTCATCAAGTGTAGAAGAATCTGGAAATTTTTGGAAGTAAAGGAAGGTAAATATCTCATTGCTCATTATGTCTACAGTAAAATGAACACTATTTTCGCTTGTTTGGGGGCCCCAAACCATAGTGCTCAGGGGTGACTCCTGGTGGGCACAGAAGGGCATCTGGGCTGTCAGGTATCAAACCCGGATCTACAAAGTACCACGCACTTGCTTTACCTGTTGTATTCTCACTCTTTCTCTTTCTCTTTCTCTTTCTCTTTCTCTTTCTTTCCTTCTTCCTCTCTCTCTCTCTCCAGGCCCCAAATGTGCAATATTTTATTGAGTTTCTGAATTCAATGTATTGTTCTCCACAGTTATCATTACTGCATGCAGAGTATATTTCTAAAGACAATTTTCAACTCTGCAAACTTATTTACTTCAGATTTCAGTCAGAATTCTGGCATCATTATTGGGCTGGCATTGTGTGAATTATTGAATCTCTCTAATTCTCTATAAAACCAGGATAACTACTTCACCTAAATCTAATAGTAACATACATCATTTATTTTATATTTAAAATTTTTTATTTTCTTATATGTATTTTTTTAACAACTGATGTAGTATTAAAGTTTGTTGTGTTGATGTACAAAACTGTGGTGCATCATCTCCAGCAGAGTGCCTGTATGCCTCGATTGCAGGATTATTTTTTTCTGTTCACTTTTGCTTTCCTAGTGGGATAATTAGCACCATTTAGGGGAGGCTTTACATTTCATGTTATTACATTAAATAAAATATTGGAACTGAAGCCATTAAGTGATTAAATTTTGGAAGTCTTCTAACTAAAATGTCTGAAATTATAGAAAGCGATCTCTAACAGGCTGCACAACGATCTCTGCTAAAGAAATCTGGATTGGGTTCCCTCCATGGTGATTTTACCTGCATCAAAAAGATCTATTACAGAAGAAAAGATAGAGACAAATATACACAATAAAATGGAACCATTTTCTATTTCTGTTGAGGAGAAACTTAATCTACCCAAGAGGTGGCGGAATAAAATTTTCATATCTGTATTTCCTAGTGAGAGTCGTTCTCTGCATTTTCTCACCAGAGCCCTTAGCGAGTCTACATGGGGGGTGAGATTCTTCCAGTGCAATAACGTAAAAGTTGAATTAACCCCCCGCAGAGCCTACCATGGTGCCTTGCATGTGGTCAGTACTGAGTGGGTATTATCGAGTAGAAACAAAATCTAATAGCTGAAAGAACGATTTATTTTCTGTAATATCTCATTGCAAAAAGGAATACTATAAAATAGCAATTTTCTTATGAGTGATATAGTGAATTCAACAGACAGTCTTACAATTGCACCAGAATTTATATATATCCAAATACATCCCATCTTTTAAAGTATTAACTTTATTAGTGATACCGTGATTGATCATTAAAAATAAAAACAGTTCTCATACCTATTTTGAACTTCATGAGTTTATGGTCATGTACTATTGAAAAGAAACTTTACTTATTTTTATAAGAGCAGTAAAAATTTAATGAGGGAGCAACGTCATTAAAGAAGATGGTCAGAGAAAACTGACAGGATTCGGAGAGGTGAAAGCAAGTTATTTCAGGGGGAATAATAGTCCTTCCATACAAGAGAAATGGAGACAGACTCTCAGAAGCAGAAGATGAAACAAGGTCGAGTTCTTTCTGGTTTTGTGCTTTTCATGTTGGAAGAGAGAAGCACCAAGAACACAGATGGGTTTAACAAAGTTATGAATGTATCCGTACAAGCTATATCATATGGACATAGGCGCCAATCACTTGAGCATTATCATGTCAAAGGAAAGCCACATTAAAAGGAGGTAGAGTATTTGGAATCATATTTTCATAAGCAAATTAAATTTGCAATCTTATACGCTACGTTTTAGCAAAGGTCCTTTAAAAACAAGGCATGGGGCTGGAGCGATAGTACAGCATAGGGTTGGAGCGATAGTACAGTGGGTAGGGTGTTTGTCTTGCATGCGGCTGACCCAGGTTTGATCCTCAGCATCCAATATGGCCCCCTGAGCACTGCTAGGAGTGACTCCGGAGTGCAAAGCCTGAGCATCGCTGGGTGTGACCCAAAAACCAAATAAATAAAAAAATAAAAATAAAAACAAGGCATATCTATTGGGGGTTGGGAGACAGCATTGTAGTTAGAGCTCAATTCCCAGCACTAATGGTCCCCTATTAGTGGCACCATCTCTGGGTGCTCCCTGGAGGACCATGAACTTCATTGAGGTGAGAGGGCAAACCCAGTGTGATACTTGAGCAGCACCGAATCTGCAAGCCCTTGCATTGAACCACTGGCCTGGTTGGTGGAGAATCATCTGTTGGGGACTCCGGGACCTCCTGAGCAAGGCTTCAGGTGGCCCATATAAAAGGAGGGGATGGCATGTGGAGGAGAGCATGTCTGACTTAGGCTTAGGCTTCTGACTAAGGTCTTAAGGATTTGCTGGTATGAGGCACAACGGCTGTACCCAAACTAGTGGGGGGCTTGGACTTGTGTTATCTACATTGTCTTGACTCTTATTCTTAGCAGTATGATTTTATTTGTTTTAAGAGAAAATGGAAAAATGACATATTATTAGATATAGATCCTTGTCCTGCCCTTCAACATGAAGGCAACTGCAATTTCTTAATCAGCAGAGCCAACGTCTGTTACAGTGTGTTGTTGAACCATTCCTTGGTCAATTGTTTTTCTTGTAAAAACTACTTTCTGTTTGAAACTGTAGCCTGAAGTCATAGTATCAAATATAAAATCATTTCTGAAAATGCAATTTAACATTATACTTGCAAGTGGCATACTTTATTGGTTCTATCATCTCTTAAGAGAATAAACAAGCTTATCTTTTTTTTATTAAACAAGTTTATTTATTTATTATTCACTTTAATCCTATTTAAGAGTACTTATAAAGATGTGCCTACTCTATGTGTCTATATTTATTTTTTGGTTATGATAAGAACGTTAAAAATCAATATTTACATTCTATTTTAGAAGCACATGAAAAAGTGTTATTCCAAGATATTTAATATATAAGAACATAATGAACAATCATACCAAATCAACAGCTTTATATTCTCATACCTAATTGTTTTCTAGAAAAATAAGATAAAAGGGTTTATTTATAAATTATTGTATAGATTATTTCTAACTTTCCATCATCTGATCATGTATAATTAAATTGTCCTTCCTGTGCTGCTTTTGGCAGTGTAGGCATCAAACCCAGATCCCACACATACAAGCCAAAAACTCTGCCACTAAGCCCCCTTTGAACCATTCTACACCTGGATATTTTGATGGCTCTAGGGGATTCTGAGAACCCCATAAAATCATCTGTGAAGTACCTTGCACAAATGCATTTAAGGAGAAATTTGAGTTCACCATATTTGAGTTCACCATGACATTTATTAGTTTTCAGAGGATTGAGGAATACAAAAACAAACAGGTATTTCATACTTTTAGACAGTTGTTTACAGAGATGTAACATTCTAAAATATTGAAAGTATGTTAATCCCATCAAAATGTTGTATGCATATTCCCTGGGAGTGAGGGTCCTGGTGAATGAAGCAAAAGATTCCGCCAGGAGAAGGGCTTGAAGAAGTTGTTCCTGTGAGGGATGCTTATTTCAGTCCAGCACAATTGGCTCTGGAATTTCTTTTTTCATTTTTCTAAGCTTTTATTAATGTGTAATTATTAAAAATGCATCTAAAACACGTGATGACTAGACAAATTTAAAATTATGAAAATATTATTTTACAAAATCAAACTTCTACCTTAGCCTATGTCCCAGTGTTTACTTTCAGGGAATATCCAATTCACTTAAAAATTTAGAGATATTCATGTATTTGAAGTACTGTAGATTTTGGGGTAACTCTTTAGTTAGCTTCTGTCGGTCACATTCTGACCTCCTAAAGGTGCTAAGGATTGAACACAGATTGTGTCTGTGCAAGGCAAGCACCCTATCTGCTGTAATATTTTCCTGCTTCTGGAGCCATTATTTGTAAGAGGTAAGAGAAAGGACCTTCTAGAGCAGAGCCTTAGAGGTCTTTGCCATTTAATCTAAAGTATTCATTTTTGAGAAAGAATAAACTGGTTAAGAGACGCTGAATATACAGGATAGTCACAAACTAGTTGTGCTTTTAGAGTAAAGAAGTTTGAGATGACATCAAATTACTCTTAAGGTCAACCAAATAAAATAACATGTCAGTGTTTGATAGACTAAACTAATCCAAATACCCATGTGGTGTGTTCTTTCAGGATTACAAAGATAAAATTTCTTACTTCAAACTGTAATAACTTTATGAAATATATTATTCATATAGAAGGCTAGACTGACCTGACCACTGCCCAGTTTTTGGGACACCATAATTGGTAAGGTACTTTGGTTTGCAAGGAAGAAATAGACAATCTCAATTCAAGCTGAATTAAGCAATCAAAGCACATGTGATTATATAGCAAGATATGCAGAGCTAGACTTGGTAGAAGGAGAAGTTTTTCAGGACTTTTGAACAAAGTCACAAAAACCCAGTTATTGCTTCTCCATCTGATGGGGTTGCTGGTTAATAAGTATCTTTTATTTATAATTTATATACAATTCAGAAACAAAGATTAGAATCTGTATGAATTTATCATGTGAACAGGTACATATGTATGTGAGCGTAATCCGAGAACTGCTTAATGCCATGTAAATGTGAGATGGAATAATTAGCACTATTATTGCTACTACTCAACTTGAAGTGTTTTGGCAGTAAAAATCAACTCTCCTACATTTGAGGTTTCCTCGGCATTCAAAGAACAGACATTTGAAATTCTCAATTTAGAAACTGATATCAGGAACTAACATTTACCATTTTAATGGAACACAATTGTCAAGAACAAGGTTTTTTTTTTGTATTTTCTCTTGAGAATTTTTACTTTTTGATTGAACTGGAAAAAAAGTCTTCAAATTTCTAAGAAGTAGTTTCCAGTAATGGAAAAGTTTTGGTATCAAATGATAAATTAAAAATCTGAGATCTTAGCATGGCATCATTGATTTCTTCACTCTCACATCATATATTCACAAGTTATCTTACTATTGTTGGTGGTTAAAGTTTATAAAACTAAACTAAAGGAAAAAGGTTTGAAAAAGAAATAAGTTTGTTTGTTTGTTTGTTTGGAGGCTACTATCAGTGATGCTCAGGGCTTACCCTTGACTCTGAGCTCAGGGTTCAGCCCCGGTGGGCTCAGGGGACCCTCTGAGGGTACCAGGAACCAAACGCAGGTCAGATTTGTGCAAGGCAAGTACACAATATGCTGCATATTCTCTCCAGACCCAGAAATTAGTATTTCTAATCATGTGCACAAATTTAAATATCCATGAGCAGTATGTTAATGTGCTATTTTAGGAACATGATGAATTTCAAACTATATTCCTGCCTTACTGTAAACCTTACCTTCTTAAATATAATGTCAAAAATTATAAATATTTCAGTGAATGCAATGCTCCCTGTGATTTAACATCTCTTTGGTTTAACACCTTGAAAGTTGCAGTAATGGATATTGAATTTTGGTTAGCTAGGAAAGTAGAATGGTAGTTACTGAACTGCAAAAGAACATTGTAAAAGAAAATAGAGTAAAAAAAATAAACATAATAGTTGGGTTGACAAAAAAGACACAGTCTGAAAAGAACACAATTTCAGGGAGACTCAGAGTTTGTTCCTGCCTGGTCCTCTCTGAGCTCCAGATGTGCTCAGGCACTGATGGTGTTGCAGAGACTGGAGGGGTGAGGCAGTCAGTCCTGCTGGAAGGACGCTGAGTTAAATAGGCAGAGAGCGCTACTCTTTTCAGAAAGTTCTGAGACTCACCCAGTTGGTCATTGGTTTTCCTTGATAAGATAGGTATACTAATATACCCTATAAACATTTTCTCCTCAATTGATGATCTTCTATCCAGTAGAGGGCACTGCTGTATATTTGTCGAAGCCCCATCTGGACATTAAAACACGAACATAAAATTTCATAGGACACAACATAAAACTTGACAGGACAAAGGTTTTTTTTGTGTGTGTGTGAATCAGTATAACAAAAAATAGGAAGCATAAAGGAAGGAGAAGGGAGATTAATAGAAATGGCATTAATGAGTACTTAAATTTCAGCTTGAATTCCTAGAAATCAATATTAGACACAAATTCCCAAAATTAGTCTTATAGAATTAAATCCCATATGATAGCTATGAGAAAAAGTATTTTTAGGATATCCCCTTAAAATATAGATGGTTTCTAAAATTAGGGAATTGATTATGAAACCAAGGACTGAGCGATAGCACAGTGGGTAGGGCATTTGCCTTGCACACGGCCGAACTAGGTTCAATTTCTCCATCCCTCTCGAGAGTCCAACAAGCTACCAAGAGTATGCCGCCTGCACAGCAGAGCCTGTGGCAAGCTACCTGTGGCATATTCGATATGCAAAAAACAGTAACAAGTGTCACAATGGAGACGTTACTGGTACCCGCTCGAGCAAATCAATGAACAACGGGACAACAGTGCTACAGTGCTAATTATGAAGCCAGATTTGTTAAATTGCAAATGAGCACAGAGTTGGGAATAAGTCTTGGTCACTGTTGGGTGTTCCCCGCAAAAAACATATAAAAACAGTAAAGGCAAAGAAAAAACTTAACAAGATCACAGAAAAATATGTTTTAAGTAGGATAATACTTAGTCTTATTGTGTCAAAGTGACAACTCAAGATTGTACTAGTAAAATACACAAAAAACTATAGTGAATTTTTGATCGAAGCCAGGCCAATATTTAGCCTACCATCATACAAAGAGATGATTCTAAATTCTCATAAAATATAACTGATTTGTACTCAATATACGAACTCTATTGTACTCAATAGATATATGAACTCTATTGCAGCTCTCTCGGTCTATCTCTCCATTTGTGTTTGACTGTGTTTCTATGCCTTTGTCCAAGCACCCTACTTAAACAAGTACTACTACCCGGAACTTCCAGGAGAGTTGGCTGAGCCTCTCTGTGTTCCTTAAACTTATGAGACAGAAACCTTCATTACCAAATGGACAGCACAAGAATGAGCCTCACCTGCCACTCCCAGGAAACCAGCACCTCAGAGGTTTTCACATCAGACTGCCTGGATTTTCATTATTAAGAGACAATAAAAACAAAAATAAACAAACAAAAAACCAAACACCCCCCAGCCTCACTCAGAAAGCAAGATGTTTTACTTAATTTTTAAATATAATATTTTACTTTCTAATGTCACTGAAAACGAAAGAATATGCTAGTAGAAAATACAAAAATCTTATCACTCAAGGGCAAATCTTTTACAGCCAAACACCAAGCCAGCAGCACTGTAAAACCACTCAATATGGCCACAGTAATGATCAATTTGGGTTGATTTAACTATAAAGCATCTGCAGAGATTTAAGGGATTGGCCACAATTCCCTTCTGATGGTCCTGCCAAAGCATGGTCAATTTATTTCAGTTCTACACACATGGTCCATACTAAAGAGATACTTTCAGAGGACTGTGAACTTTATCCCTAAATCAGATTTCTTTAAAATGAAGCCAAATCCAAGGTACTTGAGCTTGGGTATCTTAGAATAAAGACATTTTATTTATTTTCTTTCTGATCATAGTCAGTTTCATGTAGAAGAGTTCACAGCTGGGAGGCAGAGAAATGACCCGAGCAGACTTGTAGTTCTGTGGGAATGAAAATCCTGTCCATTTACAGAACGAAATGCTTTATAAAGCTCATGAAGCCCTAGAGAAGAGTGAAGAAAAGAAGTATGAGCAGAACAGAAAAGGAGAGAAAACACATCTCCAAGGCATATTCAGCCTGAGATCTCTTTGGACCACGGGAAGTCAACTGAGGAGTCACAATTCCCAGGAGAAACACAGTGTTCTCTGTTTCTAACTCATTTGTGTAAATAATAGAGTAAAGCCCTGTGCTTTTTTTAATCAACTTTCTGATGATTTTTTCCTAAATTAATGAGCTATTTTATAACCCTAAATCATGAGACGTGGACACTTTTAGGGGAAAAAATGGAAGAATCAGATTAATTATAAGTTAGAGGCAAAGCCAAAATTTTCTTACTCAGTAGGTGGCCTGAAGACAAAGTTGAAAAGTAACACTGAGCACAGAGTCAAATTAAATTTAGTTTTCATAACAAAAATGTCCAAAGGTCTTAGAAATTATTTAAAACTCATTAAATGATCTGTGTTTTTTTTTATCATTGTGATCAATGTCATGGAAATTTATTCAAATATGCACAAATATTCGATGAACACTTGCAATGTTTCATGCAAGCCTAATAAAGACAGATTTCTTGCTCCTGCAAAGCTCCTAATAACATAGGGATGACGCTAAAGTTCAGATCATTGAAACTCAATAGGAGAAAATTTTGAAGCAGAAACTAAGAGTCAACAGGCTGGCCAGCAAGGTTAGAGCTGGCCACAGCAGAGGCTGAAGCTAGACGGGGAAACTGGGCACTGAGGTTAAAGAAGATAAATGAAACTCGGAACACTGAGAAGAAAAATTCTATTCAAATGGAACAAGGACTTAAATAGGTGTGAAAACTACACTATATACTAGGAAACTTCCAGTTTTGTGATTATTTGTAATCTGTAGGAGAGTTCCAGGTCCCAAAGGCTCAGGCATCATGCAAAAAAAAAAAAAAAACCCAGAAGTTCTATTCCCTGGTAATTTTAGAGTAGTCACTGTGAGAACCATAATCAGATATTAATATTGAATGCTGGTATGCTATTTCATTGATTGTGGTAGGTAAGATTGTATATCGGTGATTATTACTTTTTGAAAATGTTGCCAGAGCTTTTAATGAATAAAATCAATAAACTCAGACCATGAGAATGGTAATTATTTTTCTCAGATATAAAGTTATGTGTGTTTTCTATTATTTTAATAATATACTTCCAAAGTTAACTTCTCTCCTAAAATATCCCAAGGGAATAGGAAAGACACAGAGATGCTTAGATGAAAATGGCCGTGTATGCTGAAGACTTAGCTGATGCCCAGAATGGAATCATTCGTATCTCCCCTCAACCTATCCAGGAAGGCAGGAAGAAAGAATATATTAGCTCTAAAATAGTATTTAGAAAATTTTATCTCACATAAAATTTAAGCAACAAAGTTAAATTATAGTCATAAGTGTTCAAACCAATAATTGTAATATACTGACAAAATGAGATAATTTTTGAAGATATGAATTAGTATTGAATCATGGGTACCTATGATTCTTATTCATAACTAGATCTTATGAAGCATATGCCACCTCTGATCAATATCACAATCTTCCCACCCCTGAAAAAAAATGCATTCTGATGACAGCAGTTTCAGGTTAGCCCTGAAGAACCGCACAAAGGCACTGGACACTAATGAGAAGACATTCCCTCATGTATTCATTGATGCCAGGATTGTGTTCATTGTTATAATTGGTCAAGCCATGTACATTGCTAACGCACTTTAAAAATATCCCCTACTTTATTCTACGACATATTTATTAATACAGGACACAATGTGGAATCTTGACTTGTGTAACAAGCCTTTAGGAGGACTCATATCTTTTCCAGTTAAGGCTGACTTCCGGGCTGCCTCCCTCTGTCACCATGGAGACAGGGACCACCACTCTCTGCTTCCCTAGTCTCGCTAATGACACTGATGTAAAACTTCCATAAGTCTAGGGAGTCTGCAGAAGACCTCCTCAGTTAGTCTTAATGGAAATCTATTATTTAAAATATGATGTGTTGAAAGGAAAAATAATCTGTCTTTTAACAGGACAAGTTCACTTTCAAAGATCCCTTGAGACTGTGGGCAGGATAACGGTCCCTTGTTAGTAAAGGGAATTTTGTTGTTTTGTTTTTGACTAAGTGCAGTTTCGGGACCAGAACAACAGGAAAAATACATGTTGCATGTCTGTCAGATGGACTGAATCAACACTAACCATCAATGGGGATGATTATGAACAGTGGAATATGTTGAAAATGAGTCTAAGAACTTATTTTAGCACAATAACCAATATATAGGGATGAATTTTTATACTAAGTATTATTTTCTTTAGAAAATGAAACACAGACGTCCCTAAACACTAGGTACCCATGTTATAGTGCACTGATGCTATGACTAGGCGGCTACCTTTTGTCAACCTTGTTCTGGAAAAGGTCAAGATCCTGAGAACCATCCGCTTCCAAATCCCTCATGCTTAGGACAGTCTTGAGGTGGAAGGGAAACAAATACAGCCACCAATTGGGAGAATAATGTTCCTCAAGATGTCCAGAACTTCTTCACAAGAATCACATGAGTTGTGGATTAAAGCACATCAGAAGTTCCTACGAATCGCTCCTCACAAACCATTAGCTTACTTAGCGAGCTCCCTGAATACCTGTAATTTTTATTGAAGAGTGCAGAAAATTTCCCTCAGGCATTGCCAGACACAAAAGAAATGTGGAAAATTTGAGGCTTATTAGGGAAAAGCAAATCAAAATGAGACTAAGCCATTACCTCACCTTAGTGAGAACGGCACACACCAAACAGGACAGAAGCAATTGTGCTGGGGGCAGGTGGGAAGAAAGAATGTTCCTCACTATTGTGGGGATGGGACTGGGGTCAGTGCTAGGGAAAAGTCTGGGAATTTCTCACAAATACAGGAAGCCCTATCATAATGCCTAAAAATGCCACTCCGGGGTAGGGATCCAAAGAGCACAAAAACAGTAATCTGAAAACGAGATACATACATGGGGGTCAGAGATAACAGAAGGGTTAAGGCATTTGTGTTGCATGGGACACACCCGCTTGACCCTGGACATGGCAAACAGTCTCTGGAGTTCTGCCAGGAGAGACCCCTGAACAGAGCTGGGTGTGGCCCAAAAAGCAAAACCAAGTTTGTTCAGATTAAATATTATGTTTTATCCAACATGATTGATCTTAAAAGATTTTACTTTAACACTAAATGTTACTTGGCTCTGGACAACTCTTGTTTAATGGGACAGAATGAAGACAAGTCCGCTCCCCTCTCAGTCTTTTTTGGTCTCTTATTCCAGATCCCTCTTGAGGTTTCTCTATGTCTCAGAAACCCTTTTAAAAATGAAAGCACGGTCTCTTTAATGATCATCATGGACATAAAATTTCCAGAGTTCCTCAGATCCTCTCTTTGTCATTGTGTAATTTAAAAATTTATGTAAATCTGGCAGATTCCAATAAAATGCTAACATTCACCTATGCAAAGAAATGCAGATGATTATAGAATAAAAAGTTTTAAAGTTTTGTGTCCTCTGTATAAGATCATAGTCTAGTGCTTAGCTGATTGATTAAGTGACCCAAAGATGTTGCAGAATATAGGTTTGATCGCTGGTCTGTACTATCCGAGCAGTCTGAGCTAAAGGAAATCTATAGGTGACAGCTCATTTTCAGGTTGTCATTAAATGATTAGAATCAAAGATACTATGAATATGATCACACAATACTTCTGCACTCTTGAATGTTTTTCCTAAGTGAGGAAGTGTAGATTCTGCCTAAGAACTATAAAATAAGATTTATAAGGAAATTCAGAAATAATGGTTAGTTTTAATTGTGATGGTTTTCATTCAACTGTTTAGTTTTCATTCAACTTACTTAGAAGTAGTAAGTAAGTAAAATTTTTTTAATATGACCCTCCTTCCCCTCTAAGAATATAAAAGGTCAATTGTATGGGCACATTGATTTTGTATTATTTGCATACATTAACACAACCATTTCATGGCACTATTTTTTATCACTTCCCCACTAATATGAAAACCTAAGACTAAGAAGTTTAAGGAAAAATATAAGAAGTTTAACTGCATTTTATCACAAACAAAAGCACAATGAGTGAGTGAAAAATATTTCCCTCTGTTCAGAAAAGTTTTCCCTTTTGATAAACAGTCTTTTTACCATTCTTGATGTGCTTAAGATTCTTGAATGTTTACACAGACAGCAGCTTAGGTAAATTTCAACATTGTCACCCATTCTCAAAATATTTAAGCATTTGTTATTCAGATCTTAAAGATGTACTTTCATTAATTACTTTAAGCATATCCCATTTTATATAAGAAAGAAAATTGCCATTATTTTTGAGGAAAATAATGCTTGAAATTATTTAAAAAGGGAGAAATAAATAGTTCTGATAATTTTAAAATGTGTGTATGCAAAAATAAAAACAGAATGCAATGGATGCTTTTTTCCCTGATTTGAATGTGACTGAAGTAAACCCGACAAATACCAAATTTCTAGCAATGACAACTGTATATATCGTAAAGCATTTCAGTTCGACAGGAGAGGACAGCAGTGATAGGATGGCTCCAGGAGCCCTGACTCGGGTGCCTGTGACCACATCCATCAGGAGGATCCAGGGCACAAGTGGCTGGACCTGAGCACCATCAGGTGAGGTCCCAACCTTAAAGCAAAACAAAACAAATACATGATAAGATCTTGATATAAAAGCTTCTCAGTTTATGATTTAACTCAAATAATGTTCATTACTTTATATCATCCTCCCAAATAGAGGATTTCTATTATCTAGCCTAATATTTTACATACAGAAGACAATAAGTAACTGGTAGCTAAATGAACATGTAATATGGCCAAACTAAATAACCAGACTGTATAGTAGTATTTAACTTAAGACAAGTTACTTATTTTTTTCTGGCTTTAAGTAAGTGTCTTGGTACAAAAAAGTTTGATAATTACCTATTTCCTGAATTTTATAAAGTTTAAAAATGACACTTGGAAATTGTTAAATAAGTATAACACTGAAAGTCACAAAATATTAACTGTTTTTCTTAGTTTGATTATAACTGATATGTAAATGGCAGTTGCCTTCTATTGTAATTATAAGAGTGAAAATATAGATCTTTACCAAACATATGGGTAACTTAATAAAAATGCCAACATGTTTCAAAGTTAAAATAAAATCTCCTTTCCTTCTTCATTGCGAGTGGTGGTTTTCTCAGCGGGTTGCTGATTTTGTGGGAGGCAGACAAGAGCCTTGTGCCCTCCTGAGGAGAGATCTTGATGCTAGCATGCTGTGTAGACACATACACCTTTTCAAATGACTTATTCTCGACTTCTCTTTTTTCCTTTTTGACATATTTGGGGGATCAGTAAAATAACTAGATAAATGGCTGAAATAAATCTGTGGCTATAGAATGCACTTAAATTATGAAGCTACTTAAGCATAAGCCAAACACAGATTTAAACACAGTGGAAATCAACAATGATGATTTCCTAGAAAGAGTCAAATTACTAAAATAGGTTTTCGCTGGTTTTGCTTGGCTGAGAGAAATGAACACCAAACCTTAGCAATAAAAGTACTAGATATTAAGAATTCTGCAAATGTGGAGTCGGAAAATGAATGTGGATGATTGTTGAAGAGGATACTAATATAGATGCAAAGGGGGGAAAAATCACCTGAACTTTGTTTGTATACAGTACTATGAGAACTATTAGATGTGTCAACCCGTGTAGGAGTAGAAATGGGGATATAAGTGGCCGACACTTTCTTAAAGAAATCTGAGTGAGGCTTATAGAGGGGCAACGAGATGGCACATTAATTTTTGACACATTTTTGGATAGTTTGAGATGTCAATGAAACACCTGAGTTGCATATGTAGTAGTTCCTAGTAATTGCACAAGAATCAAGTATATTATGAATGTGAAATTGCAGTACTATGTTTTTTTAAGTACTTGTAATAGTACTCTGTTTTTCTTAGATCATTGTCTGCTAGAGTTAAAAATGCTAATATACACGATTAGTTCTAAGTAAATGAGTTGCTTGAAACATCCGAGTCTAATTTATATTGCTTAATAATTGGCTGAAAGAAAAAATTGTATGGATGGAGGGAAAGGTGCTTGCCAACCCCAGACCCCCAGGAGTGTTGGGAGCGAGCCCTTACCTGAGCTAGGTATAAACCCTGAGCACCTCTAGGGGGGCCCAACAACCCCCAGCCCCCAATTATAATGAGAATAAACAAGAACTCTTTCTCTGCCCTAGATGAAAAAAATGTCAGAGGTTCTAATTCTGAAATAAGTTTTTAGAGGTGCATATGAATACTTGAAGATAGGGGACTGATTCCCTATTTGGGGATTTTAGAGAATTATTTAAAAACAGAATTAATAATCCATGAAGATTGACTCAAAGTAGCGTAAATCACGGACAGTTATTTTTTATTATATACTTACTTCCTTTTTATATTCCTAATTGTGACCTGTCCCTCTAGATATTTAACTTGCATATATCTTGAGAGTGGCTGAAATTATTTTGTTGATGCAGTCAAGATTTCTACCTTTACTCCCATGTTCAGGATGTTAAAAAATATTTAATAATTCATGTGGTATAGGAACCCACTAATAAAGATGGGCTGCAGGATTCATCTTTATGGGCAGCAGCTAGCTATAAACCAGTTTGATGCTATGGGCGCAAACCACCTGTGGACAGCCAGACCCTCACAGAAGTCCTATCTGCAGGGGTAATTGTTTGGTTGTTGGTGATGTTTTTGCTTTGCTTCCTTTATTTACTTATTATTCTCTGGCAAAAAAATCTGGTTGAAATTCATATCTGTTTGCAACTGATTTGTCCTGAAATAGCATCTATTGGATCCGAGTTCATAAATTAATGGAAGAAGGGCAAGCAAAAGGTAAAGGAGACCCTGAGAATGTGAGTTCCTGGGAATCTGCTGCCACCGGGGCAGGAGAAAGGAGCTAGAGGTAATGGAGACTGCAGGATCAAGTGCATCTTTCTCAGATGTTAAGGGAAAAGAGAAGTAGCTAAATAGCTTCACAGGTGCCAAATGCAGTAACTTCAGCACATTCTCAATGTTTTAAAAATGTTATTCTCAAAAATCAGACTCAGGATAAAACTACTTTAGTTGTTATAAATCTTTCCAAAGACCTGAAAATCGGCACATTCATTGTTTGCTCTTGTTGCACTTCTGAAGGCATTGTATGTAAGATACCGTATAGTTCTTGGTTTCTCAGTTGTTACGGTAAAAATAAATGCATTCAAGAATGAGTTTCCCTAGAGCAGACAATTACAGATTCAGTTCTGTCATTGTTTTGCTCTGTTCTCCACTTCCCTGCGCTAATATTACTCTCTTGAAGACTAAAATTTTGTGGGTGTTGGCATGGCTAAGTTTTGATTCTAATATTTTAAATTTAGTTCATATATTACAGTTGTTTGTATTTTTTTTGGCTAGACAATACTTTTTAAAAATTCTGAAGTGACACTGTTTTATAGTAACATACAACTTATTTTGTAGAGCTAGTTCTTTGAAGAAAATGTTAAATTTAAGGATTCCTTAATGAAAGATCATCTATTCATGTAGAAAAATATAAATAGCAAACCCAAAACATATATGGATCTGGAATAGTAATATTTATAAGAATATTGGTATGTCTCATATGCTATAAAAGTAGGCATTTTAATATTCAAATGGTGATATTTATTTCATTTCTGAATTTATTAGTTCCTTATTTGTAATCTCAGACATTCTCACAATATTACATTAAAAGAATCTGAGTCTATGTGCATGATTTAATCTGTCGTGAACAGATTGAACTATTGATCAATTTTTATGTTAATATATTGAGAGTAGATTTTTAATGATATTTAACATGGAAATTGATCTGTCTAGAAAATAATGAGAGAAATGCTCAGTTCAATGGTGCTCTAGGTGGCCTTAAGTAACTGCATAGAAAAGTGCGTAAGATAGTTTGAATGAATCAATCTCATATAATTCACTGGTAAACAAAGTAAAGTAATTCTCTAATAAAACTGTCATCAGCTTTAGGAAATTTAAATTAATTTCAGTGATCAGAGGGGAAAACTATACAGATGAGGTAACTGTATTTTACTCACAGAAAAAAAAAACTTAAAAATACATGTGCCAACAGTCAGACTGCAGCTGTGCTGGATAGGTAGGACAGTGAGGGACCCCGACACCCTAAGGATGACAGGCTGCAGAAACTTGGAATGGTGCAGGTATGCAAGTAATGCTCCAGCACCTGATTTACAAAGGGAGAGATGGGCATGTTCCAGTTTTGAAAGTAGAAATGTGGCAGTGGAAAATTTGAAAATCTCAGTAGAAGTTTTTACGTTAATTTGATACTCTTTATATTTTCCAACTAAATATGCATTTCTCTCTTGAGGACTTGACAATAAGTGGGTGAGGAGACATCCCGACATCCCATCATGTCCTCATGAGCTTTTTGTTACAAGTGTGAGAGATAAAGGTCTCCATTAGCAGGTAAGAGAATAATTAGCAGGTAAGTGAATAATCAGGTTAATTAACTGAGAGGCCATTGTAAATTTTTTTCTGGACCAGATTTACAGTAAATTGTGATAGCCCAAATCTTTAAATTTACTTGATAGCCCAAATCTTTAAATTTACTTTTTAAATGTATCCCCTGAAGCAGACACTCCAGGCTAAAGATTACTCACAAAAGATTCTAATGAGATGAAAAGCATGAATATAAATTGTACCTTATCTCTGATGCTCTGAGAGAAAATTTTTCAGACATTATGTTTAGAAAGATATTGTCCCAGCGATGATCAAAAATTCTCACACATAATTTCATTTGTTGAAAGTGTATTTCTATTTCTTCTGCCTCTTAGGGAATAAGCTATATGATATATTTAGAATTTTAGCAATGAGTTATCATTTTTGGGAAAAATAATATATCATCATTTTATTTGACTGATAGGAAATTTAAGAATAATTTGGCTATCAGGTAAAAAAATTCACCTTTAACTTTCTCATATTTGAGTCATATACAAGACTGTGTAGAGATACACCAATCTGGTGTGAAGACAATGGTCTAATGGCTACTGTCAGACTGTGTTCTATAAGTGAATGGAAATAGTAGTAAAAGAATAAAGAGACCGAGGCAGAAAGGCTATATCCACTGAAATTGTCTTATCCACTCTAAAATAAATATTATATAGAAGTAGTCTAAATATTAAATAGTAATATCAGATCTCCTATTATGCAGTTAAAAACTCATGATATTAATATCGGACAGAATAGATGTCAAAATATATCAATTCAACATAGACAGAGATCAAATTATTCCTATGCCAATGAAAAGGGATTTACATTTATCTGGTTTTAGGCCAAGCTGCTAAAATTGAGAAGCCAGAATTTAACTTAATTTTTTCAGATCATGTGTGTTATGGTAGAGGACTGTGTGTGTGTGTGTGTGTGTGTGTGTGTGTGTGTGTGTGTGTATGTGTGTGTGTTCTCAGAGGATTGTGTGCGTGCCATGGGAGAGGATTGCTGTGGACAGGTCAGAACTGGCTGTGCTTTCTTTGACTTTCAACTTGTGCTTCTGTGGAAAATGGGTCAAGTTCCTACTGTCTCCCATGGAGTAGGAAGGAGAAAAGAAGCCAAAGCATCAACAACCTGGTTATTTCTGTTTTAAGAGCCATACCTGGCAGTGTTCAGGGCTTACTCCTGGATCTTTGCCTAGATATCACTTCTAGAGGCTCTTGGAAGCCATATTGGGTGCTGGGGATTGAACATGGGTTGGCTGCTATACTACCCTTCAGTCCTAACATCCTAGTTTAAAGGCCAAGAGCCAGAGTGGGTCAGTGGTGCAGCGCTGTTTCACTGGCCGGAGCAGTGCATGATGGCATTCGTTCTGAGGAAGACTGAGAGTGGTGACAGCCTTTAGACAGGCCCGTGAGCACCCTGAAAGGAGTCACCACAGAACAGCACATAACTAAGCACAGAACTTGCTTTGGATGAAAGAAGATACACTGATAGATCATCAACACTCACAATACTCACAACAGAAGGAAGTGCAAGTGGGTGTTCTCCCCTTTCACCCATGTTTGGGAAAGTTCTGTGAGGACCATGAATGGTCCAAACAGCCTTTCACATTCTTGGAAAATGTTCACTGACTTTTCAAAGAACTGGTCTTGTGCCATGGGGTTGGAAGATGGAGTTGATCTGAAAGGCTGGGCGTGGGAATGGGAAGGAGCTCTTCTTAGATATTCTAATACTGTAAACATTTATTCAACACATGCTGGATGACAGGATGTTTGAAACACTTTCCACATGGTGACCAAGGTAATCCTCACAGGGACCCTCAGAATCAGGGGTTCTATTGCTGTCAGAGGAGAGGCAAGGGAATGAAGCCAGAGGGGTAAAACAGATTGATAGGAAAGATTTCAAACAAGCAAAGCTGTTGAAGCATGCAGAGGGGGAAATCTGTTCATTGAGTCACCGCTGAAGCAATCAGACAGAAGGTTCAAGTTTAGTGTGGTTTACACTTGTCAAAAACTGTCAGCATGTAATAATAGTATTGGATCTGAAGTTCGCAGAGAGAGTATCCGCAAGCTGTGAAGAGGGGCAGCAAAGCACAGGGCAAGTGTCAGGATTTGCTCTTCTTGGGGAAAGGATGTTTCAAAGATAGAGCCCCAGTCGAAGCAAAATCTTAAATATTTTCAGGAAACCTTGATGAAACAGTAGTCACTTTTGATCTTGAAAACTACAACCTGGGGTTGGAGATAGTGCAGCAGTTTGGGCGCATGCCCAGTAGTCACCCAACCCAGGTTCGAGTGTCCTGATTGATGCTGGGCACTGACCTTGAGGACCCCTCACATCCAGGGGCCCAGGTATCCCAGGCAGCACATGCTCAGGCCCTTGCACTGAACTGGTTGGCTGAGAATTGCCAAGAGGGTCTGAGACCTCCTGAGTACCACTTGGTCCTCCCTGCCCAAATGCTAAAGACGCAAAAGAGCAGAGCCTTTGGCTGGGAAATAGCTTAGCAGACAAGGTGCTATGTTTTGCACGAACTGTACCCCAGTTTGGTCCCCATCATTGCATGATTCCCCGAGCACTTTTTGTGTAGACCTGGAGCACTCTCCTGCCCTCCAGCATTGTTTCGAGGCACCTCAGGGCCCACACTAGACTATGGACAGGGATTGCCACAGAGGCCCTGCCCACACATGGGATGTGTCCAAACACTGTCCATCCACCACCAGTGGGCTACTAGTTCCACTATTTCTCCCCACATTTTCAACTCACATCTCCTCTCACTCTGCACAGGTGCTATTTGCTTAGCTTCCTATCTCCCCCAAAGTGAGTGTTTGCCTTCCTTCATTATGTGATGAGAGACCTGTACTATTAGCACTGTAAACCACTGAACCTCAATAAACATTAAAAAAATTAATAGCAATTCTCATGTCCGTTCAATTTATGCTTCTTCTGTAGCTAAGTCCTGAACATTCTGAATAATGTTTATTAATTGAACTAAATATTTCCATGGCATAGGGGAAATTGTGACTGAGGCTGGCACAAAGGAAAACAAATATTTCAAATGTGTGGTGTCCTCTGGTACCCATGAAAGTAGACAGACAATATCATTTGCTGTATCTTCTGTGCTAAGCCTATGGAGTCCTTTATAACATAGGTGCCGGTTGGCAGAGGAAGTTGACATGAAATGGAAGCTATTTCTCAGAGAATTCACATAGGTTAGCACTGAAAAAGCTGCGCAGTTGAGTCTGGCAGTGCTATTCTATCCTGACCTAAAGGGCTTCAGCTCAAGCTAAGAGTATCAATATATCCTTCTAAGAAGATGCAGAGAAAATAGCCAAAGAGAGAGAGCAAAAGACAGGGAGAGAGGCATAGAGGGAGGGAGGTACAGAGAGAGAGAGTCTGTCACACCAGCCTAGGAAATTTCATTTTCCTTTCTCCCTTTAGTATTCAGAAAGTTGTACCTTTCCCTTCAGGTCTGTTTCACCACTGTCCTAATTAAGTAGTTTACAGGGAGAGCAGAGGGATGATCTATAATCTATGGCCATCAGGGAAGCATTTCCAAGCTGAGCACATATATTTTAGGTCTGCCAATATAAACACTTAATGAAGGAAATTTGCTGAAATGCTGAGCAAGACTTATGTGTGTGTTTTTCTACCTTCTGTGTCTAAGATCAATAACGGCAATCAACTAGTTGGATGGACTGATCTTTGCCATTGTGAAATTGAATACTAAAAAAAATGAAGGAAATGAAGAATTAAAAATAAGATATTGCTTCAGATTTTGAAATTTCATTCCTAAAATACCTTTGGCCTGGGCAGATAAACTGGCCACCCTTTACTCCCCACACAGAACACCAGTGGTTATTTCCCTCCATTTGTGTGTGTGTGTCGGTATGTGCTTGAGGCATCTCCACATCACAGCTGCAGCTGTTGTGAGCATCTCTGCTGTCCAAAGGAACACTACCAGCAAGTGTCCTTTCACAGGTAATCCAATGCTCTCTGAATCTGCTGGTTTTGTTGGTCCTAGCTTTGCAAACTTCCTAAGTCAGGCATTTTGAGGCCTGCTCTTGAAGAGTGGCTGGTGCTTATGTGTCCCGTGGGAAGGTGGTTGGCTGCATAGAAGCTGCATAAGTGTCCGTTGTGTCACTTTGGTTCCAAACAGTAATTAAGTGAGCCTAATTGCTCTGGCCTGGAGGTGCTTCCCTGGCAGTCACGAATCACTTCCATCAACTCAGAGGTCTTCCAAGTGCTGTTGCTCTTGCCTCTACCTGCTTATTCGACATGTTTAGAAGTTTAGAGGTGAAAACATCCATATTATATGGAAGCTCTGACCCAAGTGCAAAAGTCAGGAAGAAAGTTCCTAATTCTATGTTCCTGTTTAAATTGGATCCAACACTCACCATTTCTTGTAGCACTATGCTCTGATGTATTTGAGTAACAGAAAGAAAAGAGTGATATTACAAGAAATTATCTGTTACAGTGGAATACTTTAATACTTGCCTGCCTTAGGCAAGAATCTCTTAAGCTTTCATTGAATTATGAAACTGATTTGCCTCTATAATCTGAAAGTTATTTATACCTCAATTTATGGTTTTACAAATAGCTAATAAATGGGCTTGACTTCTGCAGGGGAGGCTAAGTAGCAGGTGTATTCGAAGCTTCCATGCAAAGTCTTACCGGATAGAGTCCCTCCCAAACAATTACAAAAGCCCGAGGGTCTCTACATTGTACATAATGGGGTTCCACACACACGAACATCTATTTCCAACTAATATGTATGCATATTAGGTTTGATCAAGACTTTGCATTCTGTTCACATAATTCAGCCTTATAATCAGGGACACCCAGAGTTAGAGAGGTTAAGTCACTTGCACAGACACACACAGCTTTCAGGGGATCAATATTCAGGATAAGCAAGTTATGCCCACTGTTCTATATGCTCCCTAAAGAACTTACAATTTAATGAGGAAGATAGATAGCAACATTATACCTCCTAATATCAGAACACAAGATCCTTCATATTTAATACAAGGATAAATCTATGCCACAGGTTTGCCATGAAGAAAAAACGTCTATGGAAGACAATGATTTCGATTTGATAAGTTGCATCAGACAAGGACTAGAAAATGCCATGTTTCAGGCACACATTTCTAATATAATTGGGATACTTCATTATTCCTTCAGAATGAGGGATCTCCTTCCCACCATGCTGTGAATAAGCAAAGAAGCACATTTCCCTCTGCCTCCCTTTGAAGTACCTCGTAGCAGTCATGGAAGGGAACAGCAGTCTCTATCACAGCACCCTCCAGACTGATCTCCATCCATGGCCTAGAAGAAGGATGGCAGTGGGCAATTCCTCTGTCAGGCCCCGTGTTCCCCAAAGGCAGAATCTCTCTCTCATGCTTCTGCTAGGGCCTCTAGGCCGGCAGAGGATCTGAAAAACCTCTGACTGGGGTGTCACACCCTCTCACTACTTCCCACTGTGAGTCATATGGACAGAATCTGTCAGAAGACAGGAGCAAGAACTATTATTACCCAGACTGAGAATTTAAGTAGAAGGAGCACGACCAAGGAGTAAAACATTCTTGATTTGAGTCTGAATTTTATATTTCAACCACTATTGATTTGCTATGGGATCTTGTAGAAGTCTTAATACTTAAACAATAATTATCTAAAAATAAATGAAAAATATATGTCCTGCCATTTAAAAAGAAGGTACAATCAATAGCCTTAGAGTTTTAGACTGAGAAAATACTTCAGGGATATCTTTCCTTCTACTATAACCCTACTTGGAGCTGTTGTCCAAAAATATTGGTTGAATAGAACAAAAATCTGTTAGTTATGGACCCAAAGCTTCTTGTCTTCCATGATTGCCTATGTTTACTGTATCATACTATTATAAAATAAATACACATTAAATAAGTATGCCCCAATACACCTTAGATTTGTAAATCTTCTAGAATCACTGTATCAGTATCACTCTCATCCCGTTGTTCATCTATTTACTCCAGCGGGTACCAGTAATATCTCAATTATACTCAGCCCTGAGATTTTAGCAGCCTCTCCTTACTCGCCTTTCCCAACGATTGGAGGCTCTTCAGAATCAGGCAAATGAGACCTATCATTACTGTTTTTGGCATATCGAATACTCCCCAGGTAGCTTGCCAGGCTGTCCGAGAGGTATGTATATATCTGTTACTATATTTGCCAGGCTCTCCTATGTGGGCAATAGACTCTCGGTAGCTTGTAAGGTTCTCCAAGAGGGAGAACTAGGCTATAAGATGTCTAGATACTTCTGGGAGCTTGGTTTTATAGTCTTTGGATGTTGGCTGTTGATGGGATTACACAGCGTCGGGGGTAGTTTCTGGGTTTGACTGCCTAGCTACTGGAAAATAGGGGGTCTGGGTGGAAGAGGCCCAGTTCCGATCCGAGCAGCCTTGGAGATCTCGGCCCCGGATTCCGCACACCTGGGATCCTCTGCCGGTTCCTTCATGCGTGAGACTCGTCTGAATGTGTGAAGAGTGGCCTTCTAGAATATGCAGAATAATTTTCCAATTGTCTATCACCTATAGGTTGGGCACTGTTGTGTAAGTCACACAGCTTATAGAGACCTGGGATGGGATTTAGACTCCCCATCCTGTCCTTACAATTCATTTTACTTTTCTACATTTCATTTCCTTTACCTGTAAACCATGAAAAGAACCATTTTTCACCTGGCTAGTACACTGCTGCACCCTTAGTGGAGAAGACCAGGAGGAAAATACACAAACAGCTGAAATACTTTAGCCTTGTCAGGCATATTTTTGAAAAATTCATTCAATGGGATATATACCATCCCTTTTTTAATACCAGACAGTAATATTTCAGCAGGATACAACATCCAAGTTAAACAGAAGTCAAATACTTAACCAGCCTTAAGGTAGAGAGGACTTATGGGATTCTAACTTAATGAAAGCTTGAAAATTGAGTAGGGCAGAGAAAAAATGCTTTTGAACGACTTACTCTTAGCTATGAATTAAGCACAAGAGGTAAATAGTTCTACTAGGTTAGGTTTAGAATAAATTTGTTTTCTGAGCAGCTAAGTCCATTGAACAAGGTAAATGTCAATTCAGAGATCTGGTAAAAGTATACCAATATTTGGTGGTATTTGTCAGTGGGTGACAGTATGAATAGCTGAGGAACTATGTGTGAACTTGATCTTCCCAAATTAACACTAGTAAAACATTTTACCTGTAAGTCTCAAGCACACTTATGCGTCATGTATTACTTGAAGACTTACAAAATGAGTCAGACAGAAGGTTTTCATGATATATGAAAGCTCAGTACTTAGTATTCAATACAGAAAGAAAAGACATTAGCATTTTTCCTTAAACAGACATTACAGGAGTCACCCGGAAGAAGAAAAAAAGGTTACTAAGATATTTAATGCTAACTTACAGCACACGAAAACAGTGATTTACACAAAGCTTTTGCATTGCTAAAAAACTGCTGTAATTGTTCTTGCTAATCTAATTAAAATTCCACTAGTAATTTAAAATGTTTTACATGATATTGTTACTTGGTTATTCACTTCTGTGAATGTTCCTGCCAGGAAGTTGGTGGGTCCTACTAAATTGATTGAAAGATTTGAAAACAAAAGTTGATTTTTCTAGAAAGATTTCTCCTCTAGGTTGAAACAGAGAAACTGCTTCAAATTTCAGCCTGCTGTCTTGTTAAATTTGCACAAGAATTCAACATGAATTCTTGCCTGCATTTTCAGCTTTCTGCACATATATTTCTCTATACATGTCACTGTCACTGTCATCCCGTTGTTCATTGATTTGCTCGAGCGGGCACCAGTAAAGTCTTCATTGTGTGACTTGTTATTACTGTTTTTGGCATATTGAATACATCACGGGTAGCTTGTCAGGCTCTGTCGTGCAAGCAGGATACTCTCAGTAGCTCGCCGGGCTCTCCAAGAGGGACAGAAGAATCGAACCCGGGTCAGCTGCATGCAAGGGAAATGCCCTACCCTCTGTGCTATCGCTCCAGCCATGTAAAGAAATAAATATGTAGAGAAAATTTCAGAATATACTTTATGTAGAGTGATATATTTTTATATTTATAATCTTTGTATATTTATACATACATTAGTGTATTATATGTAAGCTATAAAAATACACATATAAAACCAATCAGTTCTGTTTCTATGGAAAACCCCTCCACCTTTATTCTATCTCCCCAAACATATTACATTGTTTATTACTCTGAATTCTTATAGAGGAAGTGGGTGACAAATTAATAGGTAAAAGAGACAGATAATATACTTTAATATTTTAAGCAAAAATATGCTATCAAAATTCCAAAGACAAAAATAATGTCCTGAGGTGCTTTGAGTAAATGTAAAATGTAGAATTCAAACTAGAAAGATGAAAAGGCGAGAAATGGCCTCACCTGAGTAGAGAGTGATGCGTGGCAAGGAAGCAGCTCAGGCCTGGCGCTCCTATTGGGAGGGCAAATACTTTTGGGGGGGTCCCCAGGAGGGAGTCAAGATCAAGGGTCCCAAGTTTGCTGCTGGCTTAAAGAACTTATAATTTAATGAGGAAGATAGATAGCAACATTATACCTCCTGAAATAAGAACACAAGATCCTTTATATTTAATATGAGAATAAATCTATCCCACAGGTTTGTCATGAAGGAAAAAAAAAGCCTATGGAAGACAATGACCTTGATTTGATAAGTTGCATCAGACACAGAACTACAAAATGCCATGTTTCAGGCACACATTTCTAGTATAGTTGGGATACTTCATTATTCCTTCAGAATGAGGGATATCCTTCCCACTGCACTTTAAATGAGCAAAGAAGCCACAGATCTGAGCTACCGCTGAGGGTGCCACAAGGGCGAACAGGCCGAGGGTGTGGCCCAGTGTCAAGCTGTGGCACTGAGCCCCAGCACTGAGTGTCAGCACTGAGCACCAGCACTGAGTCCCAGCACTGAGTGTAATCACTGAGTTCCAGCACTGCGTCCCAGCACTGAGCATTAGCACTGAGTGTCAGCACTGCACTCCAGCACTGGGTATCAGTAATGAGCCCCAACGCTGAGCATCAGCACTGAGTGTCAGCTTTGAGCCCCAGCACTGAGCCCCAGTATTAAGTGTAAGCACTGAGTCTCAGTACTGAGACTAAGTTCCAGCACTGAGTCCCAGTACTGAGACCGAGTTCCAGCACTGAGTCCCAGCACTGAGTTCTAGCACTGGGTGTCAGCTCTGAGCATCAGCATTGAGCATCAGCACTGAGTGTCAGCACTGAGTCCCAGCACTGAGCCGGCTTCTTGCTGCTCCTCGAGCATGGGGGTGGGAGGGCACCTAATCACACAGCATGATAAAAGGCTTCTGCTGGGCCAGAGGGTGCTGGGGACAAATACGAAAACAGGATAATGTCCAATCTACAAATGGTGGGATGGAAGAAGGAAAGGTTGTGTGTCTGTCCCTGCCGAGGCTTCCACTGGGCTTGCTGCAGCTCCATTTCCATTCCTAGTCTCAAGTCTAACTTAGAGGGCGGCACGGTGACTGGACAGAGACTGCTGTGGGCTGTTCCCAGAGCCCGGATGCTTAAGGTGTGGAAAAGCTGAGAGTCAGAGGTCACAGTCCAGGAGAAGCCCTTGTGGGACACAAACTTCTTCTCCTTAAATGTTTGACATCCGTATGTGGTAGAAAGGGGTGCAGATGTTCTCTCTGCAGTGCTTGTAAAGGTGCTGCCTCAGTCCCAGTGCCACCCCCTAGGACCTGGGTGATGCCTCAAAAGTCTAGACATCCCTGGCACCTCTGAACCCAACAAAGAGACCTGCCTCCCACTGCTGTCCTACTGGCATTGGGATCCCAGTGTCTGGATTCGGTGGACACAAACTTTCAGACCAGAACAAAGGACAAGCTTTTATATAAAAGTTCAATATAACATATTGGAGTTAAATTTAAACTTTCTTTTGGGAAAGGATAAATTTCAGTATTGTATTACACACACACAGGCCTAGTTAGAAAAAAAAAACTCCACGTTCCGTGATTCTTTCTTTCTCTTTCTTTCTTTCTTTCTTTCTTTCTTTCTTTCTTTCTTTCTTTCTTTCTTTCTTTCTTTCTTTCCTTCCTTCCTTCCTTCCTTCCTTCCTTCCTTCCTTCCTTCCTTCCTTTCTTTCTTTCTTTCTTTCTTTCTTTCTTTCTTTCTTTCTTTCTTTCTTTCTTTCTTTCTTTCTCTTTTTGCTTTATGAATCTAATCATTCTCTCTCAAGATCATAAAGTATGAAAAATCATTGTCTTCAAATTTTAGAAATAATCATAGTATTTCAAAATATTTGGGGCTTCAAAATATACTTATCACGGAGTGTGGGTAAATTCATAAGGGAAATGGCATTTGCCAAATGCTTAAAATATAAAGATCAATATATTTTAACCTACAGACCACACAGCAAGGTCATGGTCACATTTAACACACCCAGTCACTTAAGACTGCTGAAGTTTTAAAAATCTCCTCCTGCCAGAATGCTGCCACTGTAACTGTCTCTAGACCGTGAGCACTCTATTACCTGACATTAAAACTTATGAATACCTAGAAAATCTCTTTGAACAAAAGCAATACTGACGCTAAAGACATGCCATCCCGAATTGTCAGAGGTGTGCCAGGTATTAGAGGCTGTCATCTTTGTCAGGAGGGGTCCACTGTGAAGCAAAGTCTCTCATCATTCTGTCTATGTCCCAGGAATAATTGTACATGCCCAAGTCAAGTGGGAATCCCAGCATCCTTTAGCAAGAGATGTTTTATTGATTGATTCATTTCAAGTAAATGAAGATTTTAAGATGGAGGTCTCCCAAGCAATATTCCTGATCTATGCTTAAAATGATATAAATATCAATGTGAGATATAAAAGATTTCCCCCCAAATACACTTTTTGGAACTGAAATTTGATGCAACCCTTCACACTTTTTCTACTAAGTGCTTCTTCAAAATATAAAGTTCATTTACCTAATCTGTGAGGATATTTATATGTGATACATGTAAATTTATGTAGACACACAAGTATACATATATACATATTATAGGCATGTAAAAGTATCTAATATATTAATCAAATGTATGTTTACTAGTTGAAGGTTCTCTTCTCACTACTTAATGAGGTTAGATATACTGATAAAGGAACCACTTGATATTACTAAAAGAGGCAGCTTTCAAACTTTAAGTTAATTACATGACCTTCCAAATTTAAAAGCCTTAAATGAATTTTGAAGTCAATGGCGGTATAATGGTCATGTAATATATGGCAAGAGTGTAAAAATTGTATAGGCAATAACTGTAATGACAGTCAAGTCCAAATGCAAGCAAGAACAGAGAAGATTGTAAAGTTAAAAGACTTCAGGAGCCTAAAACATGTATGGAGCCTTAACCTGTCATCTATCTTTATTATATCTGAATCTTGTAAAGCAGTCAAATGCTTTTACACACATTTTATTATTCATTCTCATAGGTGCCAAGTGTTGCAGGTTCATGGGGATGCTAATAATTTGCCTTATGATGATAACAGAAGGACCCTTTTGATTCATGTTCTGAACAAAGCCACAAACTTGTTACTGAAAAGAAAATTCCATGGTATAAAATACCTACCACTGCCATGGCTCAAATCAAATATCTTGACAGTGAATTTCAAGCTCTAAACACTTTGCTATTTGGCCCTTGCTAAATTTCCTAGCTTAATTTCACATTATTTCATCTTTAGCTAATTTAGTCAATAGAGGCATAATTTCTACACTCTGCACCACTGTATCACTGTCATCCCATTGTTCATCAATTTACTCGAGGGGGCACCAGTAACATCTCCATTTATCCCAGCCCTGAGATTTTAGAAGCCTCTCTTTACTCATATTTCCCAATGATTGGAGGCTCTTTCAGGGTCAGGGGAATGAGACCTGTTATTGTTACTGTTTTTGGCATATCGAATATGCCATGGGGAGCTAGCCAGGCTCTGCTGTGTGGGCGGGATACTCTTGGTAGCTTGCTGGGCTCTCCAAGAGGTATTTATATATATAAGAAAATACATATTTCCTTATATATACACCTCCCTCTATGATTTTTGCATCTAATAATACTAAATAAATAAATAGAAATAAATAATACTAAAGTGGGTTTTGTTTGTTTGTTTGTTTGTTTGCTTTTGGGCCACACTTGCAGTACTCAGGGTTTACTCCTGGTTCTGCATTCAGGAATCACTCCTAGCAGTGCTTGGGGGACTATAAAGGATGCCAGGGAGACCATATGGGATGCCAGGGATTAAACCCAGGTTAGAAGCATGCAAGACTGTACTATTGCTCTGACACTCGAGAATATACATATTGTGTGTGCCTATGTGTGTGTATGTGTGTGTGTGTTTGTATGTGTGAGGAATAATACAAAATTTTTCATTTTTTTACAAGAACACATAGCAGAAATAAAGATTGTAAAAATTTTGAAATTCTGAAACTTCAGGACAGGAGACTATTTTTCATGAAAATATGAGACTGGCTGTGGTGATTCCATCAGAAGTCTTGGATCCCTCCTTTTCACTGGTTTCTGTGGTTCTCTCACTTTGGCACCTGTTTCAGAGTCTATAATTACCCACAGATGATGCATCTACGCACTGAGGATAGTGCTGGGGAGAATCTGAGAACTGGATAATTGCTTTCAATTCTAATAGAGCAAGAAGGTGTGATGGCAACAGTTATCATCCCTTACACTGCTGCTAGCCCTGTTGGCGCACGCCACATGCAGACATGAGATCTGGGTTCAAACATATCTGAACTGAGAAAAACTGTAAAATTAAAATCATCTCCAAATTGGGAGATTTTCCTGGGAAAAATTACTAAGGGCCAGAGACATAGTATAGCAGTCAGGTACTAGTCTTGCACACAGACGACCCAGGTTTGATCCCTGGCACCACATATGGTCCCCTCAGCCCTGTCAGGAGTGATTCCTGAATGCAGAGACAGGAGGATGACCTGAGAACTTCCTGCTATGACAGAGAAACGAAGACACCCCCCCCCACCCCATCTGGTGGGGGCTCACCCATGTGCAGAGAGGAAAGCATGTTATGAAAAAACTCTTTACCTTTTCTTTTATTGAATATAAAGGCAGCTAATAGCAGCTGCCATTATTCACTTTTTGTTTTACAAGGAGGGAATTCCTTATGCAAACCTTCATTGGGGCAGCTTCCTCAGAGGACAGCTTATTAACACGGCAGGTCTCAGAACGTCAGTTCTTTTATGTCAGCTAAGTGTGGACGAGATCTTTGAACACTGCCTGATGTACAGTAGGTGTCAGCTAACATGTTCTGAGTGAATAAATGAATGTCAGTTGTTGGCAGCTGAAATCTCTTTATATCATAACCTAATGGATTAGAAAGCTTTTAAAGTGACTATTGTATGATGTTTTTCTTTTTCAACTGAACATAGAATCAGGGATTATTGGTTCCTGATAGGAGGCAGGGTGGCAAGTCAGTATAGTAATAAACAATGTATACAGGGAGACAGCATCCTTAGCTAGACCAGCAGGGACTGATGCCTAGTTCCCAAGAGGGAACTAAAGTCTCTTTTTAAAGTATCCAGTGAGGTGAATTGTGAAGTAAGTCCTACTACAGTACCTTGCATCATCTTATAGCTGCATTTGACATAAAGTGTTACTGTTTCTCTAGTTCAAAAAGAAATTTGTAAAATAGACCCATTCACCACGAATGCCATCATCTTTATTCTGTAGTGGACTCTTCAAGGTATCGTTTAGATAGATTCCTAGTCAGGTACAAGACAAGTTTCTAGAACTTTTGCAGAGAAATATCAGGATTGATCAGGAACCAGATATGGCTACAATGAGACCTTTTACTGCTCCAGGACCAGTTTTTGCATGAAACATTCATAAACATTCATAAGTTCTTTGGGGTTTTCTCCTCCCTAGTTTAAGCCTGACTTGCGCTGCCATACACATAAGCAAGATGGCCCTGAAAAGCACAGGGAGAGACGCCCATGTTACTGTGTTGGCCTCTTGACTGCTCTCTTTTCTCTCAGTCTGACTAAAGTTAAGCTTGCAGCATCCTCGTATGACTCTCAGGACCGTCCTAAAACGCTTTAAAAAATTATACCCCCTGCCTTTTGTACTATTATGTTTCACTGAATTTGCTTTTCAAAGACCAAATTCTCAACCCCATACCTGACAATGAAGCACAATATGCCCCTGACTTCCTGAGCACTGTCCATGTAGAGTATACCAACTCGCTGCAGCATCTGTCTTAGTTGGCTCCTGCCAATCTCTAAGAGTCAGCTCCGTTCTTACCTCCTCCAATTCAACCTGCAGTGCTCATGCTCTTTATTTGGAACTCCGGGTTGGACTTTTGAGCAGTCTGTACTCAGATTCTGCACTGCCTAGTTTTCCTGCTCAGTTCTGTCTGGTTCTGTCTGGTCGGCTCGGCTCACTAGCATCAATAACCAAGCACTTTTCTCTGGTTATTGAATACCACTTAAATACCTGATACCATTTAAGCCCACTATCACCAAAAATTCTCTAACTTTAAAAGTTCCTCAAATGCAGTGTTTTATTACTCCCTGTCCCACATATATTTTCCCTTTGCTCTTTGCTACAATGTCCTGGTGAATTACTTAAAAAATATATTCTACCATATCCTTTAACTTCTTGCCTGGTAAAATTCAAATGATGGTTGAATTCCACTGTTTGCTTATTCCCTATATTCTAGTAAATGAAAATTTTAGAAAAATTTTACAATAACTACATTGGTTTAGAATGATCTCAAATATTTAAGGGGAAACCAGATAGATTATTTCTGGTTATAGGTACCCACAATTCCTTCTTTATATCATTCTACCATGTATTCTAGTCCTTTCCCCATATTTTTCCTGTTGACTGTGGACTCCTCTTTTACTCAACTTGAATAATAGAATGCTGTAGAAATTAGTTCTAATCTCTGAGAACTTACAAATGACACCAAAGAGGCAGAGTGAAGAGGTGATGTTTCCCTCGCTAGCCGGTGGGGTTAAGGAGGTTTCTCTGAACAGAGAACTTCACCCCTATTCAGAATTAACTTGTGAATTATATCAGTGATGAAAGAGACAGAATGGTGGTAGTAGTAGGTGTGGATATTTCCATTTCCAATAAAAATAAATTAAGCAGGGTGTTACACTAAGGAAATTCTTCCTAGGGCCAGAGAGACAGCTAAAAGGGCCAGGCACATGCACTGCTGGCAGGAGGTCTGGGTTGGATCCCTGGCACTACATGGCCTCCTGGGCACCCCCAGTAACAGTCTTTGAGCACAGAGCCAGGAGGATCCCCCAACCACTAGATCTGACCACCTACCCCTCCCCGCCATTGAACAACATAGAAATAAAATCTTTCTGATTTTGTTTAGTACCTTCCTCCCTCCATGGAATTTGAGGACTTGACAGCTCGAATGGTGTGTTTGCTTTCCAATCACTACACCAATATTCGGTCCACTCAGAAAACAAGGATGGGAATGCGTTTTAACTACTAGATACAGAATCGGGAGAATAAGAGCCTTCGATTTACAAAGAGATGTAATGAAAGAGAAACCCCCACATCTATTTTAGGTTGTTCAGATGCCTTGTTTCTGATTTCTAGTTTTTCCAAAACCCCCCAATTTACTAAGATTTAATTTTTGTAATTAAGAAATTTCAATTATTATGCTTTGAGACATGACTCAATATTTAATAATGAAGAATAAGCTATGATTAAAATAATAATATGACTAATAATATCTTATAAGAGGGAGGGGAGATACTAGAGGTCTCTAAACCCAAACTCAAAAATAAATATACCTCACCTCTGCCTATATTATAAATAATAGTTGCGCATATGGTTTCTATAAATCTCACTCAACAGTGGACAACTGACAGCCTCAAAGAGGCATAATATAGTGATGTGTTCCCATCATTGGGTTTGTATTACTAAATCTAAAAAGGAGGAACAGGGAGAGGTGAAGCGGAGTTGGACTCTGGGCTCAGGACACTGATGGTTTGTATTTACTATGTTATTTACCCATTTTTCTCTAGGGAGTGGACATGGGATTCAGTGTCTTTCTTTGTACATCAAAACATGTCACATAAAAGTGAGATAGTGCTTAAGATTTAACACAGCTCTTTAGATACTTGTACCCACTATCTTCTCCCAGAGAATTACCATCCCTCCACTCTGATCAAAGCCAACAGTGAATGAGGGGTCCCTTTTCAGCACACCCCGCTAGTAATGGTTGTTTCTAGTCTTTTTGATATATGCCATTCTCATGGTGGGCGCTGATACTGCTGCTCTGATTTGTGCTTTCCCAGTGATAAATGATAATAAGCACCTGTGTATATGCCTACTGACCATCTGTATGTGTTCTTCAAGCAAGTGTCCCTTTACCTCTACACTTTTTATGAGATTATGTTGTTTTTGGCTTTTTATTATTGTTGTTGTTGAGCTTTGTGAATGACTGATATATCTTAGAGATTAGCCCATTACCTGATTTGTTGTGTGCAAGTATCTTCTCCCATTCAGTATGATATATTCTTTATTTTAGTTCTAGTTTCTTTTGTCAGCAAAAACTTTTCAATTTGATATAGTCCCATTTGTTCATTTTAATTTATCTTTGCCAATGGAGTCAAAGAGTTCTGCCTCAAATTTATGGATCCTGGCTAATTTCAATGTCTTCAATCCACTTTCAGTTAATTGTTGTGAATGGTATGAAATATAATCCCAAGTGTTTGTCTTTTTTTTTTTTTTGCATGTGGCTATCTGACTATGACAAGGCTATTTTTGAAGAAGTTTTCCTTGACTCACTCCATGCATTAACTCTGAATAAATCTGAGGGTTTATTCTCAGTCCTATTCCCCTGGTGTGAGTATAGCTCTATTTCAGTACTACACAGTTTTCATTCCTATAGCTTTATGGTATAATTTAAAGTAAAAAAATGCAATGTTTTCCATCCTCCCTTTTTTTAACTCAAATTGCTTTTGCTATTTGGGGAATTTTACAATTCCACACATATCTCAGTAGCATTTATTCTAAGTCTTTGCAGACTGCCTTTAGAATTTTGACAGGGATTACACGGAGTCTATATGCTTGTGGTAATATGGTCATTTTGACAATGTTACTTTTGCCCAAACTATGAACATAAAATATTTTTTCATTTCCTGTTTTTTTCTTCTATACTTCTTCTTGCAATAGTGACATGTTTATTTAGTGGTTTGCAATAAATTTTCATTCCTGCCCAAATTCCAGCATACTTTCTTTGAAGTGTTCCCTATTTATTTGTAATATATAAAATTCATCTCATTTTCTTAAAGACTATAAAGTTCAATTTTATTACCACCTGTTCACGTATACATTTTAATTAAAGCCATGATAGTGCCTCTCCTTAGCACATCAAAAAGGCACTCTACAGGTTGGAATTACTTCTGAAGAGCAAGGTGACTTGGTTCAAGAACCCAAGTTGCTTCAGACAAAAAGTTATACTGTTCCTCAGGCACCACCTCTAGATATCACTTAGCATTCTCCAGTAGACAGTTGCTTCTGGCATCTGTGTATCTGGGCCAAGTGTGTTTTTGTTCTATACTGCCTGAAGTGGATCTTGATGGCTTCTTTCCAGCTTCTCAGATCTCAATTTTTATTATTATTATTTTTTATTTCCTTTCAACAGCACTTCTTTCCCAAAGGAAAATGTCCACTTTTTGATCCCACTGACTCAAGATCTTTGCTCATGCTACACTAGTCGGCTCTTTCCTCTACCCACTCTGAAACAAATCCCCAACCAGCTTCCTGGCCAGATACTTTTGCTTTCCATCACAATGAGGCAACTAACTTAAAAACAAAAAATGTGTGCCTGAGCAGGTTACAATTTACAATTCCCTTAAAAAAAACCTTTTTTTGGCCTAGAGACACAGCACAAAGGGTTATGTCTTGCAAGCAGCTCGTTTGATTGGCCCCACGTCGAGTCCAGAGCACTGCCCCAAGTGATCTTTGAGAATAGCAAGTGTGACTCAAAATTCAAAAAAACAAACAAAAAATCTTGCTTGATTTGTTCAGAAATACTTCATATATAAAGTGTATGTCACACATTATGTATATATATATATAAAACAACTAAAATAGATAATAGATTATATTTGTTTTCATAGATTAACTTAGGGTTCTATACTTCTTTAAACTGTGTTTTGTTTAAGCCACACCCGGGGTGCCCAGGTTATTCCCAACTCTGCCGAGGAAGCACTGCTGTCTGGGCTGAGGCACTGGATGTGATTCTGCAGTTTCGGACCAGGATCGTGGGCACCCGAGATTAGAGCACTACCTGCAGCACCTCAGAGAGATAGCACTGGAGGTGTGTATCAAACCCCAAGGGCTCATTCTAAAGAATCATCAGGGGAAAAATAAAGGTACTGAGCAAAGAACATGTTGACTTCTTATTCCTAGTGAACATCTTTGTTCATGAACAAGTAGATCAATATTCCTAAAGTTACCTTAGTTAGTACTTAGGTTAAATTCTTAATCATTCCACTTTGGAGAATCATAAATACTATCTGACCAACTGAAAAACAGCTTTAGTTTCTGTGTCAGTGTTGTGAATATGTTTATAAAGAATCTCTCTCAAATAATCAGCCTTCACTGTGTGTTTCTGTCATTCTCTTAAGACAGTTTCCCTGTCCCCCTCTTTTTTATTAATGTTCGCATCTCTTGGCTGTGGCACTTGCACACACCTGGTGGCAGTTGTTCTTGTGGTGCCAGGAAGCCTGAGGGAAATGGCCGGGCGGGCATCAGGGGCCATTAGGGGTGGTACTAAGGCCCTGGCCCAGGCCTCATGCTCAGAAGGTGGGAGCACTGCAACGGGACATCATCCCCGCTCCACCCTGAGTTTCTCAGGGCATAGAAATCTACATTCTTTCACCATATTTAGAAATGGGTTTTTGTCTGAAAAATTGTATTCTTCCCCCACAGATTCTAAGCCACACATAGACTTTGTTTTTTATTTGTGTGGGTTTCCAGGGGACCACACCTGGCTATGCTCAGTACTCACTCTGGTGCTGTGCTCATGGGCCGTCTGTGGTGCCAGGGATTGAGCCCACATCAGCTGCATGCAAGGCAAGTGCCCTTCCCACTAAACTATCACCAATCCCCAGGACACTGAGTTAATATCTTAACTTCCAGTTCCACTGATCTGAATGAGTGAAACAACTCATATCATGTGAATGTTTCTGCAATCTTGGACAGATGACATTCCTCATTATATATAGGCGATGGGTGAGTATATGGCGATAAACTGAGTGAATAAACACATAATGCTTTGAACTGTGTCTAACAAGAAGTACTGTAAAAGTATCAACTGATACTTTAAATGAAATAAAACACAATATACTAAATTTACACCATTTAAATAACTATTATGTTGTATTTTCGTATTGTAGTGGCTGGGTCCCTGAGTAGCCTCAGTCATTATCAGTTGACACATATATCCCCCGAGGGAGAGGTCCATGAATCAGTGATTGATGTTGAGGGTGACAGATTACCCAAGAAGCCCTAAACACACTTGTTTGCCAATTTAAGAGCTTTTATTAACGTGCAGGGGCCGCTGAGCCTGACAGCAGGGGTCTCGGGAAGAACAGCCCTGACCTAAGTCCAAGAAAAGTTTTTGTACATTCTTATCATATCCTGCTCGGCAACATCAATCAGCTTTCTTCCAACGAAGCAAGCAAGCATAATTTTAGTAAAGAAGCCAGATGCTTGAGGTTAGCCTTGAACAGTTCAAAACTTTCCTACTTGGCAGCTGAACAGAGCAATGTGTGACAGCTACTTTGTCTATAAATCGGGCAATTCTTGGGGTATTTGAAATGAGCAAAGTATGGCAGCTACTTGCCCTATAAATCAGTTTATTCTGAGTTACTTTTAGGGGTTTCCTGTCCCGGCATCCTTGCATTCTTATAGTATCTCATCCTGTTTCTCAGCGATCCTTAAGAGCCAATTGCTTTTTCTGCTAATTTTGGTTCACCTGGTCACACTGAGGTGAGTGTCTGGTCTGGAATATTGTAAGCATAAAACCTTACCATTAAATAGTCCTATGAGACTATTTAAACATTTTATATAATAATCATCATTACTTTAGCTATATTCTAAAATTTTTGATGTCATCCTATTTTATCCTCACTGCCAGTATGAAGTATTGGGGACTTCCTCTATTTTTATAGATGGTGATATAAGAGAGACTTATTTTTATTTTATTTTATTTTTTAATTTATTTATTTTTAATTAGAGAATCACCGTGAGGGTACAGTTACAGATTTATACACTTTTGTGCTTATACTTCCCTCATACAAAGTTTGGGAACCCTTCCCTTCACCAGTGCCCATTCTCCACCACCCGTAAACCCAGTGTCCCTCCCACCCTCCCCAATCCCATCTCCCCCCCATCCCACCCTGCCACTGTGGCCAGGCATTCCCTTCTGTTTTCTCTCTCTAATTAGCTGTTGTGGTTTGCAATAAAGGTGTTGAGTGGCCGCTGTGCTCAGTCTCTAGCCCTCATTCAGCCCGCAACTCCCTTCCCCCACATGGCCTTCGACTACAATGTAGTTGGTGATTGCTTCTCTGAGTTGACCTTTCCCCGGAACGTGAGGCCAGAAGAGAGACTTATTTTTAATTGCTAAATTAAAATTTAGTCACTAAAATCAAATTTTTTAATTATCATTTCATTTAAAATTGGGGATAGATTAGAAAAATGTATGTTCTTTTTATCAAGGGGAAGATAAATATAGGAAAATGCTTTGCAAGAACATTTCTGTTCATAGTTTTAAAATAAATGTCAAGAATGGAATAACACTACAGAATATACTTAATAACTGAGTTTTGATTTGTAACATACCTCATTCTGTCAGAGCTGAAGGAAAATGGGTTTTAGAAGTTAGACTCATGGTTGTTGATTTACATGATAACATTCTAATACTACACAGCTGTAGCCACAAACTCTGGAATCATAGATATTAACAAAATTAATGCTTTAACTTTACAAACCACAGTTCACAGTAGTGTTCATTTTTAATGTAAACCACTTTCAAAGCAAATTAACATTTTTATCTTGAAAGCTAAAATTCATAGAATTTTATCATATATTATATAGCTTGGGAGGATGGTATTGCATAGTTCCTACATGCTTTGCTCACCTTTAAAATTCTCCTGAATTCATAAGATAATATGCTTGTGAAAATATTTTTTTTCTTTTTGGGTCATACCTGGCGATGCACAGGGGTTACTCCTGTCTTTGCTCTCAGGAATTACCCCTGGCCATGCTCAGGGGACCATATGGGATGCTGGGATTTGAACCCGGGTCGGCTGCGTGCAAGGCAAATGCCCTACCCGCTGTGCTATCTCTCCAGCCCCAGCTTGTGAAAATCTTGACTTCACTCATTAACTGTATTTGTGTCTTATGTTAAAAAAAAATTCTATCTTATATTGCCATCTATAAAAATAAAAGTCCTGACACTTCAGATTGGTGGTGAGGATCAAATAAGATGGCATAAAAATGTTTAGAATATTGCTCTAGTAATGATGATGATTATATAAAATGCTTATCTCCAAGTAAAGGGACCACATTAATTCTCAAGAGACTTACTGATCTCTTGCCAAATTAAACACATTTTGTGAATTTTCATACTCTCTTGTATTAGTCACTAGAAAGTCTAGAAATTATATACACACACACACACAAACAAGCTGAGGTCAAGATGACATAGTCAGAGACTTCAGAAACATTTCCATACTTAAGATTCTATCAATCATGGTTGGCTCTGGCACACACCACGGATAGGATGGGGGGACAGTGACACCCAGATTACTTTTTTTCCATGCACTGTGCTGGGCTCCTCGGGAAAAAAGGAGAACCCATCCAGCTAACCTCCTCACACAGTGCTCAGGAGAGTCGACTTCCTTTTATCCCTGGTAGTGGCAGAGATAAAAGGAAGGAGGTTGAGTGCCACCAGCCTCATGTCCAAGAAGGAAATGAAACATAAGAGAACTTAACACTTCCTGTGCACAGGGGCTGTCTGGTTCCCTTCTTCTGAATAATTGGTATCTTTTAAAAAAAGACCAACTAAAGACTTTGGACAAATCAATGGTCATCTGTGAAAGGCCTGGCCGTTATTACATTATTACATGAGGCCCAGTCACCAAGTGAAAAGTATGTGTTGTTTGTGTTTTATAAGCTTTGTACGGGGCTGGAGTGATAGCACAGCGGGTAGGGTGTTTGCCTTGCACGTGGCCGACCCAGGTTCAATTCCCAGCATCCCATATGGTCCTCTGAGCAGCACCAGGGGTAATTTCTGAATGCAGAGCCAGGAGTAACCTCTGTGCATCACTGGGTGTGACCCAAAAAAAGCAAAAAATAAATAAAAATAAAAAAATAAAAGATTTGTACAAAGTTAAGTCATTCAAAAAGGCAAAAAGGAAGTCAGGCAGTTTTGGTGACACAGCACTAGAGAACAGGATGCCCGAGGAAGGGTGCATTTGTCAACTATAGGAAATATTATCATTCTGACTTTAGTCTCACTAGTGAGTTTGTAATAAATCCAATCCTTTCTTCTTTATTAGTCCAAGAAATTAAGGAGAGAAAATGTTGCAAAGGGAAAAGATAAAAATGCTGTGTACTTAAGACTTTGGTAGGGCACATTTGCTTTGGGTCAAAGGACTGCTCACAGTACAGAAATGTCACACAACTATTTTCAAAATCTAAAATTTAAAAAAGTGAAAAATAACAAATGCCTCTTAGTGACATGTTAAAAATGTCACTTTACAGGGAAAATTTGAAAATGGCTCTCATAGCATACTTTTTTGAAAGGGGATATGTAGTACCATTTCCAAATTATAGCTCTTATATCCTTCTTTAGAAATTTAGTTCGACACTTGATTTTACCTCAGCTTCGCTTTTCATTCTTTGTAATTCTAACAGTATCTCTCAAATCTCAGTGCTTCTCATGCCAGGTGTGAAAAGAATATGGTTAAAGGTGTTTTCTGATGCCAGTCAAAATGAAGAAAAATAGTGAAAGGCAAGTTTCATGGCGGTTAACGCTGGTAATTATGCAACTAGAAAATTCAGATTAACTCTCAGTCTTTGCTGTACCACTCTGAACTTTACAATAGACTTACAGCTTATTGTGGCTTGATTGGTTTTACCACTTAACCTTCAAAGCAAACTTTAAAAAAATTTACTTCATTCCAAGAGCATGCAATCTTTTGGTACTTGATATACAATGCAAATTTTATCTTAATTCAGCACAATTCACATTAATGAGCCCTCTATGACTCTATGATCTTTTCTAATAGGAAGCATACATAAAGCTTGTAATTACAAGGACCTACTTTTGTCATGAAAACAGGTATATTAGATACCACAGATGACATCCACTCCTCAAGTCTCCTTTGTACTAATTTGATATTTTTAAGGTATCATTATTCAGCCTATTTGATTTCACCAATATTTACAGTGCATTTACCAATTACTAGCTGGAAGACTGCATCTCTTTGTGGTAAGTACAAGTCCTATGGGGTGGCATGACTAGGTTCAAGTCCCATATAAATAACTATAAGATTTTGACAAGTTATTTGTCCCTTACCTTCTAATTTGAAAGTTGGGGTAATAGTTGTTCCTACCTATAGTCAATAGTTGTGAGGACTAAAATTATAAACATGTAAAAATGACTTAGAATAATGTTAAATAATAAGTGCTCAAACAATGTTAAATTTAAAAAAAATAGCGAAATACTGCAAAACACAGATGACTGGCTATAATAAATCTGTACAAAACTGAGATGCAGATAATATGGATGTCTTTCTGTGTTTCAAAAAATTTAAGTGAAAAATATGCCAGAAAGCTAGCTGAGTGCATGTTATGCATGTGAGATACATAGATTCAATGCCCGGTACTACATGGGCCCTTAACATAGCCAGGAGTGACCCTTTTTGAGAACAGGGTCAGGAGTAGCCTTTGCAATGCCAAGTGTGGCTCCCAAATCCTCCTCAGATGAATACATATGTGTTCTACGATAGATTATGACATTGCTAAGAACTAACAGTGGGAAGGCATTTGGAGGATTAAGATGACTTCTGAAGATAATTTCTTAGCATAAACAAATAGAGGTTTGCTTCAAAAATTAAATGACCTGCTTTAGCCAACTTTGGCTTTTCAGAGTGAGGGAATTAGGTGGTTCTTGTCTTAAGATCGACCCAGTGGTCCTGACTTTTTAGAGTGAACTGGAGCCAAACAACAAAAACCATTTCTCTGGATATACTGCTCTTTGAATAATGAAATCCTCACCATTTGGGATCATTTTGAGTATTTTAAAGCAGCATCACATTCAGAATAATATGTAATGCCTTACAATCCATGCAAATTATTACCTTTTCCCTTTACCCATGCATTTAAAGAACACCTGAAATCTGGCATTACACTTTCTCCTCTCATCCCATTACCATTCTTTTTTGGAGCTAGACTGTGGATATATCCATATGTTACAAGTGATTTATACGAATTTAATTGAACAAATGTTGCTAAAAAGTGTTTATTGAAATAGTTTAATTTAGAACACCTGTATAATTAAAATAAAAAGACATGAAGCACATTCAAAAGTCACAATGGAAAAGATGTTCTATTTTTTTCCTCTCATGTTTTTCTCCTAAGAGCATCATATTGACAGTGCACATCAAAATCCCTGATATTAACTTTCTTACATTTTTCTTTATAAGCAAATAGAATTCTTCTGTAATTTTTATGACATGAAAAATATTTATAAATAGAAACTGCATTATTATTAATCTGCACCATATATCAGTGTTTCCATAGTTCTTCTTAGTTTTGCTTTGTTTGGGGGGGTGTTTGGGTCATGGAGGGGGTTCTCAGATTGCACCCATAGCTCTGTGGGATCACTTCTGGTGGATTCAGAGGAGCATATGGAATGTCAGGGATTAGACCCAGATCAGCAGTAAGATAAGCGCCCTCCCACTATACTTTCTCTGGGGACGGCCTTCCGTGGGTCTTCTGAATTGAAGAAAATAGCAAAGCCTTGGCTTTATTCCCGATCTAGAAATACCAACAGGCCCAGCAATGTTAAAAAAATAAAACTACAAATAGTACAGGCTTGCAAATGTTATTACCAATGGACAGGCGAAGAATTGGCAAGCCACCTAAAAACAGCAAATACAGATGCACAGTCTGTGGGTTTCAATTCTATAGGGTAATGAGTAAAGGGAAAACAACTGGAAGAAGGAATGTTCCCTTTCAGTCTGACCAGTGCAGCTAAATTTAAAATAATGCAAAATGAACTCCTAGCTGCTTCAGAGTCACTCCCCTGGTACCCTTCTCAAGTGTGGAACTACATTTCAAACATTTTCCCATTTTTATTTAACACCTGCCTTATTTAGAATAGTTCTTGACCATAAAATAGTTACTTTTTTTTTAGTAAATATACAACACACAATATAGGTCATACCCTATAAATACATTCTTGGGGTACTGTCTTTCTTGAACTGAGGATACATAAGTATTCAATGCACCTGAAATAATATGGTTCCTCTCCTCACCCCAACGGGAGGCCTGGTGGCCATATTCATTCTGTGAACAGAGGGGAGTGGGCTCATTACACTGCATAAGGGCTGCATGAGAAAGAAGCACGGGGCATCCAGAGAGGGACAGCAAGCCAGCAGAGATAATGAGTTCAGATGGAACAGCTGAGGTGAAGCGGGTTTACAGAACGGGCGGGAAGGAGTGGGAGAGACCCAGGAAAAAGTCAGTGTTAGAAAAGGCTCTGCCTGTCCTAGAGAAGACGTCCTCTGGCTACTGACGGAAACTGCAAACAAGGAAAAAGAGAAGAAAACCCAGCAACACTGAAGTGACTTGTCCAGAGGAAATAATTTTCAGAAGTCACCCGTTTAAAATGCTACATAAAGTCTGGAAAGAAGACACAGCAGTGGATACAGCTTAATAATACTTAAAACTGGGCATGTTACAGCACTCGGGTTGGAAGGCATTTCATTGGTTAACAAAAGGAATTGCTGACCCAAGAGTCCACAATCGGGACAAGAAAAGGAAAAAAAAAAAAGAAATTCCAGTGATCACAATATGTTAAATTCAAAGATAGAGTGTAAATGCTAACTAACATATCTCGAAGCCAGACTGCTGACTTTTTAAAAGACATCCCACATTGCAATGAGATGACTCTCACCACCTCTCAGTGAGGGGACATGACAAAGGGTTTCCAGGGAAAGACCTGAAAACCCTAAGGGTAGGGGAATGTTTGGGATCTGTCTGCACAGTAGCAGCTGAGACTGCCTGACTCCCACCTCGCCCCACCAACTTTGATTTTGTTGCTTTTCCGTTATGCAAGTGGCATGGTTACATGTGGGAAGGCCGTTTGCTTGGGAAATTTCTCTCACCGCAAGCAAGGATTGAAAATGAGCAGACATAGGCTTTGTTTCTCCTCTCATCTAAGTAGGACTCCATCATTTTAAAGAACTTACTAGTGTGAAATATATTGTCAAATTCCAAACCTGAAAGTAGACCACTGAGTTTCACCTAGAAAAAAGCTTAGCTAAAAGAACATTAATTCACACAAGTTGATTTACTAAGATTATAAATCTATTGGCTAGATCTTAAGAAAAGGAAAATCAAGTTAAGAAGATAAATGAAGAATAATTTTCAGTTCTATTTGATTGCCTGGAATTGCTGAAATCTAAAGAAAATCGGAATTTGCTTTAATTTGCATAACTAGAAATTTAAAAGTATTTATTATAAATAATATATATGACTGTCATCCCGTTGCTCATCGATCTGTTCGAGCGGGCACTAGTAACATCTCTCATTGAGAGACTTATTTATTGTTACTGTTTTTGGCATATCCAGAAAAGTGAATGAATCTTTTCCTTTTATATTTCTATTTACTGTGATCTTTTACAGTTTAATTCGATGACTCCTATATTACCAAGTTGTATAAATGTATTTCTACGTGTCATGCAATGTAAACTACATATATAAAAAGCATTTAAATTATTAGACAGGTAAAATTATGTAAGCATCTCTATGTATAGGCATGTAAAAACTATAGTAACTCAACAGAAAAATTTAATCAATATTTTCTTAAAAGGTGTGAAATTTTAAATTGTGTAGTAGTATTCACTTTTATAGCTGTAATTTTACTCTATATTTCAATAGTATCAAACTTTAGGCTCTGTCAACACCTTTCTTGCTTTCAAGAAAGTCTCTTGCCTGCACGCCTGGCTGTCTTTCTCGGGGACCCTCAGAGAGGATGGGTTCCAGCTTCCCTTCCTGCCCCGAGCAGAGCTCCCGGTAGCCGAAAACCACCGGAACCTAGCCACAGCCATGCTCAAGGCCCCTCTCTACACGTTCAGATAGGCCTCATGCATGAAGGTACCGGCAGAGGAACCCAGGTGTGTGTAATCCCATCCACAGCCAACAACCAGAGACTTAAAAGCAAGCTCCCAGAAACACGCGGTTGTAAAGCAGCCGCATGCTATCTTATAACCTACTTTTCCCTCTGGGAGAAACTCGCAGGCTACTGAGAGCTTCCTGCCCACATGGGACAGCCTCCCAAGCTTCCCATTGTGTATCTATATGCCAATGCCAGTAACCAGCTGAATCTCATTCCCCTGACCCTGAAAGAGCCTCTAATACGGCATCGTTGCGAAGGCCGAGAAGAGAGAGCCTTCTAAAATCTCAGGGATAGGACGAATGGAGAGGTTACTGAGACCACTCAAGCCACTCAACAATCAATGGGATTTCGTGATTCATGATTTGTGATTTCAATAGTAGAGAAAGCATGAATTTTATAAAAAAAAATTCAAGGAATACCTCTCTATAGCTATTTATCAAAGACAGTCATCCAAGATGTAGTTTAATCTCTAGCTTTGTACGTATGCTCTCTGAAGGTTGTTCACTTCCATATTTAAGGTTCTTTTAAAAAGGGTAGAGAAAGATTTGGTGACAAACTAAGTTTATTGATAATTTTAGACTAAGTATATTAATAATCCTAGATGTATATAGGGCACACATTTAAAATGTTCTTGAAAGTACTTAATATATTGGAAAATACTTTAACTGTCATAGTTTTATTAATAATGAAAAAAGAGTAGATTTCCTAGTTAAGCTACAATGGGAAAATTTCTAAAACTTTAAAAATTTTCTTGCAAAGGTGTTTTTTTTTTCTTTTTATGATTTTAGTAAAATAGTATTTTACATTTTTATTTTCTTATGAGTAGGAGAAAGGGAAAAAAGAAGAAGGAAAAGAAGAAGGAGAAGAAGAAGAAAGAGGAAGAGTTTGATCCTCAATTTTAGTTTTTTTTTTCTTTTTTTAGTTCAATAACCCATCCCTTCACCAGTGCACATTCTCCACCACCGGTAAACCCAACATCCCTCCCCCCCTCCCCAGACCCGTCTCCCCCCACCCCACCCTGCCACTATGGCAGGGAATTCCCTTTTGTTCTCTCTCTCTGATTAGGTGTTGTGGTTTGCAATAGAGGTGTTGAGTGGCCATTGTGATCAGTCTCTAGTCTGTATTCCACCCGCCTCACCCTTCCCCCACATGACCTCCAACCACATTTTACTTGGTGGTCCCTTCCCTGAGTTACACAGAATGAGAGACCAGCCTCCAAGCCATGGAAACATTCTCCTGGTACTTATTTCTACTATTCTTGGGCGTTAGTCTTATAGTCTATTATTCTATATTCCACAGATGAGTGAAATCTTTCTATGTCTGTCTCTCTCTTTCTGACTCATTTCACTTAGCATGATACTTTCCATGTTGATCCACTTATATGCAAACGTCATGACCTCATTTTTTCTAACAGCTGCATAGTATTCCATTGTATAGATGTACCAGAGTTTCTTCAACCAGTCATCTATTCTAGGGCACTCGGGTTGACACGGAACTAAGCAATCTAGTAAAAACAGAGATCAACAAATGGGACTACATTAAACTAAAAAGCTTCTGCACCGCAAAAGATACAGTGACCAGAATACAAAGACTATCTACAGAATGGGAAAGGATATTTACACAATACCCATCAGATAAGGGGTTGATATCAAGGGTATATAAAGCACTGGTTGAACTCTACAAGAAGAAAACATCCAACCCCATCAAAAAATGGGGCGAAGAAATGAACAGAAACTTTACCAAGGAAGAGATACGAATGGCCAAAAGGCACATGAAAAAGTGCTCTACATCACTAGTCGTCAGAGAGATGCAGATCAAAACAACCATGAGATACCACCTCACACCACAGAGACTAGCACACATCCAAAAGAACAAAAGCAACCGCTGTTGGAGAGGATGTGGGGAGAAAGGGACCCTTCTACATTGCTGGTGGGAATGCCAGCTGGTTCAGCCCTTCTGGAAAACAATTTGGACGACTCTCAAAAAATTAGATATTGAATTCCCATTTGACCCAGCAATACCACTGCTGGGAATATATCCCAGAAAAGCCAAAAAGTATAGTCGAAGTGACATATGCACTTATATGTTCACCGCAGCACTGTTTACAATATCCAGAATCTGCAAAGGTGTTTTGATAGAGAATAGATGACACAGCCAAGAGATCACTGGGAAGGGACTAAGTTATGGCAGGAATAAGAGTTTCCTGAAGTCTCTCATGCATCATATTTCATCACTTGTATCACTTGTCATCCTGTTGTTCATCGATTTGCTTGAGTGGGCACCAGTAACATCTCCATTCCTTCCTGTCCTGTGCTAGTGTAGCCCAGTTGCGTCTGCTCACTCCCGGAACATGAAGAACCTCAAACTGTTCATTTAGGATCTTGACAAAGAAGTCTGACAATCTCGTAGGTGGGCGGCCATGTGGTCTTTTGATGTCTCATGGAATCCAGTCGGTAACAGCTCTTGTCCAGCGGTCGTGTTGTCTCTAAATTGCATTACATGTCTGGCCCATCTGATTCTCAACGCCTTGACAAATGAGACAGCGTCCTTGATTCTTGATCTTCGATGGAGGTCAGAACTCCAGATTCCTTTTCTCACTCATCATATTTATACTCAAGTTAATAAAGATAAAACTTGATTCCTTATTTATAGATAAATAGTAGGTGATTAACTTCCATTCTAAAGAAGACAACAAGGCCAAATGTAAATTTTGCCCTAATCTTCTGAAGAAGAGAGAATGTGTGACTAGTTCTAAATTATGTTTAATAATAAAATTAAATGATTATTTTTATCATGAGTTTCATCTGGAATTCATATATAACTAAATACATGAATTCATTATTCAGAAGTCTTTTAATTTGTTCATAATCTTGAAAGAAAATCAATGTATAGACCAAATGGGAAATGGTTTTTGATGTCATAATTCTTAAGTAATTTTAGTTTAGGTTAATTTAGGGCAAAATATTCAAGTGAAACATGTTCTGAGTGAATTGTAATAAAATGATCACTTTGTTGAGAATGATCTATCTCATATGTGGGACTTAAAGATACATGACAAGGTAGCAATAAATGACCAAAGTCACATAATAGGAGAAGTAGCTCATACTACTGAGTAGGCTGAGGGGATAGGGGTGTTGAAAGAGAATAGTGTTGGGATTCTTGCAGGAGGGAAGAGGATACACTGGTGATGGGTGTAGTGTTGGAATTATGTGCTTGAGAAACCTTCATTAACAGTATTATGAATCAGAAGAAAGAGAAAAAGGAAGGGAGGAAGGGAAGAAGGAAAGAAGGAAGAAAGGGAGGAAGGGAGGAAGGAAGAAAGGAAAAAGGAAGGAGGGAAGGAAGCAAGGAAGGAAGGAAGGAAGGAAGGAAGGAAGGAAGGAAGGAAGGAAGGAAGGAAGGCAGGAAGGAAGGAAGGAGGGAAGGAAGGAGAGGGAGGGAGGGAGGAAGGAAGGAAGGATAGAAGGAATGAAGGAAGGAAGGAAGGAAGGAAGGAAGGAAGGAAGGAAGGAAGGAAGGAAGGAAGGAAGGAAGGAAGGAAGGAAGGAAGGAAGGGAGGGAGAAAGACTAAAAGAAAAAAGAAAACAAAAAATAAAGAGAAGGAAAAAAAGAAAAGAAAGCAAAAGAGAAAGAAGAAAGAGAGAAAGAGAGGAAGGATTACTTGGCCTTTATCACATTTAACTTAGGAGGTATAAATATCATTTATCTACTCTAGTGCGTGTAAAATTACCAAGGGCTGATGATAAATTTTACTTGACCATTAAAAAATAAGACTGTAAACTGACTCTGAATACATAGCATGTAGTTTTCATCTTGTGACAGAATAGTATTTCAGAAGATAACAGAAAGTGGAAATTTATGGCAGGTGTATTACTACTTAGGAACTAATCTCATCCACATGGCTGTTAATATGAAATATGGATTTTAATAATCCTGGCTCTGTGAATTGTGTGATTCTGCCTGGTGGGAGTGTGATTAGCCACAGCCTGTAAGATTAATTGAGATATATAGCACACAATTATATCTCATGAATTTCAAGCCATCCAGATTATCCTAAAGCTTGTATACTTCATGCTTATCCTTATAGTATCTTTTTAATTTAGAACATTATTGTGTACCCTTATAGTTAAAAAAGTCAATATCCTATAATTACTGGGCTAGATCTCTTTGAGATCTTAAATAGACCGCTTAAAAGAAGTGTGGAAATCTTCAAAAGACAGGGATGGCATTGAAATTCCTATACAGTAAAAAAGGATAAATATTAAGTAAATAGAAAACATAATCAGTGAAGATGAAACAAACAAGTTTTCGAAACTTACTTCATTATGCAAATGAATTAAAATGGAATGATACTTAGAAAAGTGTTTCTAACTTTAGCACATACAGTTTTAGGAAAAGGTGATTTTTGTTTGCTTGTTTGGGGCCACACCCAGTGGTGCTCAGGGCTTACTACTCCTGGCTCTGCTTAGAAACCACTTTTGGCAGTTCTTAGGGGACCATATGCAGGTGCCATGGACTGAACACAGATTGGCCACAGGCAAGACAAGTGCCACATATAATATAAATGTGTGAACTCATTAGTATAACTATTATAATTACATTTATTCATTAAATTTTGCTCTTATTCTTTCCTCTCTATGTTTTTGTGTTTTTGCCCAGACAAAAAGCCTGGGCTCGATCAAGATCTCAGCCACTGAGCATTTCCCAGATCTCAGCCAATGCACTTTTTGAAGATTTCAGCCACTGCACATTTCCCAGATTTCAGTCACTGCACATTTCCCAGATCTCAGCTACTGCGCCCTTTCTCAGTCCCTGAAAATTCTGACGCCTTCCTATTCAGAGAAAGCCTGCCAACATGGTCTTTCCCTCCTTCCCCTGGTTTAATCCTGTGGCTGACAAAGCTCAAGGAATAAGGATTTAATGAGGAGATTTAGGTTTCATTCAAAAGTTTTCTCTCTGTAAAGGTTTTGATAACATTCCTCGCCAGCCTCACAAAGGTGAATCTGACTAAGCTTTCCAAGTGCTTTGCTCTAATTTGACATTTGAATTCCCCCGGTTTTCACAGGTATCACCCCTGTTCTTTGTGCAGGTGTTTCCCAGCTAGTGTTGCTCCCTCACAGGCTTTACTGGTCTCCCGCTTCCACATTCTCAGCATGTAACAAATGACAAGCATTGAACAAAAAGTGCACATATCAGACACTGCCAGTCACAAGAACAGTGCTGAGTGAAAACGTTACCAGGTGAAAGAAAGTCGAACTGGGCATTTTATGTAAAAAGCCAAAAATATATCTACATAGATATGCGAATCAATACCTATAATCTAGACATCTCTATAAATAGCCTTGTTCGGACACAGCAGATTGATTCTCCTAACATATACTCAGATTTGTGTGGAAACAGTAAGCAAATTAAAGTTAAAAACTAATAATGGTGAGAAAGTACAAAAATCACTAATGCAAATGGATTATATAAGCGTCAGATCTTCAGTTTGCAGTTGGCATTTGCAACTGGGTATATTTAAAGAATAGGACACATATATCAGTGTTCTGAAGTTTCTCCTTTGTTTGGTTTTGGGGGTCATATCTGGTGGTGCTCAATGCTTACTCTTGGCACAGAGCTCAGGGATTATTCCTGGAGATGTTTGGGCCATGTGGTGCTGGGGACAGAACCACACTAAGGCAAGCACCTTACACACTATGCTCTTCCTCAGCCCTAAGTTTTCTTTACAAGGGAACAACAACTACAGTATAAGTCATAAATATTCTTTATCTTCATTGATTCAATATTATTTCCAGACATCATCACACAAGCAGAAATAAATAAGAGTATTTCTGCTTTTATGCACAGATGGTGCTTTTAGCCATCGAAAACACTTTTTCAGGGGCTGGAATGACAGAGCAGCGGGGAGGGTGTTTGCCTTGCATGCCGTTGGCCTGGGTTGGATCCCCAGCATCTCATTTGGTCTCCTGATTACAATCAGGAATATAATTCCTGAGCAGAGAACCTGGGGTAAGCCCTGAGCACATGCAGGTGTGGTCCCCCAAACAAAACCGAAGAAATCCAGCTTTCAACATTTCAAACTGCCATTCCAACACTGAATTGGAGATAGCTAAATCTCTTAGAGAATCCATGAATTAACCAGAATGCTAACAGAGCAAATAGCTCGGATATAGAGACAAAAGGATAGATTTTGAATGCCTAAGAAATCTAAAATCTATTACTATAATGCTTACGTGCTTACGGGTTGCATTAAATCTAGACAGTTTTGAAATACTTATTGTTGAATATTGTATCAAAAATGAATATATATAGCTTTCAATAGTAAAAATAATTTGAGATATTATGATAGTTATTAGGATACTGAAAACTGTAAAACAATTTCATAACGTTGTGATAATAAATGTGGCATTTTTAATCAAATTAGTTTATTACGTTTTACTCATTTTAACTCCTGATATATATACTGCAAATAAGATGAACATGGGAAATTCAGATACAAACCATTGTGACAAACCTAAGTAATAGAAAAATATGCTTCAAATTTTTATTTTTAAAAGTCATTACAACTCTTTACAGCACACCTGAAATATGTACCTTAAAACACAGTTGGGAAGTTTTACCAGTGTTTATAAAAATGGGAACTGCAAATAATTTCTGCATGATAAATATTGATAATTAGAATTATTCTACCTGGATTCATGTCACGTTATTTTTCTCTGAAAATATCACAACATTGTGAAGTTTTGAAAATGTAAAGAGTTAATAAGACTATGGTATTCTCTCTGCTATTAATACCTACAAAGCTATTAATGATAAAAAAGTTTCACTCCTAAAACAAGTATTACTCCAAAATAAAAGCAACAAACAGGCAAAATAACTTGGTTCCCTGGTTCTTTGTTCATATCACAAAGCAATTGGCATTACACAGTACTGTAATGCTCTTAAACATTAAAATTAAACACCATAGTTAAATGAAGAAATTAGGAGTGAAAACAATTAGTGTCAAAAAAAGAATCAAAGGCAACCAAATCCATTAATCACCCTCAGTTACTCTCAATTTATTAAACTCTGTTTATGACACTCAGAGAACAATAGTTGACCATGCATGAGAATGAGTTTTTACTTTTATTTTTTTAATTTATTTATTTGTTTATTTGCTTTTTGGGTCATATCCAGCAATGATCAGGGGTTACTCCTGGCTCTACACTCAGGAATTAATCCTGGACCATATGGGATGCCAGGGATTGAACCCATCTTGGTCATATACAAGGCAAACGCCCTACCCACCGTACTATTGCTCCAGCCTGAGGTTTTAGTTTTAATTCTACATACTACTTATTTATTTTAAGAAAAATAAAACAATAATGCAATGCACTGATACTGGCAACAAAGGCATTTGCCTATAAAACAACTAGAAATGGAAAGGATGAGTTTAAGGTGGAAAAGCTCAGAAGGCCAGAGAAAGCCGAGAACACTGGGGCTGTTCCCCGGGAGGGCGTGGCCTCCAAGGTGATCGCTGAGCCCTTCAGAACTCTCCCTTAGTTCCAGTCTAACCACAGTCGGTAGATTACAACTTTCCATTTAGAAGAAGAAGAAATACTGTTCAAAGAAGGAAATTTTAGCAACAGCCCATTAATTTCCTTATTTTACATTATTACAACACATCAGAATGATAACTAGCTCTTACAATGATTTCACTTTGCAGATAGAAAATCATTTATTAATAATAACTTGTAACTATCATCATGTCTCATTTTCTTCAATAACAAAATGTTTGATGGTTTGATGTATGAAATGCAAATAAATTTAAGTGAATGTTATATAAAATGCTATATAAATGTTTTGTTTCTAAAATGTTAAATCCCTACATTGTACATATATCAAATTTGTATATTATATACATATACTTTTAAAAATATTACCTGAATTTTAATTATTTATACATTAGGACCACAAATAAAATATTAAATGCGATAATTGACATTACAATTATAAAAATTTTAAATTATAAAAATTGCCTCAAATTTCAGCCCTCAATAAGCCAATGACATTTTAAAACATTCCAAGTGTTAAAAAATTTAATTAGAAAAGTTTAAGGGAAAGATCGGGAATATAAAACAAAACTGTTTTATTACTTATTTACAAGCTTGGTTAAGAAAATATTGAGCATTAATTTTCTTCTCTTGATATAGAAGTAAGTCAGTCACTTTTACCAACAACAGTTCTATATAATGTCTCATTGCATTTAACTAAGGGAAAGGTTTTAATTTTTTGTGTGCTCACAACAGTAGATTCCACTTTAAAAACTCTCTTTCATAAGTTTTAATTATTGCTTTTGTTTTTGTATTCTTATCCTTTGCACAGTATCTTATACAACTTGATTTTATAAAATAAGATTAAAAGATAAATAGCTATGTCCTAAAGAATATCTTATAATAATCCTGACCATATCGTTAAAATCAACAGTTTTGTTTTCTATTTTACTCACTAATTTGGCAACATTACTTTCAGGGAAATGTAATAAAATATTAAGTTTACTATATAAATGACTGGACTGATAGCACAGCGGGTAGGATGTTTGCCTTGCATGTGGCTGACCCAGGTTTGATTCCTCCGTCTGTCTCCGAGTGCCCAGCAAGCTACTGAGAGTATCCTGCCTGCAGGGCAGAGTCTGGCAAGCTACCTGTGGCATACTCAATATGTCAAAAACAGTAACAAGTCTCATAATGGAGATGTTACTGGTGCCTGCTTGAGTAAATCGATGAACAACAACTGGAAGACAGTGCTACAGTGCTACTAGCTACTATATAAACAATCCTATATATATAAATCTAAAGGGAATGGTTGTGTTTTCAGGACACACCCTCACACAGTAACTAAAAACAGTGTGTTCTTCCTGGAATAAGTGGCCAGGAAAGGCAGGTGAGAAGCCTTGTACATACCCTATGATGAAGATTTGAATGCCCAGATTTAAATGTCACCACACATCCCTACATAAAACTGCAGTCACTGAATGCAGTTTACCCAAGAAGACGTATAAGCCAGCATCACTGTGAATAATCCTGGCATATACTTGTATGCTCAAAATAAATATGATTTACTTGTAATAATTTTAAATAAATAGGAATATTTTTAAATTTCTGGAAAAGATTTTAGAAAACTATAGTTAGTATTTGTTCCTTATAGTTTTCTCCTTACCATAATCATATAAAATAATCAAATTATAAAAATTACTTGTTCTCTTCTCCTTTATATTTTCTGATTAGTCGCTAAAAAAAAGCACACCTTTAGAGAACTTGTAGGTTTCAGTGGCTACTTTAACAGTGATCTAAAAGCAAAGGCATTATGTAGTAAAAAGCCCATAATTTCATCCCACAAGTTTAAAAATGTATGAAAACATAAACCACCCTTGCATAGATTTAAAAAAATGTTCAGTGAAATAGGGGTGATGAAGGTTTATGATGAATTACTATTTTTGCTTTTCAAGAAAAACAAAGAGTTGCATTGTGGAAGAGATTATCATCAGGATATTTGGCCAGTATAAAAAAAAAGAAAATGTCAATTTATAATGAATCTCCCTATGATTGTTCTTTTACATATATCACTTCTTTGTTTTATAAACTATTTTAAGTTTAACTTATGTTTTAATAGAATTAGTGCTGCATTATTATCTTTTATGTATATTTTTTTCAGCTGCCTGTGACTAAAAATCATTGTATTAAAGCTACATCATCAAGTTCACTATCAAAAATTCAGTTTAGATTTTCAGAAAATTGCAGACAGTAAAAGAGACAATAATTACCACCAATAATAAGCATTAATTGGTGGTGGAATATGAGCACTGGTGAAGGGATGGGTATTCGAGCATTGTATAACTGAGATTTAAACCTGAAAACTTTGTAACTTTCCACATGGTGACTCAATAAAAAATTAAAAAAAAAAACAAAAACAAACAAAAAAAATAAGCATTAATTATTAGTAGATAACAATTAAGCCTTTTATAGATTATTATACCTATCACACCCCCAGATATCCCTCAGACTTATATTTTATATTCCAGAGGTATATTTGTCACAATTATGAAACAATACTATGTCCAGTATTAAATAAATTCCAAATTTTAGTTGATTTTTCTGGTTTTAAAAACTACTCTTTATCTGTTCCAGTTTACAGAGGAGTTATCACTTACCTTATTCATTGCATCTCCTTACCATCTTGGCTATGATATTTTCTCAGTCCCTCCTTGGTTTTATGATTTGGGCATTTTCAAAATGACGGTAAGGTATTTTGTAGAATGATCTGGATTTGCTTTAACACCCTAACATGTATTAACTCACTGAAAACTCATAGCATTCCCAGAAGTGTCATTTTACAGGAGATGTAAATTAACAGTCATTTCACAGGAGGTGCAACCAAATCACAAGGAAATCAAACAATTAGCAGCAGAAATGGATTGGAATTCAGGCAGACAGTTACCAGCTTACTCAGAAACGCTTTAATATTGATCCCTGCACTCAATCTACCGGGCTTTTGTGAAATATATAGAACACACAGATAGTTCATGGAATTAAACAAAGGAAAATTCTGCGACTTAGGGACTCATTGTTAAAACTGAATGGCTGTCGCGCACAAGCCTTGTCTTCTGACTTTCAGCCTTTTATCAAAGCCTCAGGCCAGTGTTCTTGACTTAGATCTGCCCAGGGCTGCTAAGCAATGGCCACATGGAGCTTTACCTGTGCATCTGCTTTCTGCCCCAAATTCCCTGCATGGATGAATGGATCCACCCTCCTTCCAAACACCTGCACCTTAAATCCAAAACTTTCATCTCCCTTTTTCCCCTTAGCAACTTTATCTAAACTATAAGCAAGTCTATATAAGATTTGCTTATTTTCCATATTGAATGTGTGAACTGAACTCACTAACTCATCTAATTCAGGTTGAGACCCTGGCTTGTGGAAATTAATAAATTCTTTGTAAGCGGGTATCACCTAATTCTAGTCCTCAAGGTTATTTGAGATATACTATGGGTGAATCAACTATCCTGGTATCAAAGTTATAGGCTCAGAAAGTATATCTGGTCTTAGTTAAAATAAATAATTAAAATGAAATAGAAATGTGACAGGGTCTTGAACCTAGGGGCGGCCAAAGGGTGGCACCTGCCTTACATGTCAGAGGCCTGAGTCTGAGTTCAATCCCGGCACTTCCCAGGTGAAGGAGTGACCCAGTGACGCTGGTGTTGACTTCCCCAGTGCCACAGCCAAGTGTGTGACCTAAGGCAGCCATCACTGCCAGCTGATTCGCAAGGGGAAACAACCACATAGAAGGAGGGAGGGGAAGTTAGACAATAAATAAAAAATAAATTAAAAATCAGAGTGACATTCTCTTGCTGAAAAATTGAGCATGTGTATATACACTATGTATGGAAAAGGTATTACCTTTTGCTGGATAAAGCTTTGCTAGTAATCTTTGCCCTTGAGGAGCCTATTATTTCTATTAGAGACTACTTAACTCTCATACACGTGTAAAAACACCTACAGAAAATGGGTTTGGCTGTATTCCAAAAAAAAATGCTATTTACTAAATAATGCCAATAATTCCAATTTAACCTACTGCCTGTGGTTTCCCAAACCCTAAAATGTAACTCCCCTAGAGTGGCTTGTAGGGAGACTTACAATAAAGTCACCTCTCTTCTCTTCCCTTCTTCATTCTATGTTTCAGTAATTAGGGTTCTTTGCCACATTCATCTCTCCCGTGCCCACCGTTCCTTCTCTCTTGATCATCTGCAGCTCCGTGTGAAGTTCTGTGTGTTTATTCATCACTAGTCAACTGGGCTTCATCTTACTCAAAAGGCCTCTGTGCTATTTTTGTTGCATACAGATATCGATGCGTCTCCCACTCCAGCCACAAGGATTGTATCAGATTCATTTTTGCTTCCTTTAAAAGCTGATTCAATAAATACTTGTTGAGCTAAACGGATCTTTCATGTTATCAAACACCTTATCAAAAAAAAAAAACAACCCTTGTCACAGTTCTTTCGATCAAAGTTCCTACTGGTCTAGCAAAATCCTATTAAGCTCTTGGCAGAGAACTTGCTCTTTCCTCCACCCATTGTTCCTGCCTCACTGGATTCACTTCATTCTTGAAGACACTTGTTTTGCCCACCGGACAGTATCTAGATAACTAGCAGCAACTTTTTCTCCTCTATTTAAGAATTATTTCTTTAGGTGCATGCTTTTTGGCTATTCAAGTCTCCTCCTCTTCCTTCATATCTCTATGTACAGCTCTTTCCTAAAGTTTCCTGTGCAAAATCTTCTGCTTATTCTGTCATGCCCCAAACCCGTGATACTGCCATGGTTCACATTATCCAGGGTCACTAGATCTAAGTTACTCCTTTTAAATACAATAGTCATCCAACTAAACATTCCATAAACATACAGTTATACTAGAGAGGTTAGTAGGTATTAATAAATATAAAATAAGGTTATGAAATGGGTTCTATGATGATTGTTATTAAACAAAGTAAAATCATTTTTAGAGCCTTTAGTATATGAATGTGTTTGTTTGAGTTACTAACAAAACTCATATTTCCCCAACTTATTTAACCAGGAAACTATTTTACTGACCAATTATCTGCTTGGGATGCTTATCTTTTGCCTATTTTACATGCATTTTCTGCATGAGTGATCCCTTACTTGTACTAAACCGCTTGAAAGTCAGATTATACTGTTTTCATCCCTATCTCCCCTGTTTCAGGATTTGGTAAATAACTCATGTTCAAACAAATTTCGTGTTCTTTAGCTGAACTGAAGTTATCCAGAACTTTTTCAAAATAAACCTACAAGAATTTTGTTATTTAGTTTTATTATTTATTGTAATCAACCTTCCCCCCTTTTCTATATCCATATACATTTTGGTTTAAGTAAAGAAATAACCACAGTGAATATATTACAAACGGAATCTACTTGTGATTTACAAAACAAAGAAAAATAAGAAATCAAAATATCATTCACTCTGCCTTCAACTGCCCAAAAATCCTGAAGGGACCCAAACTGCTCCCAGCTGGGTGCTGGCAGGATCCAGTGCCAGAACCAAACCCGGCCTCCTATACACATAGAAAGTCCCATAATCCACGAATTTCTGGTTCACTAAGGTTCAACAGATTCTTTTAAGAACAAAATTCATGTGCAGGAAAAAGACAACTTTATATAAAATGGAACAAATTCTATGGGGTTATTAAAATATTTTGTTTAGAAAAAATAGTGTATTGGCAAACATTAAAATTACTTAGCCAATAATAATTTCAATAACATGTTAGTAAACAAACTTTTATATAATCCCAAGAATTTCAGTTAACTGAAGGTTTTCTGGGAGTAATTTACAAACACAGTATTCAATGAATAGCGGTGGATGGTAAACAATGGTGCAGAATTTGGATTGTAGGTATGGACCATTTTCACTACAAGCTCTTATGTAAATAGCTGTGAAGATGTGTGGTGAAGAGAGTGCTGAACAGACTCTTCACAATACCTGACAATTTACTGCAGTCAAAAAAGGGAGTCACTTCTTTGAGTCACAAAGGAAGATTCACTTGACTTTGGGCTTTTGAAGGCCTGTATCCGAGGTTTAAAATCAAGACTTGGCAGTTGGCTGGCTCAGGGGAGTATTAACAGACAATGTCTGACAATAACATAGGTCCCCTGACGGGGGGGGGGGGGGGCGGAGGGCAGCAAGGGGTAGGATTTACAGGGAGAAAGTTGAACCCACATACAGGAAATAGTACCCACACATTCCCTATGGGTCTGTCTGTGGACGTGCTGACGGTGTTTTGAAATACACATGGACCCCAAAGAGCCAGTAAAACACTAATAATCTCTCTGAAGTTGGAAGAAGAAAATTCTCCATATTATATATTATAGGGAAACAATGCCTATGAGAGATAAGGCAGTTTGAAGAAAATATTTAACACAGCATATCCCCCCAAAATGGGGGCTGACAAAATATAATTTTCTAACTGAAAAATTCTGTGGCTGTTTTAAAAGAAGATTAGTTTTCCTGCCAGCTTAGCGGAGCCAGTTCAAGAAGTGTGTCAAAGCACCAAGGCAGAATATAAAGTAACACTGGGGATTCTCTTCCAGCAAACATACTATATGTCTACAAGTAGGTGTAAATGCAGACAGAACTAAAGGCTAATGAAATAAGGATATTTCAGATAAGCAAAGACTAAGATAAATCATCCTCATGAGGCCCTCAAAAATACTAAGGAAACATTATAAGATGGAGTAAAAACAATTCTAGGTTCCAGACAGATATTATGGAGGTAAGACACTTGCCTTGTGCACAGCAGACGCTGGTTCACTCCCCAGCGTTTTATATGGTCCCCCAAGCAACCCCAGGTGTGCCCAGCATGACCAACTGCCCCCCTCCCCATTAACAGCAACAACAAATCCTAAATAGTAATAAGAGAGGCAGAAGAAATTTAAAACTAAGATTAAATAGGTAAGGAAATTTTTGACAAATGACTATAAAAAAAGAAGCAATGTCACAAAAAGATGAAAAACATTGGAAGTGCATGGAAATGACAGCAAAATACTTAAATAAGTGATAATAAATGGTTTCAACTTTTCACAAGGCTTGAGGTGATGATGAGCCAGTCGTGGTACTTCTTACTGGACTTGAGCAAGTGAAAGATGCATGCTTGAATTTTGTTGTTGATTTAGCTTTGGGTACCATGCCCAGCAAAATTTCTCCCTTCCTTTTACATAGAGTCTCTTTTGGGGGTTAGGCCACACCTGGTAGTGCTTGGCGCTTAATCCTGGCTTCCTGTTCAAGGATACGCATGGCAATAGTTGAGGAACCATATGTGCGGTGCGAGTAATGACCCAAGGTCAGTGTTCAACACACGTGTCTTAATTAACACAGAGACTATCTCTCTGGCCTCTCCTAGAGTCTCTTAAATTCTCCTCCAGACTCATCATACTCGAGACTTGCAGTGCCCATTACAGTCTTCTCACTGTTAGGACTTCATTTCTTTCTCTCCTTCAGGTAATTTAAAGCTCATGGTATTTTCTGTCTCAGAAGTGCTGACTTGGCTGATTCTAGGCATTTTTTTCAACATTTCTTGTTCAATTTGTGGTTTGGTAGAAATGATGTATGAAGAGATTGGATTCAGGAGGTTATGACTCAAGAAAAGGTATTTTTTAAAATAGGTGATGCAATGATTCACACAGGCAGATATAAGAATCAAATATCTCTAGATTTCATAATTTCATAATCCTTCACAGTTTTTAATCTAATGTTTTAAAGCCTATGTCTTAAGTTCCACTTTCATGTAAAGCTTATTTGCTGGATAAGTGGATTTAAAAACTATATTAAAAATCATTTAAGTTACAAGGAAAGCAAATCAATTATTGAATATTGTAAAAATGTGTACCCAGTGATACACAGTTTGGAAGTTTGTAACTGAACCTCATGGTGATTCACTAATAAAAATTAAAACAAAAACAAAACAAAAAACAAACAAAAAAAGTTACTGGTGCCCACTCGAGGAAATCAATGAACAATGGGACGACAGAGCTCAATAATTTTTTAAAAAAGAAAATGCAAGCATCAAAACAAAAAATTTTTGTCTTTTACAAAGACAAAAAGTAAAGTCTATGAAAGCATAATGAAGAAAGCACTTCAGTAAAGTGTGGAAGTTGAGATTTGGTTTGGAGAGAGTAGCTAGGAGGAGGTAATAAAAAAATGGAAATATGAAAGTTTTAGATAATATTGGAAAACAATATTGTTCAAATGTCCACTATTGATAATTGCAATTGCCATAAAATTAAAATTGTGAGAAATAAGAATGTGGAAAAAAAAGTAATAAGTTTGGAAAGTTTGGGTACCTACTGGTAAGACAATTAAATCTTGATTTAAATGTGATCTTTGAGCAGTAACAATTAAAACAGCATGGTACTGGAACAAAGGCAGAGCCGTAGACCAATGGAACAGGGTGGAATATCCCTACACACAACCCCAAATGTATGACCATCTAATCTTTGATAAGGGAGCAAGAGATGTGAAGTGGAGCAAGGAAAGCCTCTTTAACAAATGGTGCTGGCACAACTGGACAACCACATGCAAAAAAATGGGTTTAGACCTTGACCTGACACCATGCACAAAAGTCAGATCAAAATGGATTAAAGACCTCAACATTAGACCACAAACCATAAGGTACATTGAAGACAAGGTCGGCGAAACCCTCCACGATATTGAAGATAAAGGTATCTTCAAAGGTGACACGGAACTAAGCAATCTAGTAAAAACAGAGATCAACAAATGGGACTACATTAAACTAAAAAGCTTCTGCACCGCAAGAGATACAGTGACCAGAATACAAAGACTATCCACAGAATGGGAAAGGATATTTACACAATACCCATCAGATAAGGGGTTGATATCAATGGTATATAAAGCACTGGTTGAACTCTACAAGAAGAAAACATCCAACCCCATCAAAAAATGGGGCGAAGAAATGAACAGAAACTTTACCAAGGAAGAAATACGAATGGCCAAAAGGCACATGAAAAAGTGCTCTGCATCACTAATCATCAGAGAGATGCAGATCAAAACAACTTTGAGATACCACCTCACACCACAGAGACTAGCACACATCCAAAAGAACAAAAGCAACCGCTGTTGGAGAGGATGTGGGGAGAAAGGGACCCTTCTTCACTGCTGGTGGGAATGCCGACTGGTTCAGCCCTTCTGGAAAACAATTTGGACGACTCTCAAAAAATTAGATATTGAATTCCCATTTGACCCAGCAATACCACTGCTGGGAATATATCCCAGAGAGGCAAAAAAGTACAATCGAAACAACATCTGCACATGTATGTTCATCGCAGCACTGTTTACAATAGCCAGAATCTGGAAAAAACCCGAATGCCCCAGAACGGATGACTGGTTGAGGAAACTTTGGTACATCTATACAATGGAATACTATGCAGCTGTTAGAAAAAAGGAGGTCAAGAATTTTGTAGTTAAGTGGATGGGCATGAAAAGTTTCATGCTGAGTGAAATGAGTCAGAAAGAGAGAGACAGACATAGAAAGATTGCACTCATCTATGGTATATAGAATAACAGAGTGGGAGACTAACACCCAAGAACTGTAGAAATAAGTACCAGGAGGTTGACTCCATGGCTTCGAGGCTGGCCTCACGTTCCGGGGAAAGGTCAACTCAGAGAAGCGATCACCAACTACATTGTAGTCGAAGGCCATGTGGGGGAAGGGAGTTGCGGGCTGAATGAGGGCTGAGACTGAGCACAGCGGCCACTCAACACCTTTATTGCAAACCACAACAGCTAATTAGAGAGAGAGAACAGAAGGGAATGCCTTGCCACAGTGGCAGGGAGGGGTGGGGGGGAGATGGGATTGGGGAGGGTGGGAGGGACACTGGGTTTACGGGTGGTGGAGAATGGGCACTGGTGAAGGGATGGGTTCCCGAACTTTGTATGAGGGAAGTATAAGCACAAAAGTGTATAAATCTGTAACTGTACCCTCACGGTGATTCTCTAATTAAAAATAAATAAATTTTTTAAAAAATGTGATCTTTGAGTAGGTGAATTTATGAATAATAGATTCCAAATGAGAAATATAACAAGCTATCCTTATTGCCCAAGTAACTAGAGCAGTATGGAAAGATATTTCGATAATTCCCTGCCCCATCCCCAATATCATAGTTGCAAATTAGATACAAAGGAAGTCTGTAAACTTGACTCAGAAGTCCATGTTCTTCATGCTCACAAGTGGGAGATGTCCCATTCCTCAGAGGCACACTCGCCTGACTCAGGCTGGTGGCAGCCAACAGAATCTCATGTACTTGTGAAACATCTGCCATAAGCAAGGGAAGGACCATATTTCATTCTACTCACTCACTCACTCACTCACTCACTCACTCACTCACTCACTCACTCACTCACTCACTCACTCACTCACTCACTGTTGTATCCTCAGATCTCAAACTAAGCTTTGATCAAACAACAGAATCAAGAAATGAAAGCACATCTCTTTCTTTCTATCACTCTATCTCTCTATCTCTCTCTGAATAATGGTCAATAAAATATAGATTCCTAGCCTATGGAACTCAATAAATGTGTTTGTCTGATTCTGTAGGTGGCACAGTATCAGTTCATTACCGTATAAAATCAAACATATTTTGCCTCACAAGATTTTATTCTGCAAACATTTTTTTATATTTCAGTTCACTAACATATTCTAAAAAACAGAAATAATACAACTTTTCAGCTGAATTTCTGAATAGCTTGAATTTCCAAAAGTCTAACTTGACATGTCATATACATGTTTTAAATACCTTGCACCACCCTTGCATGTTAGTGATGAGCTTGAAGCAAGATCCTGTGGCATAGGATTTCCTACACTGCAGAATTCCTTAATTTATAGTACTTTGATCTAAGCAGCAACTTTTTTCCTTTGGAATGACTATGTTTAGGAATTTGATCTATAGATTCATTTCTGCGGTGGCACATTCAAGAATTTAGTAATTTTTAAAGTCTTTTTTCCCCTTAAAACCAAGTTATGAAAATAAAATCTATGGCTTCTGCAGAGTAATGCTGAATCTAAGTCTGCAGTACATAAAATTTTATAGGCACCAGTTCTTGCCATTTTCTTGCAGAAGGTGCTTTTTATGAGCCCACACAGCATGTGCTGGCTACACAGGATGGAGAAGCATCTAGGAGACAGAAGCTTGGTCTTTGGAAAAATCTCATGAGTTGACAAAAATGCACAACTTATGTTTCTTCATAAATTTTAGCTTCTCAGTACCAGACAGCTTCTGAATTTTACCTTTTCTATTTTCCATTATATATTTCATTGTTATTTTTGTTTTGATATGATTGTTAATAATGATTAACTCACAAACTGTCTCTGATGTTTTTAATCATAATCTGAGTAATATTTTACAAAGCTGCCTAGAACTCAGTAGCTGTTATATAAGAATGGATGATCTTACATGGGAATTAGGTCACAATAATGCTGATGGTATATAATAATTTCATTTTTTATCAGAAGTTGGACACTTTGTCAAGAGTCTTGCATATTTATCATACTATTCAAATTTTACAATATCCCTGGGAGGAAGAAGGAAGAGAAGATCGGCATCTCAAATGCTGTCAGAACTTGGAAATGTGCTGAAAATTATTGTCAAACATAAATGCATGGGCGGCTTTGCCTTCTCCTCAAGAGTGTGTTGCATTTGATTTTAACAGGCAGCCCTATGGTAAAGAATCAGATACGGGCTGTTACCTGGCTTGCAGGGGCAGGCACTAGGTCCTGTTTGACCACGGACAAACACTGGTGTCCAGTGTCCAGTCCCTTAGCCCTGCTGGCTCAGTGAGCACTGAGTGGGACATGGCATCCATGCTGCCTCCCCCAAATAAAACCAACAACAACAAAAGAAAAGAAATCAATACAACTCCTTTTATTTTGCAAAGAGCTGAAATGAACACAACAGCTTCCTTAACAGTATTTGGTGGAATAGCAATTTAATTTCTGGACACTTGCTATGTGTCTTCACTTTTTTTTTTTTTAAGTCTCTGTGACTTCAGTGGTATTCCCCCTTGCTGGAGGGTTAAACCTTGCCTGGGTCGCTGCTTAGAAGTTGGAATATCCAGTATTCAATTCAGACCTACAGTCCAACTCAAGGCTACGCTTTTTACAACTCTATAGTGTGACTTGGACCTCAGCTGATAGGACCTTCCAAATCATCCAAACCCAGGGCACGTGTGCATCTGTGGGATTTCCCTGACTCTCTGGAGGAAAGCAGAGCCAGAGTCACTGGATGCAGACAAGGCAGGGCCAGAGAGAGTGAGAGCTCTCAGCTAGATGCTGGCAAGGCAAAGTCTAGCAGACCCAGAGTAAGGGTCTGTAGGTGGGCCCAGGCTGCATAACCAAGCATCAGGCTGGCACGGGATGCCACAGAAGAGATCCTGCATGAGGAAAGTGAGAAATCTTGCTGACCGAAACTCACTACTGAATAGATGGTTGATCCCCGGGTTTTTGTTTGTTTGTTTGTTTGTTTGTTTTTTCAAGAGACTAAAAGGCTATCACTTTTTGATAGAAATTTCTTTAGTGAGATCTTGCTTCCGTCCTAACTACCCTAGCTGCCTCAGTGCCATTACTTACCTCAAAAGGCAGAGTGACATGCACGTTTATAGAGTCCATCATCTTAAAATAATTCCTATTGATTTAATACTTAAACAGGAGGCAGTGGGATGGAAAAAAAAATAAGGGCACCTCTCTTAAGTGATCTTTAAAATCTGACAACTAAAATATTGGACTGGAGGCTGGAGCATTTGTAAACTATTATTTAGGAAGTTCAATTTTCACAAACATGGAACATAAAATGATACATTTATTCTCACAGGGACTCGACTTAAGGATGTTAAAAGAATGGTATTTAAGAATGTCTTCTTAAATTCTCAAAGCAGCTTACAGATGTCAGTTGTGCAATTGTCAAAATTCTCTCAGGAATTAAGCAACTAAATATTTTATTACTTGTTAGAAATGCATTAAATACATAGTGTTGAAGGAGGATATGGCATTTGCTTCCAACAATTCTTGGGAAGTGTTGAAAATAATGCTTTAAGTTCAAATCTTTTGTTGAGGTGGAATATCACAGAATTCTAGACTGAAACGTATAGAGAGAACAGATGCTCCAATGAAGCCAAAGTGTAACAGTGAGGTGGGATCATGCATGCCCTTTAGTTTTCAGGCTTCCTGCTCATTTTGGACCACTCCTGGTGGTATCGAGGAGTTTCTTCCTTTTCCGGGCTCAGGGGTTGCAGAGGGGCAGAGCTCAGAGATCAGCATGATGCCAGGCCTGAGAGACACACAAGTGCGCTTCCTGAGCACTGCGGGTGTGTCCCCCAAACCAAAATGATAACACAATGAGAAGAAGAAAAATAATAACAGACTGTTATCATTCTGTTTATAAATATTTGCTCTTTAAAATGATAAATCATGGCCAGAGAGACAATACAGGGTTAAGGCACTTGCCTTGTACTCTAGTGACATTGATTTGATCCCTGGCACCACATATGGTCCCCAAGCCCACCAGGAGTGATCCCTGAGCACAGAGCCAAGAGTCAGCCCTGAGCACTGTTGGGTCTGGCACCCAAACATGTAGTTATATTTTTGCATCATTTATAAAGCATATAAATGTATTTTCAAAGATGTAATCCATTATTGGAAGGGTCCAATTGCTGAAATGAGGCCAAATTGAGAGGCTGGCGCTTTTAAAATACATTCTAAAAGGGTCTGGTTGTCTTAGCTCATCTCATCCTTCAAAATCAGTGATCTAGCACTCACATTTACAAATTTTCCTTGAATTTTTCACGTACCCCCTGCTCAGAATGTCAAGAGTGATGGAAGAGAGGCAGCCAGTGAGGGGTCCGGCAGATGTTTCATTTGTATTACTATTCATTGCAATGCATCATAACCGACAGGCAACTATGTTCCTTGTCAAGAACCTAAAAACACATCTCTGTCCCCTTTCAGGGAAACCCATGCTTTGGGAAAATCCAGTGAACCCCATGAGAAAGCGAAAGTGGCTTTCTAAAAGCAATGTCAGCACTGGGCAGTTCTCAGCAATGGGCAAATCTCCTTCTCGGGTTAGAGAGAGCAGGAGTGTTTGCCATTCCCAATGGGGCAGTTCCGGATGCTGTGGAGACGGCCAGTGGGCTCAGATCATGCCCCACCCAGTTTTCCGGCAGAGGACAGAGCTCCACTGTCCTGTTGAGGTCATCTATGCATTGAATGTGGAGAACCCAAAATTTTCAATCCCCCCACATGAACACATGCATTTAAAAATTTTTGCTTTTATTTGTTTATTTTCTTTCAGGGGTTGACATATATATTTTAAAAGGAAATTTGTACTAGTCATTATGCCTTGATATGTATTTTCCCCCCACCATGTCTGGAAATATTCTCCATTTACAATGTGAGTTCCAATTTCCAGTACAATCAGTACAGTAATGTCAAAGATAATTATTTTCCTATGTTATAAAGGTTTGGTAGATATTTTGGTGCAGGCATTTCTTCTAGGGCTTGCGATTTTCAACAGAGTGGCCATACTTAGAGTCTAATTTTGATAGCAGTATTTTTAGAATATATTTTTGGAGAGCACTAGTTAGAGTATACTTTTGGATAGCAATATTGAGAGTATATTTTTGGGTAGTTCTTGTGGGGGTGTCTGGGGGCTACTTCCTGTTGTGTGCTCAGGGGACTCAGCAATACCCATAATAGACTAGAGGTTGGCCTCATGCAAGGGGGGTGTCATAAGCTGTATATGATCCCTCCCACCATTTGAGAGCATTTCTTTTGGATTCTTGACTTTTTCGAGGGCCCTCCCAAGCTGTGCACAGGAAGCTCCAAGGTCGCACCCGTAATTTGCCGCCAACTGGGTTGTGGGGTCAAAGAACCGATCTACAGGGTCCCTAGGTCATCCTGGCCAGACTGAAGGGTCATGAGCATGCAAGACCTTACAAGGTACCTGAACAGCCAAACAGGATCCTTTGCTCTCCAGCCTACCGTGGGAACTGCTGAGCTGAGTCCTCCCCGTGCAGGCACATCCTGCCCTATGAAGCGCTTTACTGGAACCTTCTCATGCCCCAACCCTCAGGGACCCCCAGGTGCTATTGGTCGGCCAGCGGGCTCACTTTCCTGCCCATCCCACCATCTTTGACCTTGCATTTGCACACAGGGAACTTTTATCTTTCAGCTTTTTGTGTGTGTTCTGTAAAATTTCCCAAGGAAGGAAATAAGAAATGTCTAAGCATCCGATTAGAGGGGAGAAGACTGTATAACAGTGCAAATGAATATCCCTAAAGCTAACTAGATAACTTTTTTATCTCTCCCCTTTTCATGTTTCACTTTTTCTCCCCTTTTCATTGCTGGGGTCCCTTTTTTTAACGATGCAGTGATAGTAGAACAAAGACTTAGGATGGAAAATTGAGAATATTTGTTTATGACTTCATAAACTTGTTTTTTAAATTCATCTGGCTCATGTTTCCACCACACATCCCTCTTCTTCTTTTTTTTTTTTTACTTAATAAATGAAGCAACACTGAAAATTCAGTGGAACCCCTGTCAAGTTAATCCTCGAATGCCTAAAATCAGTCTAAGAGATTTGTTCCAACTGATACAGCGGGCTTCCAAAGACATACAGGCATCTCTGAGGAGACTCTGGACTTGAAACTTTGAGGGAAAACCCCCTCGTCTGTAAGGAAACAGGAGATACTTTTCACCCCAACGAAGTGTTGTAGGCAGTGAATGAGCCAGAGCCAAGAGAGCGTCTGAGAAGAAGGGATCTTGTCCTGTCACAGTTCCTGTTCCAGCAGGGCCTGCCTGAACCTGCGGTGGGCTGGGCTCCCTCAGAACTCTCCTCAGCAGGAGAGGGTCCCCCTAGGAAACGACCAAAGTCCAGATCCTCTACCAAGCTCCAGCAGGTTTTCTCCAAAGAGTGTCTCCTCATGCTCTTTTTTTTAAAATTTCCAGAATCCTAAAGGGAATTCAATATTTCTTGAATCCTTCTCTCATATTCCCCATGCCATCTTCTGTAATGTGCCATTTGCTCACGAAGGAAGCCCCTCAGGCTTCTTACCAAATTGCTTCCTTAGGAAAAGAAAGTTACCAATTCCAAAATTTTACCAAGATTTTGAGTTGGTTGAACTTCGTTTTTGTTTCAAGACATAAACACTGCTAGCACCATAATTTCTTAGGGATGCATGCAATCGCAATTTGATAAACAAAACCCTAAAACTGAAAAGCTCTATTTTCCACCAGACTGAGTGCTTTATGAACACCAAGGGGTGGCTCAGAGCTCACTTCTCAGAGGAGGTGGGAAGGTTGTTTGAAATGCAAAGTCCCTGCAGATGCCTTCTGAGCTTTCACCTGTTTTGTTTGCATGAAGATGAAGTATTTATATAACTATTGAGGAGTGAAAAAATCCATTAACAGCTTTTGTTTTGTTTTGTTTTGTACTTAGGTTGACAGATTTATTTTTTTAGTGGAAATAACAGTAGTTTGATTTAACTGACTTGATTGACTGACTGCTTTGGCACAAGTTCTACAAGGAGAAATACATCATTTTAACTAGCAGTTTAGAAGCTGCTTAACAATTCATGGCAGAAATGACATTAAAAAAATGCTTCTGTAAGATCACTTTGCTCATTATAGGGGATCGGATTTCCTGAATTAAATTTTCAAAGTCCAACCTGACTACAACAGAGATCTAATGAGATCCGAGTTCTCTGAGGAGCTCATTTAATTAACTGCAGCATTGCTTTCAAGTACACATTATACTGCTTGCTTGTGAATCCACATATATTACATGGAAATTATAAGATATTTCAAAGGAGAGAGAATTAGGTGACAGTCCAATTTACATTACTTTCTCAACTATAGGCATTGCTTTCTTTATATTTATCAGTGAAAAAATGTAGATTGAGGATATTTGTTTTCCTAAATATTGACAACTACAATATACACTGGTTTCTTTAAAAATCTGAAATTTCTTCAGCACACAGAACTACTTATGAACTAAAGGATGAAATATGGAGGTAAGGAAGAAGTTGTAAGAAAGAAAAAAAATAGTCAAAAATCAAAAGATCCTTGCCCTCCCCTGCTCCCCCTGCCCTGGTGATTACAGCCAAGGCTCTCTACAAACTGGGGATCACTCCAGCTGGAGTTCAGGAACCCTACTGGGTGTCAAGAAACAAAACCTGGGTCAGACTGTTGCAATGCAGCCAGCACCTTCCTCACTGTCCTCTCTCCAGTTCCATCAAAATACTGCGTATTTAAAATCCTTGGGGACTGATGTGTTTCATATACGTTTAGACTTGAGAGGTAGAATGATGCTCACTGTATATTAGTGAGCACTTACAGTGCTGTTTCTGCAACAGGCATATGGAATCTATTTAACATGCATACATAAAATATTTTATGCTCAGGAACATTAATATTTTGGAAGCACCTCTGTTCTTCAAGGATTTAATTTTGGTATGAAATACTGATCAGTTCAAATTACATTCTGTCAACAAACAGGCTAAGAGAGTTGCCAGTTTTAGAACTTTTGAACTTTGGGAGTAGGTGACTAAAGACATAATATCCTAATAAGATATTTGTTTGAATATTAGACAGAATTCTCATGTGACTGGAGACTCTGCTCTCTGATGTACAGGTGTGCATGCCCTCTTCTGAGAGCAGAAAAACTTTTAATAAGATGGGATATGGCTCTCTTGATTAGATTATAACACATGGCAAAGGTGAGAGGGGTAGTCAGTCCCCAGTGATTACTTCCCTCTTTATAAGATACTCATCACTGTTGCCTGGAGACAGGTTGTGTGAGTAGATCTGAATGACTAAACTGCCATGTTGCAAGAAGGCTAAGCTATGCAGCTTCTAAAGATACTAAAACTCTGAGCTAGTCGCAAAATGGTGACGGCGACCCAGCTGAAACGGGAGGCGCGCGCGCTTGCGGGAGGCCCCAGGGGGCGGGGGCGGCGACCCCCGCCCACAGCAGATAGATACTTAAACCCACCTCCCCCACGTGTGCTTCCCTTTGGACCCTGCTGCGGAGCGAGCATGATGGAAGAGCCCAAGGAAGCGCTCTTGGACTCCAAACAGCCCACTGAACTAATTCCGGCATGGGACCAGAGACCCCACGGTGCGCTGAAACAGTGGGAGCCGGGCATCCCCCAATCCTTTTAACCTCTCTCTCTCTCCACACCTCCCCCCTGAGCACAGCGCAGGATCCGCGGTTTTCCTGAGCGCAAAATGGTGACGGCGACCCAGCTGAAACGGGAGGCGCGCGCGCTTGCGGGAGGCCCCAGGGGGCGGGGGCGGCGACCCCCGCCCACAGCAGATAGATACTTAAACCCACCTCCCCCACGTGTGCTTCCCTTTGGACCCTGCTGCGGAGCGAGCATGATGGAAGAGCCCAAGGAAGCGCTCTTGGACTCCAAACAGCCCACTGAACTAATTCCGGCATGGGACCAGAGACCCCACGGTGCGCTGAAACAGTGGGAGCCGGGCATCCCCCAATTCTTTTAACCTCTCTCTCTCCACACCTCCCCCCTGAGCACAGCGCAGGATCCGAGGTTTTCCTGAGCGCAAAATGGAGACGCCGAGCCTCTCTCTAGGCTTCTTCATCTTATGAGCACCATAAAAGGGTAAAAGTTTGTAGTGATATTTCTGGTTGTACTTTTCCTGGACTTTATACAGAAACCCAAAACCGCGCGGCCGCTGTCGCGGCCGCGCGACCTAATGTCATCTTAGCATCAGCAATATGTAATATGTCCCTTTTTAATGGGTCGGACTTTTGTGGGAGATCCTAACAAGAATAGTAAGTCTGTTGCTGAAATATTGAAGGCAATCAAAGTGGTAGCCATCTCTCTAGACTGAACTAAGCTATATCCCCACGCCGGCTGAGAAGAAATATCCTTCTTTCTCGGGAAGAAACGCGGCGTGGTGTCAAACATAGTGTGATGTCCATTAAGCAAACAGACCTGGTGGCGTGGGAATGGGATATAAGGGGAAAAATTATGTACATGGAACAGTGGGACGCTGGTGGAATCTCGAGCCGGAGCCGATACCAGCGCAAGCCCTTCGGTTCCAGAAACTGCTTGCAGAAACTCTACTAGTCTATCAACTAAGCCAGAGCCCCACGCCTGCCGATGACGGGAAATAACCATCCTTTTCGGTTTTTTTTTCCCTTGTCAGGCAGCGTGGCGATTACCAAACAGGCGTGAACTCGGTGGCGCGGGGCAAGGGGGAAAAAGAAAAGTTATGTAACAAACAGCGGGACTTAATATCTCTATATTCTTAGCAGTGGAGAACTATCAAATGCCTCCTTGGCAATAGGACTGCTTTCCTTTTTTGGGGGAAACCCCAACAATGGTAGTGAGTTGTGTGTTGAAACATGGAATGTAGTCGAGATAAGGCATAAACGAAGTGGAACTTATCATGTACAAGGGTGGGGACTGGGGAGGTGGGAGGGGGTGGCAGGTATACTGGGGGGGTTGGTGATGGGAGATGGGCACTGGTGAAGGGAAGGGTGTTTGAGAATTGTATAACCGACATAATCCTGAGAACTATGTAACCCTCCACATGGTGATTCAATAAAATTATTTAAAAAAAAATAAAAAATAAATAAAACTCTGAGCTAGCAAGAAAAAATGGAACCTCAAGACTATCACCACAAGGACCTAAATTCTGCCAACAAAGGAAATGACCTTGGAAGGGGTCCATAAGCTGCAGTAAGAAGTACAAAGGCAGCCCCAGCTAATATGTTCATTCCAGCATGTAGAAGCTGAGCAGAACCAGCCAACCTCTGCCCAGATTTCTAATGCCCAGAAATGGTGAGATGATGCACGTGTGCTGTTTTAAGTTGCAACATTTCCAATAATTTTCTATGTCACAACAGAAAAATAAGATGATCAGTGAATTCAGTCATTCCTCATTTAAACTGTTCAGATTATAGTTCTATGAAATATAGGGCCTAACTTAGTCTTATGAAATGTAGGGAGGATCTATTCGAATTAAGATTTTTAACTTTGGGGCCAGAGAGATAATATAGTGGGCAGGGCATCTGCCTTGCACTTGATAGACCCATGTTCTATCCTGGGCACCCCATAAGACCTGGGTCCCTGAACATTCCAGGAGTGACCCCAGGGATCAGTGACAAGAATAAGCCCTGAGCACAACCAGTTATAGGCCCCCCTTTTTAAAATATGTTTAAATTAATTAACGTTATAGTTGATTTTTATGACAAAGAAAGTTTATCATAATTGAGAGAGAGGATAGGCTTAAAATGAATAAGCTCCGATAGGAAAACATTATGGAGGTAACTTGACTTTAATTTATATAACACTTCATTTTATTTTAACTAGAAGGGTTTGGGGAACAAATCTGCTTTCAAAGACGAAACACAAACCTGATCAAAATAAAACACAATATTTTACAATTTGGAAAATCATTCATGAAAGTCTAGTAGCTAAAATACTTTATACCTGTCACTTAAAATTCTTACTAGGGGCATGAAAAGAGCTTGTTCTATGATATTAAATTTAAATGTGCTGTAGATCAAATTGCCTACCTGCAGTTTAGAATTTCTATTTCAATTTCCAGGAAGAACTGGTTTTAGGGGAGATATTGCTCTTTTAAAAAATCACTTTACCTCTCCATTTTTCATATTTTATCTATCAAATTCTTTCCTCTTTCTGAACTATCCAATTACTTTTAGCAATCAATATTTAATAGAATGATTGGGGAAGCTATCTTATAAATTACCATCTTTTTAAATAATTATGCATGGCATTTGTTTCACATTCAAATCTCATGAGTTTTGCTTAGGTTTTTCATCTATCTAATATTTTATGTTAAGCAACACTCTCCCCACCCCCTTTTTAGGTATAGCAGCATCTCTGTGGAATGTGCCTGCCAATACAAATAATTTATTTCAAGTTTACTTTTTTTTTTTTTTTTGCTTTTTGGGTCACACCTGGCGATGCACAGGGTTACTCCTGGCTCTGCACTCAGGAATTACTCCTTGTGGTGTTCAGGGGACCATATGGGATCCTTGGAATCAAACCCAGGTCGGCCGCATGCAAGGCAAACACCCTACCCGCTGTGCTATCGCTCTAGCCCCTCAAGTTTACTTCTTGAGTTGAAGCATATTTTGAAATTAAGTAAAAAAAAAGACATAAAATTACTTTCTTACTCCTATTTAATCTATTTTTCAAAAGTCAGAAAGGATGTTCTTTCCGAGTCTGCTGAGTGAGGTCAGATGAGTGTCTTCCCCAGAAGGCTGGAGATGATGCAGAGGTCAGAGTCTGAAGCTTGGTTCTTCAGTTCCCACACCACCTGGTCCCCAAAGCACCCCAGAGTGCTGTGCTGGATTCCAGTCTAGCACCCCTGCATGATCTGGCGAGACCCTGGGGCCCCCAGCACTACTGGAGTGTCCGGGGCCATCTGGGCACCACACACCCAAACAACAGCACAGTCTCAGGCAGAGAGCTGCAGTGAGCATCCCCCTAGCTCCCTTCCCAGTCTTTGGTCACCACAGGGTGGATCCCCACACCTCCAAAGGAAAGAATGTTGCCTGAGCCATGCTTTGGGTCTTTCACAGACAGGGACTTTCTCGACATCTAGGACAGTCACACACCTTTCCATCTGGGCTCTGTAAGGGCCCAGCACCGGACAGCATGTGCACAGAGTCAGAACCGGGCTCGAATCCCATATCAAACAAAGGGGGAGAAGGTCCCAACTCACAGACATTCAGATGCAAGCAGCTGGAGCCACTGTGGCCGCCTTACCCCAAATGCTAGTGGTATATTTGGAGAATTAACCTCTGCAGTGAGAAGGCGAGAAAACATTCCTTATAATGAAGAAAACCAGAGCTCTTCTCTAAATGCCTCAAGATAGCTCCAGCTGAATTGGCTGGAAAGGCCCAAGTGTACAGAAGGAGAGAAGGTGAGTAGAGCTGGACTATCTCCTGGGAAAGGCCAGCACCTGGCCCTGGCTGACCGTGTAACACTTGCAGCTCAAGATGAGACACTTCAGGCCATACCCCCTGGAGGAAGGGGTTGGAGGCGATGGGGAGGAGGAAACGGTGTGGACCCACATCCCGGAGGTGGAATTAGAAGAAATATCCCACTGTCCCAGAGAGTCTCTAGCCCGCACAAGAGACCTCCAAGCCTGCTCGGATCAGGACTGGGCCTCTTCCACCCAGATTCCCCATTTTCCAGTAGCTAAGCAGTCACACCCAGGGACTGCCCCCGACGCCCTGTAATCCCACCATCCAGAGACTATAAAACCAAGCTCCCGGAAGCAACATTTTAGAGCCTAGTTCTCCCTCTGAGAGAACCTGGCATGCTACCGAGAGTTTCCTGCCCACATGGGAGCGCCTCGCAAACTCCCTATGGCGTATTCATACGCCAAAACCAGTAACAGTGATGGGTCTCATGCCCCTGACCCTGAAAGAGCCTCTAATGCAGCACCACTGGAAAGGACGAGTAAAAAGAGGCTTCTAAAATCTCAGGGCTAGGATGAATGGAGACATTACTGAAACTGCTCGAGAAATTCGATGATCAAGGGGATGATGATGATCCCACTGTCCATACAGCAGCTGCACAGTGTGCCTGCCCTCCTCCAGAGTCAGTCCTGAACAGCCTGGACAGGACAGGAAAAAGGCTGAAACTCCGGCCGCTCACTTTCCTTTCCATAATCTGACCAATATCTGACTAGGGTGGAGGGGGGCTTAAAAACTCCTTTGAAACTTTACAAGGTTTCATCAGTTTGCCTGTCACTCTAGTTCCTTAAATGGTACATACTAGTTCAAACCTACTGGTTAAACAGAAAATGTGCCCATTTTATTAAAAAAACAGCATTGCTCCATTTTCATACCTGGTGACAATCAGTTTTGAAGTAATTTGTCTGCCTGAAACATATTCTCTTTCAAGAGGTTGGTTACTCCTAGTTCATCTAATATTCTATAACTTTAAAATCAGATAAGTTTATTGTAAAGCAAGAATTTCCAAAAATCCCCCCCAAAAAAGGAAAAACACTTTGGGGCGGGGTAGGCACACCCAGATGCAAGACAAGTGCCTCACCCCACTGGACCATGTCTCCTGGGGCTTTGGAGAATAATGCTGTGAGCAGCATGTTCCTCTTGTATGTGTCAACCCACGTCAGATCCTCAGCACTACACATGGTTCCCAAAGCCCTTCGTGAAGTGATCCCAGAGCACAGAGCTGGCATAAGACCTGAACACACACTTACTAGATGTTGTCTCATGTGTAGCGGAACGATCTTCCCAAGAGTTCACTGCCCACAGGGTATGGTGCCTCCAGCAGGTCAACCTGTATCCGCGGGGTGAGTGCATCAGCAGCCTGATGGTGCACTCAGGCTTCCTGATACCCCCAAATCGCCGCTGTGCCTCTGGCTGGACCCCAACAACATGGACCAACTTTTCCGATAAATTAAAAAGCCAAAAGTTAGGTATGTTGGAGTCACATCCACACACCACCTCCAGCTCAGCCATACAAGCTCATTTACTGGCCTCGATTCAGAGACCCATAAATAAATCTCGAAAGAGGTCAAAAGCTGCAGTTAATCTTAGCATACCCACATAAGGCTGAACAGACCTGGGTAAATTGGAAGTGGGACGGGTCAGCCTGGTGCCCGCCCATGCAGAGTCCCCAGCAGCTGCTTGCTTCCACAATCCGAAATCACTGCCTTACCCCTCGCCTGACTCCAGTGTCTCAGGATGAACCTCACCAAGATATAGTCTGCTGTAAATTTGAGTATGTGAGTTTTGTGACTGAAATCTTCAGGCTTTCTTGAGGTTGGGATGGGTTATCCTCTCCCCCAACCTCTCTGTACTTCCGGTAGACTCAGCAGTCATGTCCACACCCCAAAGCTGCCACCCAGTTAAAAAAAAAACTCTCTAGTCTTCATTCCTGATAAAAATACTGAATGCCCTGAACAAACACCATGAACTCTTAGTACCTGTATAGCAAACCATAATACACAAAAGGAGAGAGAGAAAGAAAAGTGAAGGCAGGCTAGAAGGAGGTTGTTGGGAGGATGGTTGGAGGGAAATGGAGGACATTAGTGGTGGGAAAAATACAGTGGTAGAGGGATGGGTGTTGGATCATTGTATAACTGAAAAGCTCTGTTATGGTCTATCTCATGGATATTCATGAAAAAATTAATTAATTAATTAATGAAAATAAATAAATAATTTTTATTAAAAAACTTTACTGCCCAGAATCCAGGTAAGAAAAAATTGTATAATCATAGAGGATTAATTAAATGCTTGTTTTTCCAGATGAAAAATTTTATCTCAGAAGGTCATTTTATTTTTCATTGAAAAATGAAATGCAGGGGACTCAGCAAGCTCCATGGTATCTGTAATTAGGACATTGGTGGTATTCTTACAGGGCTAAGCTGGTGAGAGCAATCAGGCCCATAAAGTTTAGATATTTCTCATGCAGCACAGATGTTAGGATAACAGAAATCCATGAATTATAGTGCATGGATTGATATAATCAGTCATTCAGATGAATGAATTAGAGTGCTTGCTCAGGGTTCATGCTTACCAATACCCTTCTGAATAATATTTGACTTTCCACTAGATTTGCTGAAAAGGAAAGGAAACATTGGCTCTGAAGATTAGTAGCCTGCCTGACAGGTATTTTTCTCACTATAAATTAATTCCTTGAAACCATGGGTTTTACACTTCTCCCATGGCTCTGTAAGACTATGTTCCAACTTCAGTAAAAATGTTCCATTCGAAAAGCTTTATTACAGAAATAACTTTCATTTTTCAAAGAGGCATATAACTTACTAGTTAATACATTTTTTTCCTATTCCTGGCATGCTCCAAAAGCATACAGGAAAAAGCATGCCAAATAGATTACAGCCTTTCCTGATAAGATGATGATCCTGACATCAGATATGTATCCCAGAAAAACAGTCTCGTGGAAATGGAAACTACTAGAGATTTGCTATAAGAAATTCTCAGTTATAAAGGACTCAACAAACAGGCTTGTAATACACTAGTGATAACCAAGGTAAGTATTGGCAAATACCTCAGAGAACTTTGATTAAAGAAAAGCATTTGAATTAAATCTCCAGACTGTTTTTGAAAATTTCTTCACTTGTTCTATAGACAAAACAAAAACAAACAAAAAATGATGCTTATTTTTTCATCAAGAACTGTCATTTTGAGTAAGTGACTTCTTAACGTAACCAAATTCCTTTCTGGTTAACAAAATGTTTGACACATCACTTGACTTTTTCTTTATTTCCCGCCTGTTTTAAGCAATAGATATCTTGCAACATTCTAGCTATTTATGAGAAACCAAAGTAAATTTAAATTTATGACTGCAGTGTTGGGACATCTGCAGTTCACAAAGAAATATATTTCCTTGTGACTTTATTATTCATCTATTTCTTTGTCCATTCCTCTGTGTAAAACACTAAAGGTTTATTTTAGGAAAAGTATGTAGCCATATTGATATGTTTATATTATTCAATCATTGCATTAATATATTCTGAATTTTCTACCAAATAACATCTACCTTATGTATGTTTACTTTCTTTCACTAATACAAAAGGATGCCTATTAATTCTGACAAGAGTAAACTAAATGATTAAATAAATTTATCCAAAATATTTGAACACATTTAAATTGGTAGGCATAATTTGGAAAGTACACATATATGTAAAGAAGGAAAATTATTCACATGAGCAAATATTTTTTGAAGGGTAAGAAAATCGATTTTGCTAAGTTTCCAATATTTTGTAAAAATACATCATTTTCTTCATTCTGTCTACTATTCCAAATTATTTATTAGTGCAATGAAAACTAGCAATGTTTTCTGTTGATTCAACAAAATAAAAAAAATCAAAAACACGTTTTTTTTCCCTCTATCTGTTGCATGATGAAACTAGAACTGAAAGAGTCTATAGAGATAAGAGGGACATAGGATTCTTTCTTAAATTGCTCTCAGAATTCCTGAGACCATGTCCTGAAGAGCAATCATACTGAATGGTCAACTTGGCATGCAGTGAATACACCTATAGAGTATTCTGACATAAATGTGGAAGACACTGCTTTGCATGCTATCTTGGTTGATCCCTGCATTGATTTTCTCATAGAGTATCGGAAAGTCATCAGTGAAAAGACACTGATCTTTCCAGCTGAAGACATATGGAAAATGTTAGCATCTTTTACCATGTAAAAGTGGTAAGAGAAGTCCACTGTACATTTATATTGAATGTTATATACATCTATACTATATGTACATATATATTATATATATATATAATCCCTTCAGCTAGAAAATAGATATTAATCCTCATTGCTCTCCAAGCTCTTCTCTTTGAGGGTGGGTGGGGGAGAGATTTGGGTTACACAGGTGATGCTCAGAGGTTGTTCCTGATTCTGTGCTCAAGAGTGCCCCCTTGTGGTGTTGAGGGAAAGGGGCTTTATGTGGTGCCTGGGTTCAAACCTGCCTGCCAAGCAAGTGCATGACCCATGAACTATTACGCCAATCCAGCGCCCTTCATTTTTGACATGCCTTTCCAATTTTGTTTTCAGGCAGTGATTTTACATGGACATCAGTTGTCCAAAGGAATAAATAAAACAGAGCAAATGTTTTCATGTGCAAATACTGGCAAAGTATTGCCCAGATCAAAAATCAATACTGAGAAATAAACTGCACAAAAACAAATTAACTGCACGACTGACTTGGATTTGTCCTGCACATTTTCGTTTTGCTGTTGTTAGACTCTTCATATGTGAACAGCACAATCCCTATTTTTTTGCAATTTTTAATTTAATTTTATTTTTATAAAGTTGTTCACAATGATTTATTACATTCAATATTCCAACACCAGCCCCACCACCATTACACCTTCCCATAACCATATTTTGAATTTTCCCAGCCACTACCCAACCTGCCCCAATAATGGGGCCTAAATAATTTATTTTGTATTGCTTGTTGTAAATAATTCACTGAAAATGAACAAAAAAAATTTCCTTAAATAAAAATGTGTGAAGATTGTTGTATCTCACTGTGGAGCCATTAAGCCCTTGTATAAGAGGTTACTAACATGTTGTTACAGGTTAAGATTTGTGAGCTAATAGTTTCTTAATCAAGATTGGTTGTCTTCTTCTTTACATCTCATTCAATGTGGTGTGCTACTCCTGGTACATCAGTGGTGTACAGTATGAGAATTTTCCAATTTTCTAGGAATTCTAAAATTTTAAATAGGTTGATACAGCTGGAGTTAAATTTTTTTTTTTTTTTTTTTTTTTTTTTTGCTTTTTGGGTCACACCTGGCGATACACAGGGGTCACTCCTGGCTCTGCACTCAGGAATTACCCCTGGTGGTGCTCAGGGGACCATATGGGATGCTGGGAATCGAACCTGGGTCGGGCCGCGTGCAAGGCAAACGCCCTACCCGCTGTGCTATCTCTCCAGCCCCCTGGAGTTAAATTTTTAACTGGATGGTAACTTTGGGTTTCATAGGTATCTCTGCAGCTTGTTGCTCTCTTCCGAGATTTATTTATTAGTCTCTGGATCATGATCAGGTAATGAGCTTATATGGCGCTAGAGGAGTTCATGGGCATGACTGCCAGAATCTGGAAAAACAGGAGGATTGGGGGAGGTCTCCCACACTCGACTCCATGAGAGACTGGAGATTTCAGTCACAAAAATGAATACCTGAGTTTTTCAACAGATTCATTCGTGGACGAGGCTAATCCCGAGCCTGTGGAGTTTGGCTGAATAATCCTGATTTTTATCAACCGCTACAATTCTGCTTTCAGTCTAGGACATATTTTTAAAGACAATACAAAACATTTTAAAACAAACCTCACTTGTATCACTTCTATCACTTGTCATCCCATTGCTCATCAATTTGCTCTAGTGGGCACCAGTAACGTCTCTATTTGTCCCCTATTCTTCCCAATGCTACTATATTGGGGGCCCTCTCAGGGTCAGAGGAATGAGGCTTATTATTGTTACTGTTTTTGGCATATCAAATACGCCACGGGTAGCTTTCCAGGCTTTGCTGTGTGGGCGGGATACCCTAGATAGCTTGCCGGGCTCTCCAGAGGGGTGGAGGATTTTTTTGTAGAGTGGTCTTGAGCATGGCTGTGGCTGGATTCTGGAGGTTTTCAGCAGCCGGAGCTCTGCTTGGGGTGGGGGAGGGAAACTGAACCCACCCACCTTCGAGGGGGTGCCTAATGAAGAGAGCCTGGTGCACGGCAGGAGATCCTGCATCGCTCTCTTCCAAGAGCTTTGTTTTATAGTCTCTGGATCTTGGACATTGACAAGATTACATGGCTTGTGGGGGTGGGGGTTGCAGTTTGTGGGTGTGACTGCCAAGCTACTGGAAAACTGGGGATCTGGGTGGAGGAAGCCCAGTCCCCATCCAAGCAGGCCTGGAGATCTCAGCCACGGCTCCCACTAACTGGGTTCCTCTGTCAGGTCCTACATGGGTAAAGCTCATCCGAGCGTGTGGAGAGTGGCCTTAAGCATGGCTGCGACTGGGTTCTGGAGGTTTTCGGCTGCTGGGGCTCTGTTTGGGGAGTGGAGGGAAACTCAACCGGCCCCCTTCTGAGGGGGGGCCCTATGAAAACAGTAAATTTTTAAGTTAGACATAATGCTAATAATGTCTAACTTTATAGATAGGAGGGATCAATATTATATTATTTATTAAACATGGGGCAATTTTTAAATTTATAAATTCCAAGCTGATGTAGGGCAGACTCAGATATGTCCTTTCCTTGAACTTTTCCCTGATCTTAAGGACAGTTCACTCTAAACGCAATGTAAAAATACCTTGTCAAATGTGAGATCGTTGGCAAAAAAAAAAGAAAGAAAGAAAAAAGCACTTCAGCTTCTTTTCTTTTAAATGTGTTCAGAAGATATCAAACTCAAAACGCCCCCACCCCCAAATCAGTAGCAGTTCATGTTTCAGCTGAGAAGTTGAGGAAGAACAATACACAGTAATGAGAACAATTTTCATTTGACTCCTCTGGAAAAACCTGTAAAGTCAAAATCTGTCCCCTTTACATACCGGAGCAAGTCTTTTCTGGAAAAAGTTTTCAGAGTAGCTTAACAGGGAGACAGGAGTATGTTAAGAACTAAAAATTTACATGTAAAGCTTTGTTTTATGCATGACACAATTAATATTTCTGCTTAAGGAACAAATTTTAAAGTAAAATTGCTACATATAATATGCGTTTTGGATAAGAACTGAGCATCCTGAAATATTGAGAAAATTATTGGTAATTAAAAATTAATGTCAAGTGTTAAGATTACATATATTGTTTCAAAAGTTACTATTGCTATTTTAATGCTATTTTAAAGTTGTTTAAACTTATTTAGGTTTAAGGACATAAGATACTATTTAATGCTTTAGTATATATCAATAAAGAAAGACAGTTCCCAATCAAGGACGAGAGAGCTGGTGTTGAAGTATGGATTGTACAGGTGAGTCTTAGAGTAGAGCCACTGTATTGAGTCCACTGTGAGAGAAAAGAACCCCGTGAGGCGGTGACCAGAAAAACCATAAATATTACCAGGTCTGAACAATCACTACACTGTATGTTTTACATTTTGCACTACGTATATTACAAAATATATAGCTGCATAACAACTGCACATGGAAACGATAAACATATTAATTATATAGGTTTCTATGCATCAGTGTTTTAAATAATAAAAGTAAATTTTCTTAATTAATACTCCAAACTTGAAGTTTGACAGATTGAACAGGGATACAGGTGCTGGGACATGCCAAGCCCAGTTTGACCCTGACTTTATATGAGGTTCCTCCAGTACCGCCAGGGGTGAGCACTGAGTACAGCTGGGTGTGGCCACAAAATAAAACAAAGACAAAACCCTTTAAGACTTTAGAGAGCAAGTACAGCTATCTTTTTAAATTTATGAGTATAAAATATAAAAGTTAAATTAGTACAGCAGAACGTGTTCTGGAAATGGAATTTTATGGTAATATGACTACATAGTCATTCTCTTATTTGCCACAATGTGTCACCTCTTAAAATATCTATACTGCTATCTACCTTCTAATATACATTGCCATCAAGCATTCATCAAAATACATATGTACACACATATGGGCATATGCACATATACAAATATCCATGTCATTCTTAGTTCCCTGTTATTAACATTTTCCACCTCCTTGCCTCAGTTCAGTTTTCTAAAATGAAACACTGTGGATAACAAATTATTCTCTGCTGATAAAGATTCATTTGAGTCTTCCATGAGACACTGTATTTCAAAAGTGTAATTCTACATCTGGCTCACATAAAGTGAGGAGACAATTCCCTCTGCATATGACAACACTCCAGCTTGGACTGGTTTCAAATTTAAAAAGGGAAAACACAGCCAATGCATTGACTCATGTAACCCAATTACAGAACCTCACCAGGACGATGGGGACAAAGCATGTGAACCCTTTCTGAACCCTCCTCATGTCTTGGTCTTGACCCTGACAGTTTGCCCTCAACAATGACATTAACTCTGATCAAATGGGGTTTTCAGCACTGCAGGAAACGGCCATAAAGGCTACTCAAGACTGGTACTTATCTATTCTTTGAGGAAGAATGAAATAATCTCTGTAAATTTAAAAAAAAATGGGGCTGGAGCAATAGCACAGTGGGTAGGGTGTTGGCCTTGCATGTGGCCAACCCAGGTTTGATCCCCAGCATCCCATATGGTCCCCTGAGCACCACCAGGAGTAATTCCTGAGTACAAAGCCAAAATTAACCCCTGTGCATTGTCAGGTGTGACCCCAAAAGAAAAAAATCCCAGAGTAGAATTCTATATAATCCTAGTTTCATGCCCATAATTGCCCCAATCACTATGTCTAGATGGGAAAGCTCACACCCTCATCTCCATGACCACAGGAGTTAGAACCATGGTTGACAACTCTTGCCTGTGTCTGGAGAGGGAGGAGCAGTCTTCACAGACATAAAGTAGTGGTTTTTCTTTTGTTTTCATGTTTTCGGTTTTAGTTCTGGAGCCACACCCCACTGTTCCCAGAGTTTACTCCAGGCTCTGTGCTCAGGAGCGGGTGAGGTCCTGGAAGGCTTGGGGACCACACGAGGTACCAGAGATTGAACCTGGGTTGGTAGCATGTGAGGCATGCACGCACGCTACCTGCTGTACTTCTGCTCCAGCCCTCAGACAAGCTGAGCTTCAAGAAACCAAGTTAAAAATGCTAGTTGCTGCTGCTGTGAATATAATAGACGCTTCAGTAGGAGAAGAGGTGAAGCGTGACTCAGGGACATTGGAAGACAGGGGACTGAAGAACATATTAACAGAAGCTGCCACTCCTAACGGGAAGTTCTTGTCCCAGCCACCATGATGCTGCTGGCCGGGCTGGGGAAGGCTGTAGTTCTGATTCCAGAAATGCTGCTCTAAGAGGGCTTCCTCATAAGGTCAGACTCCAGGCAAAGGTCTAGGAGTGTGGCCACCATCTGCGGTCTGCGTTTCTACTTTCCAAGAGGACCTCACCCATGGATCCAAGGACATGTTGTCCCAGGGAACCCCTGAAACTCTCCATTCCCCACCTAGAATACCACTATCCACCCAGAGGCAAGACCCTTAGCGCCTCTCTCTGGTGAGAATGGAGGCGAGCAGTCATTCACAAATTTGGAACCAGGCTTGCGTTGCTATTGACTTTTCTAAGTTGCTTACGCTGCTCAGTTATTATTAATGGACTTGACTTTTAGTAGCTCTTGACTCTAATGTTTGACTCAATACTTTGTCTCTGGGTTAGTCAATCATTTGCTGCATCCTCTTGTCTTTTTCTCTTAAAAAATCCTGGTAACAGAATTTTTGAAAGTTTGACAACCTGATGAGAGTGTTCAGACTCCGTACATAGGAAAACAACTGCAAGATTGAAATCAAGTTCTTTATATCCACATTTCCCCTTACTGGTTCCCGGACTTTCGGTACTGACACACTCACTCATGTCCTCGCACCCCATCCCCACCCCCAGTGCTTGTGTGGAGACTGTTCTGAGAGGTGGTCATCTTCCAGTGGCTGTTGTACTCAGGATTCCAAGTATTTTTTGGAATATCTCTGTACGAGATAAATGCAAGGAACCATCCTAATACCAAGGCTTTCTGGAAGATCAGCCTGATGTCTCCAAAGAAAATGTTACAGCACTTTATCTTTATATTTTATATAATGTGACCACTTTGCCAGAGAAATTAGCAGAGTTTAGGAAACCACCAGAGCACTGATATTCAAGATTCTCAGAGAGCAAGGGTGAGCATCCATGGCTGTGTGAAAGGTGCAGCTGCAGGAGTCGTGGCTTTTGGTGGGAGAATATGGACAACCAAGAGGGTGCAGGCAAAGGGAAACAGAAAGCTCACATTCAAGTATCACTTTTCCTTATCCTCAGATTTTTTACTGTGGGTCTATGACCTCACCCAAAGAGAGCTGGGGAGAAAGAAATGTCAGGGGAACACTTCAATGACTCAGTCATGCTGAATAGAGAGGCAGGATTGGGTAAAGAATGGGGGATAGAGGAATCTGGAAAAATGAAAAGAGACACAAGCTTGAATCAACAATCTTCTTAGGTACTTATAGGGAAATAAGCCTAAGTAGCCTAGTAGATGGTAAGGAGGGTTCTTTTTCAATTATATTCAGTTACTTACTTAGTTTGTTTATCTATCTCCTCCAAATACTTTCAATGGAAAAATATAAAAATATTTAAGGATAAAATGGAATTTGTAATCTTTATAGTTTAGAAGCCTCATGAAGTTTTCCATTGGTATATGTGTATTGTGTCTCTCCTAAGTCCAGAATTTTCATTAAAAATGCTTTACTATTTATATAGATTCATGGTTTTAGTTTTTAACCTTAGGATTCCCTGACTGGAGCGATAGATGGGATTGGACTGATAGCACAGCAGGTAGGGCATTTGCCTTGCACGTGGCCGACCTGGGTTTGATCCCCTCCATCCCTCTTGGAGAGTCCGGCAAGCTACCGAGAGTATCCCGACCACACCACAGAGCCTGGCAAGCTCTCCGTGGCGTATTCAATATGCTAAAAACAGTAACAACAAGTCTCACAATGGAGACATTACTGGTGCCTGCTTGAGTAAATCAGTGAACAACGGGATGACAATGCTACTGTGCAACCTTAGGATAAACGACATTAAGAGCGAAAATTTTTAATTTAATTTTATTCGTTTAAAAATACTTCAATGCTTTAAAATTCATTTTTTCCTACAGAAAAAGTCAAAGGAAGCAGAGAAAAGCTTTTTGTTGTTTCAAAACACTGCTTCAGCATACCACTGGGGACACCATTTTTCCTGGGTTTTATACTTTTATATATAAAATTGACTTGAATAAAATGAAAGCTGTGAACCCCAAGTGGTAGCTTGAAATAGTAACAAACCTGACATGTATGTACAAATGCATAAACATAATTTATTTACCAGCCCAGAGCTTGTCACTGTCCCTGGGGATGCTGTCATTTAAAGGGCACTCTTCCTCTATTTACTTTGCTCCCATAACTATCTACACAATTGATAAAATTGTGAAAATTAAAATGCTTCTACATCCATGGGATTCAAATTCCCTGCAGGGGTCATATCTTAAAAAAACAAGACAAAACAAAAAAGCAAAAGCCTTCCTAAAATCAGCAGTTGCTAAGTAGGAGAGCTAGAAACAGGTAGTGGGCTCAATTTTTATATTGCATCAACTGCTATGCTTTCTAATCTCACCATTTAGTAAGGCACTACTGTGCTGTTCAAAATGTTTAAACGTAAGTAAATTTTTTGGTCAAAAAACTAAAACACTGGGGTCTGGAGAAAGAGAGAGTGTGGGGCTTGAGGTGTTTGCCTTGCATGCAGCTGGCCCCACACACTTTAAGTGTGATCCCTGAGTGCAGAGCAACAGGGAATCCCCGATATCCACCAAATGTGACCCAGAACAAAACAAAAACTGAAAATTCATTATAGTATCATCCTCACATTAAAGATAAAAGTGCATCATAGAATTGAAACAAGTTGCACATGGCAGGACATCTGAACTTATTATTTAATGAGGGTGTGCGGATACGAGGCTGCTGGGCTTAGTGCTTTGCTCATAAAACTCTGTCTGTTGTTCCACATTACACATTGACACACAGAAACCACATTTCAAATAACGACTCTTGAACCCAGTCTTCCTGTCAATCTGCCCCTTTCCCCTCCAGCTTACTAATTAGATTCTAGCCTTAATTCTTAAAATTCTTTCTTGGACCATTTTCAACAATTTTTACTCTTGATCCACACTGAGCAATGCACAGAACTCCTGATGGTGCTCAGGGCTCACCCCTGGAAGTGCTCAGGGGATAATAGGCAGTGCCGGAACTGAAAGAGCTGTGTGCACAAGAAGCGCTTGCCCCCTGGACTGTCTCTCTGCACCGCACTCCACCCCAGTGTGCATTTAAATGTTTCTTGGATACCCTGTTTTTCCGATTCTTCCTCACAACATTTCAGATTTAAGCTCCATCTTCTCAATAGTTGCTAAAATCCCCTCCTCTTACGGCTTTCTTCTCATCCGAGGAAAAGCCGCAGCTTGACTTCCAACACCAGAGTTCCTAAGGAGGTAGGTAGCGGTGCTATCTCGATGCTACAACTCTGGATCAGAAGGGGCATTTCTTTCTGGTGGGGAAAGAGGCTGTCTTTTTTATCTTTCTATATCAAGCAGACAGAAAAAAGTCTTGCTTGTAGAGGCTGACTGGTAGATATGTACGGGAGCACGAAACTCCACTGGGCAAGTGGCAATTTCTGAACAGGTTTTAATCTTAATTCTTAAAATTAAGAACTAAGCATGCTGTGACCCTCTCAGGTAGACCCTTAAGACCCTTGCACCACATTCATGCTGCTCAGCTCTGGCCCTGCCTTGCCCTAAACACAAGTCCTCAGTCACCTGCATTGCCATTCCAGTTCTTGATCCTGATTCCTGACCCACCATCCTTTGAGCCTGGGAGTGTGGAGTCCTTGGCCAGCTTCTGACCCGCACTCAGGCAGAGGCCTGGACCCTAGTCACCCCGTGGGTCCTGCTGAGGACCTGACAAGGTCCATGTCTCATAATATGAACCCGAGCACCAGATTGCTGCTCAGAAAAGCTGGAATTCAGAGCCACACTGATAGTACCCACAAAGCAGCAGCAACAGTGAGAAGACAGTAAGTGCACAGCTTTAACGGACAAGCAGAAAGCCAGGGATGTCCTCGAGCCCATCAGAAAGACTGACGAGGTCCGAAGGTGACCCAGAGAAACACTTCTCTAGGTGCTCGCTGAACTGAAGGAAGCACGAGAGACAGATTCCAGAGACTTGGAGGAAGGCTGATGAGAAAAGTGAATCAATCCCTCCAAACACGAGTTAAGGACCATAGTCACTGCACACAGCAGTGGAACGGAAAATGACAAAAATCAAATTTGTGACCTATGGGCAAGGCACATGATCACTAAGAAGAGGTAATAATTAGGAAAGGTATTTTTTTTAATAAAGATAATTTAAGATATTTCATGGATAGAAAGAATTATTCGAATTCCATGAAGAGAAGAAAGAGAAAAAGGGCAGAACCTCTGGTGAAAGAGATAATAGCAGAGAAATTCCCAAGTCTTTGGAGGGAGACGGTCACTGGTGAAAGCCAGAGATGCCAAACAGAATGAAGTCTGCAGAACAACACCAAAACACACTATGATCAAAAGAGGCAACACGATGGAGACGACTAGAAGCAGCAAGAGACTCAAAAAGCCTCAAATATAAGGGAATCAACATAAAATTCACTTCAGATTTCTCCAATGAAATTCTACAAGCAAGAAGCTAATAAAACGATGCATTCAAAACACTGAATGAAAAGAAACTTTAACCAAGAATTATCTATCCTGCAAAGCTTTCACTCATATTTGTGAGGCAGATATAAACATCATCAGCCAAACAATAGCTATTGACTTTTTTTTTTTTTTTTTGCGCTCAAACCATTCTGCAAGGAACACTGACTGGTCTATAAATAACAAATGGCAAACAGCAAAATCAACCTAAACACTCATACAAAAATGTTTTTATAGAGTGAAGGGACTGAATTCTTTATCAAAAGTCACAATAAATTATTAATTTATATAGTATGATAATAGCTGAGAGAAGATTCACTGTCACTGTCATTGTCATCCCATTGCTCATCGATTTGCTCAAACAGGCACCAGTAACATCTCCATTGTGAGACTTGTTGTTACTGTTTTTGGCATATCAAATATGCCACGGGGAGCTTGCCAGGCTCTGCTGTGGGGGCAGATACTCTCAGTAGCTTGCCGGGCTCTCCAAGAGGGATGGAGGAAGAAAGAAGTTTAGCACAGGAAAATCTTTGTGTTTTTAAATAGGCCAATTCCTTAACACTGACTAGCAATGTCACATTAATAGCATGAATGAGAAAAAATAATTGAATTAAATAAATGGAAATGTTTAAAACATAATGTTATTTTAGTCTAAAATAAAAATAGATTTCCTTTTTCCCAGGAGGGGAAATAATCAATATAATTATACAATATAGTTATTAAAAATGATTTTATTAAAACTATATATTACATTTGGCTTAATCCTTCTTTATTAACATTAGTTCATTTAGTATCCTGAAACTTCTCATAAAATTCACTCTAAATTTACTATTATACACTTGTTGCTATTACATAGTATATGTTAACTGTCCCATGACAGATTTCTACAACACACAGATTTATCTAAGGTAGAATATCTCCTTCATCATTTCAGTGTTACTTTCTTATTAAAATCAAGTATTTAAGTAATGTCATGTGCCATCCTCTCTCTGGATGCTTACAATAGAATTAAATTTCACACTCTTCCACATAACACATAAAAGCTAAAATTTTATTTCAGTATTCAGAAAAGCACTCAGTATGTTTTCTCCCCTGCTGATTTTGAATAATTAATTTTGTAAGGAACAAAACCCAGTGGTTCTGCAGGGGAAATTAGCAAAATATTTTGCGCTTTTAATCAGGAGAAATAACCCAAATCTACCTTTTTACGATGTGAAAAGTAAAGGCTTTTAGATTTAATAAGCACATTGATAGAACAGAAAAAAAATAACAATCCTCAGTGCTTTCCAATGTACATGAACAGGAAGTGATAAAGCTAATTTATTTTCAAAATAGCAAATTGCTTTTAGCAAATGGTCCACAAGGGTGCAATAAAAACAACAACATTAAAGAATCTTTGACATGATAAATAATTAAGAGATTGGTCAAGGACTTGATGTAACGTTCTACTGTCTGATCTACAAATTACTGAGACTCGGGAGTATACCTTTGGATATAGAAACTTGCTGTTTTGTGTTATACCAGAGAAATTTCAACTCCAACACATAGAACTAATAGTTAAGTAAGAAGTATTAATAGAAGATGTAAACTGTGACTAAGAAATCAGAGCTGGTTTTCAGGAAATTCTTTTTTTCTGTCAAATATCTGACCAAGACCCCTAAGTGTGTATAATGAGTAGCAGACACAGTGAAATGTGTGAGTATCCTGTGTTTGGCTGTGTGCTGATGAAACAGAGGGAATACAATCAAAGCAAAATATCTTCACATATCTCATACAGGTCACATGATAGCAAGAGGAAGATTATACAGCAGTCTTCCTCGGGCACTAACTACAGCGAGGGTCTATTACTCCTTCCTAGGAATCATTACTGCTAACAAAAACGTTCCATCAGCCCCATAGCACCAGCTGGTGTGGGGCCTAATTTTATAAAAGTAATAATATTATCTCCCCAAGCCAAACTAATCTCCTACTTCTGATTTCTCCTGTTCTTATATTTTCTTGCTTTATCCAGTTGAATGATGATTTGATACACCAATGACTCCCTTCTCAAGTTAAAATAAAATAAAATACTATAAAATATTTCTAAGATTTCTCATTTTTATTTTTAAACTCAATCCTAGATACTTTCAGAACTTTAAAGATAGCATTTTAAATTGTGTTTTACTAAGATTCAGATATTCAAAATGTCCAATTTACTTATCCGTAACATTCAGCTCAAAGGAGAAATGAGTGTACTGAGACAGCCGCATGTGCACGAAAAATCACAAAACTCTATTTATTCCAAACGACTTCAACTTAATAAAGATCTGGCGCTCACTTGTTACCTCCCATGCTACATTATGCAGAGATGCCTCACATCTAGTCAACTAATGTCAATTCACACCAATTGAAAAATCTAAGTTCAAATGCAGATATTAACTATTAGTGTAATTCGCATAAAATCAGCCTTGCATTATCTCCTCACAATATCTTATTCAGAGAAATGTCATACAAGGAGAGAAAAAGAAATCAGAATTGATTTAGTGCTGATTAAGTGTTTTGGGAAGTATCCTAAGAGTGAGTACTTGCATAATACTTACTCAGAAAATCCTGACACAATTTTCTTCCATCTCCTTAACACAACTTAAATGATCCTCACACACTACACCCTCTCCCCTGAGGCAATGGACTGGACAAATAGCCATTTAAAGAACCAAAATGTTTGGCTTAAAGAACCAAAACATTTGGGTGGGGTGTAAGGGTAGGGTGTTGGGCCACACATAGCTTACCCAAGGCTCAATACTCAGTCAGGACACCATATATGGTGCTGGGGATAAAGATGGGGTCAGCTGTGTGCAAAACACTTTATGGATGATAGATATGGGTAGAATTAAAGATGAGACTCCACATATGCTAAAGATTATTTTGAGATATACAAGATAAACTTGTCTAAAAGGATAGCAATATGGTTCCCATATTTGGTGTACTGATCAATTAGTATTCAGATCGAAGAGCAAAGACAAGGTCGGCATATTTTCCAGGTCTAAATAATCTTTATTGAGGGTCTATCAAGTTTTAAATTCCAATTCTGATACTTAATAGCTGTGAAGTAGAGAAAGTCGCTCATGATCTCAGTATATGTCTCTCATTTGCTCTTTCTTTCTCTCATACTGTCTGTCTGCATGTATGTAGGTAGTAGTGCCAGGGATCAAAGTTGGGGCAGCATACATGTAAGGGAAATGTTCTACTACTGAGCTAAGTGTTTTAATAACCCTTTTGAATAAATGGAGAGATGTCAATGCCTAACACCAAGGGGTAGGTACTAGGGTACAAGACATCTTTTCTCTGAATTTCATTGATGTGTTAATATTTGCAATGTAGCCTGGAGGGAAGAGCATTGATGAATGAGATAAGTGACACTATTAAAACCACTTCTTAGGGGATTCTAATGAAATATCTTCCCTATAGGGATTGATTCCTGGTACAAAAAATTATTATAATTTAGAGGAGCATTTCTTAAGGTTTTTATTTGGGGATTCAGGTCAAAAAAATGGAAAATTCATTCAACACACTAGTAAAATACCATTCTTAGAAATTCCCAAAAGTAGCCAAGGACTTATGTAAATTCAATCTTTTGTGCTATGTTCTTTAACTACTAGTTTTTATGATTCTGTGCTCAAATAAAAATTAAAGACAGGATTGCTATTTGGATCATTCTCCTAAAAGTAAAAGATTACATTCATTTTAATACCAAGCCAGTACTTTTCTGGCATAGTCCTAACATTTATTACTCACTCTATGAGTATTTAGTAAGGCAAGTTTCAAGAGCAGTTAATAGTTTTAAGAAGTTGACTTCTGTTGGATTGAGTATTCAATTTGTACTCTTGAATATGTGCTGAGTCCATGGATTTTTTCCAATAACGCTGTCACAAGCAAGTGCCACTATCTCAATTATCTTGAACGGTAAATTGTCTGCAAATGAACTGGTCACAGCTTTGACTTGGCTGAGCTTTTGTATACAGCTCTGCTTCTAACGTAAAGGGTAAGCCATTGTTCAGCTGCAATTCTGTTTCATAGACAAAGCAGAAAAAATACAGTTGATGCCAACATACATTAACCTTTGTCTATGGCCTTTGCTAGCTTTCTAGGTATTTACCTACTTAGAATTTTTTTGAGAACTGTTACGTATATAATTGCTGTACGTGTCACCCCTGCCCTATATATGCGTTATGTACATAAAGGCCCCTGGAAAAATGTACCAGAGCATATGTATGATGAATATAACTCTTTTTTTCCTTTTTAGTTTCTGGGCTATACCTAGCTGTGTTCAGGGAAATTCCCTGCTCTCAGTTAAGGGATCATTTCTTGTAGTGCTCAAGGGACCATGTGTGGTGCTAGGATTCGAGTGATAGTTCATAAGCATGCAAGGCAAGTGCCTTAACTCCTGAATGACCTCATTGACAATTCAGTTTCTTATACAGATTATCTATTTTCATTTTGGCTAAGTTAATAATATTTCTTTTTGGTACTTGGTATATTGAGAGCAACCTGAAGAACAATTCAGCATTTCCTAAACCACTGATTCTGATTGAGCCAGGTGCCTATATGTTAAGGAAACAGCTGTTTTACTTTAAAATAATGACACAATTGTTTCAGTGCCGGAAATGATAAGCTAAATTTTCAATAAAGATGCAGTTTTTCTGGGTGGGGAAATGCTCCAAGGACTGAAACGCTTGCTAATATAAAAGAATCCTGGGCTGCTGCTGCCTTAGGGCTGCCAGCAGGGCTTTGCTCTAGGACCCACTTGGTTGGGATTATAGGGAAGTTCAGGCTTTTTCCATAGTTTATCATCATTATTAGCAAATTCACATTGTGTCTAATAAAGTTAGTGTTGACAATGTAGTTAAAGGAAGTGTTGTTTTGTTTGGGGGCCACAGTCCTAGCAATGCACGTTCCCCAGCACCACCAGGAGTGACCTCTGAGCACTGTCCGTGGAGAATCCACTGTATATTCCATGCTATCAATACCTTAGAGTGTGGCCCCCAAACCAAACAACACTTCCTTTGACTACATTGTTAATATGTATTTTTAAATGCTGTTATTTAGAAATAAGTAAGTTACATATAATGCAAGACTGGAGCGATAGCACAGTGGGTAGGGCATTTGCCTTGCATGTGGCCAACCCAGGTTCGATTCCTCTGTCCCTCTCAGAGAGCCCGGCAAGCTACCAAGAGTATCCGGCCCGCACAGCAGAGCTTGGCAAGCTACCCGTGGCGTATTTGATATGCCAAAAACAGTAACAAGTAGTCTCACAATGGAGACATTACTGGTGCTCGCTCCAGCAAATCAATGAACAACGGGACGGCAGTGCTACAGTGCTACATATAATGCAGAACTTTGTGATGAGATTTCTCCATGGGTCCAACATTTACCCCCAAAATATTAATACTAACTTTCCTAGATAAGTGTGAATGCTAATAATGTTGGTAAACTATGGAAGAACCAATGAGACCTTAACTTCCCCATAATGGATCCTGAGGGCACAGCTGTGCTGGCAGAAAGACTGGGGCACTCTGTGAATCTAGGCTTCATTCTACCAAACATGTCGCTTGATACCGGCCAATTCAATGCAAATATGACTTAACTGGTTATAGTTTATAGCTGAAAGCAATTCCCTTATCTAGAAGCCAAGGGGACTTCTATGATGCAGAGCTGTATTTTGATGAATGCTCACAGAACAGGGCCAGTGGAATAGTCTAGAACCATGGGAGATCCTGTGCATAATACAGTATTTGTCCTGCTGCAGCAGATTTTTCAGTACCCTGTTCTCCTTTCAGGCTGTATTACCATTTCAGGGTTTAACTGGCTCAGATGTCAAAGACGGCCACTTCCATGGGACTTTTGCCTTCCTCAGGAAGTGCTGGGTAATTGATACAGTGAATCTGCCTTAATGACTGACAGGAACTGGTGTGCATCCACCTCATTCTCACCCTTCCAATTAACTCTGAGGAACTTTTTCTTTTCAAGAGCCGCCAGAGGGATTACATTCGTGTACACACAGTGGGAACTTGCTTAATAACACTTTCTTCCCACATATTTATTACCCCTTCTGTTACTGCCCTACATCTACATTCTTCTTTGGGGAATATGGAGTCACCATGCATAAACTATCCAAAACACTTATGCTTAAATTTGTTTCTTACAGTCTTCTTTTGGAAGAAACCAAAGTAAGATATTGCTATTAAATACATAACATACCAGTATAGGGAATTACACTTTAAAAATAAAAATTAGTACAGCCATTTATTATGTTTAAAGTACAAATAATTAAAAGTAAAAGTAATACAAACATTATGGAAAATATGCAAATATAAAATATAAATGTTCACATATTTTATTCTATTTTTTGAAAGATTAAAATAATTCTTTACTATTACAGATAATGGTCAGTTCCTACACAAATGACCATATTACATTTTTATCACAATTCTACAATGAAAGGTTGTGTTGTCTCATTCCACAGGAGAGGACCCTTGGTCCCAGACTTGCCCACAGTCCTGATTAACAGCTCAGTGTCCTTTTTCTTTTTAAAATTTTTTATTAGTGAATCACCATGAGGTACAGTTACAGACTTACAACTATTCGTGCTTGTGTTTCGGTCATATAATGCTCAAGTACCCATCCCTCCACCAGTGCCCATTGTCCACCACCAATGATCCTAGTATCCCTCCCACCCCCCCCCCAATCCCCCCACCCCACCCCACCTCTGTGTCAGGGAATTCCCTTTTGTTCTCTCTTTTCTTTTGGATGCTGTGGTTTACAATAGAGGTATCAAGTGGCCATTCTGTTTGATCTATAGTCTACTTTCAGCGTGCATCTCCCATCCCCAGCAGGTCCTCGAACCACACTTTACCTGGTGTTCCCTTCTCTAGCTGAACTGCCTTTTCCTCCAGTATGTGAGGCCAGCTTCCAAGCTGTGGAGCCAACCTTCTGGTACTTATCTGGACTACTATGCAGCTATTAGAAAAGATGAAGTCATGACCTTTGCATGTAAGTGGATCAAAATGGAAAGAATCATGCTAAGTGAAATGAGTCAAAAAGAGAGAGACAGACATAGAAAGATTGCACTCATCTGTGGAATATAAAGTAAAAGAATGGGACACTAGCACCCAAGAATGTTCACATATTTTAATGTCTCGGTAGCATTGTAGCACTGCCATCCCATTGTTCATCGATTTCGATTTGCTCGAGCGGGCACCTGTAATGTCTCCATTGTGAGACTTGTTACTGTATTTGGCATATCAAATACACCACAGGTAGCTTGCCAGGCTCTGCTGTGTGGGCGAGATACACTGGGTAGCTTGCCGGGCTCTCTGAGAGGGATGGAGAAATCGAACCCGGGTTGACCGCATGCAAGGCAAACACCCTATCTGCTGTGTTATCACTCCAGTAGTGTTCTGAATTGTAAATTCAAGAAAATTTTGTCATTATATTAAAAATTAAATAACACTTTATCTTTATAGGTGTTATTTTTGATGCAACACATGGTAGTGCTAGGGCTTACTCTTGGCTCAGTGATCAGGGATCACGTAGTGCTCAGGGCACAATATGTGGTGCTGGAAATCAAACCCAGGTTACCTACATACAAGGCAAGCACCTTATAAATTGTACTATCTCTTCAACCCATTGAATCTTTTAAAAATATTAAAATGCACTTTTAACATATGAAATCTTCCATGAAATAAATTTCTACCTTGAGTATGATTTTTTATGCATAAATGACCAGAACTCTAAGTCCTCTTATTTTTCTTTAAGTTGCTTTTTTTTTTAACCACACTCAGTTATGCTCAAGACTTATTCCTGGCTCTGCACTCTGGGATCACTCTCAGTGTGCAAGGGGGTTCATAGGGGAGCAGGGAGTCCAAACTTGCCCACCACGTGCAAGGCAAGCACCCTATCTGCTGTTCTATCACTGCAACCCCTAAGTTCTTTTTTCTAATGCTCCTTTTCATGGATTCTGATATATGCTTGTATCTTTGCGGTGCTGTTTTTACTATCATTTTCATTTTCATCAGGATATATTCACTTTATAAATCCAGTGCTAATGCTTTTCCACCACAACTCACTTTACAAAATATATCTTCCCACTTTGTAGTTGTAATCAAGTTTGGTACCTCCATGGTTGTATTTTGCAGATAAACATAACTGTGAGCAGAATAGGATGCCTTGTCAGCAGAAGATGTATCAAATGAGAAGTTGCATTAGATTTCCATCAAGAGTACAAAAACTACTTTAGATCAAACTTTTTAAACTTCTACTTGTGATCCTTTTTTGCCTGAAAAATTTTTATGTGTCCCTGAATTTAAAATATATATATAAAACAGGTATATCTATCATTTGCTGATAATCAACCATAAAGAAGTTATTTTCCATAAGCCCTGTTCAGTTCTGTGACCACTCATGAGATCACAACCCGCAGTGTAAGAAATCAAGCTCTGGATAGTAATGAGAAATGTTCCATCTGGGGAAATGACTGGGGACGCCAGGCCTGGGACATAGTTGCTATGTTTAGCTGATTTCCGTGAGCTGTTCCAATCTCGAGGAGAGTGAGCACCAGCAATTTCTGCTGCCTGTATAGCAGGGTCATAGTATGGCCTTCTACTCAGAGATCTACCCACGCCTCTCTCTCTCTCTCTTTCTCTCTCTCTCTCTTCTCTCTCTCTCGCTTTCCAAAACTTGCACAAATATTTCTCTTAGACATTTTCCCTGAAGTTATATGGGGAAAATGACTTACTAATTTTTTTTTACAAAATTTCAATTAAATTCAAAAAGTCATGATTGCCACTACTAGGAGGGAATACTTGAGTTTAGAAGGATAAAGGCAACCTTTTGAAGGGGTTAACTATTGCACTGGCATAATAGATAGGAACTACAGACACGTAAAAAGTGCTTTTCAGTTGCATTAAACTGAATGAATAGGACAACACTAGAAATACATTTTACACCACCATTAAAATTAGTTTCCCTAAAGTGTCCTTATGATATCATTTATGATGTTCAATAGTTTCTAATATATGCAACAGATTCCTTTTTAAATTCTCACAAGATATGAGACCCTGTAGAAAATGGACATAACCAACCTTTTAGTTGTCAGTGCTCATTAATCCCCTACACACACACACACAAAGTTTCTACCGGGCTGAATGAATTCTCTGCAGAGATCAGGCTTAGTCTTGTTGTGTGCTCATGTCTTTGCCTATAAGGTTCTATTTGCGGCTTCTACATCTCTTCCCCAATAAGTTCTGCACCCAGAACACACGCAATGCAAGCACCTTACCCTGTAATAGAATTTAAAATCATTATCACTCTTTAAATCCCCCTCTTACTACTACTATCATTATTAATTGTATAAAATATCCTTTATCATTGTTTATTTATTATTGTTCTAATAAATTCTGTACAGCAACCCCCACAGCTTCCAATTCAGCCTTGTTTACAATTCTTTATGCATTTTTTCATTTTATTTGGGGCCATTTCCTGAAGTACTCAGAGGCTAGTCCTGCTTCTGTCCTCATGGATCGCTCCTGGTAGTGCTTAGGTGACCATCAATGCCGTTGGGGGTCAAACTGTTGAAATAATTAAAAAAAAAAGACAACTAAAAACTTTAGAATTTAAGAACCAAAAGACTGAAAGGTAACAGTGCTTTGCCTCTGGAAATGAAAAAGGAAGGATCAGTTCATTTAAGTAAAGCAAAGCTAAAGAGAATATATTCTGAACCACAACTAGAGAATTCAAATACAGTTTTGTTTTGTTTTTTGTTGGGAGGTAGGGAAAGTTTGGGTCACCCCTGTCAGTGCCTCATTCTGTGCTCAGTGGAACTCCTGGAAGTTCTAGGGATCAAACCAGGGTAGGCCACATGCAATGCAAGCACTTTACCCTGTAATAGATTTTAAAATCATTATCACTCTTTAAATCCCCCTCTTACTACTGTCATTATTAACTATACAAAATATTAATTATTCTTTTGGAGGATTCTCCCAAGCAGTGCTCAGGAAGCCTGGGACCCCTCAAGTTCGTGACTCACCGGGCTGAAGGGTCAATGCTAGAGACCCAGGGGAGGTGGTGCTTTGGCCTTGCAGTACCGAGGCCCCGCAGGCGAACTAGAAGGGCTCAGATATTTCTAGAATCAACCTGGTGAGGCACAAGGTCCCTCAGGACCAGATCTACAGTGCGCTGGGGCCCTCAGGGCTGCACTTGTGCTGCTAGTGACCATGTGGAGTCAGGGGCCACACCCAGGTGAGCTGCAGGCAAGGCACGGACCCTGTGCTCTCTATCATCTCTCCGGCCACTTGTGACATTTTCTGTTACAGGCAGCTGAAGGAGCCCAAAGGTAATTTTAATCATACATATTTGAAATTATTAATTAGGTAAGAAAATTACAATTTAGAAGAAGAGAGATCAGTTTTTTATAGAAAAGACTTGATCAAGCGGTGATAATACTTGAGTCATATCTTAAAGTCATCTCTTGAGTCGTATGTTTTATAGCTACATACAGCAAAGGAAGCAATTTCAACCTGAACCAAGGAGTCACCTGGGGTGATGTAACATCTGGGATGTTTAACCGACTGACAGAATGATTCTGATTATACATGGTAGGAATAATTTAAAGAATGATGGAGGTTAAATCTAGAGGACTAGGTGGAATCTCAATCAAAGTGGAGGTTTATATTTAGAGAGTCATTATAATTTTTGTAAGAGATCATTAGGTTGTATACATATGGGTTCATTTGGCATTTGGCTTTCTTAGTTTTTCAATAAAAAGGTAAAACAGAACACAAGAGGGGAAAATCAATTAGCAAGTTAGCAAGAATCAGGTGTATAACCTTTCTAGGGAACTGACCTTTTCATCGAATAATCAATGCAATAACACTTGTTTTCAAATCTTAGAACACAATGAAATTTAGATTAAGATCTGTTCTTTAGCATTCTGTAAAAAATCAAAGTTTAGAGAGCTGAATCAACATCTATTCTTGAATCACTCATTCACAGATAGAATAACTGATGACATTCTAAAATTCAAGGTGTTATCACAAACTACCTAAAACACGAAACTTGATATCTTCCCTAGATGAGATAATCTGAATGTTCTATTTAATTGATTAATAGAGATCGAGTATTTTCTTACTGCTTTGGAACAGCCATGTTTCTCATCATCTGTTTAGAAAACAGTTGTTTCGATCATGAATTCATCAAGGGACCAAAGGCCTTCCTCTCTCTAGTCATACAGTATAGCTTTAATTAAATTAAACCAAACTGATTGCAAGCTTGTTTACATTTAAGACAGCAGGGTGTTGTAAATTTTATCTTAACTGGATCCAACAAAATTGGGGAGGGGGAACCTCCTGCTGTTGTAAATATACAGTTATTAACATGGTGAATCACATATGCCAATGGAATGTTATGTAGATGAAGCAGCATCTCTAAATATCTAGGAAGTAGGCAACAGACATAAAATTTGTACAATGAGTGCCTTGGTAGGAAAGAAAAATATAATAAAACACTCCTTAAATTATTTCTTGTGTAAGTACTTGTACTGAATTAGGTATAAACCATCCAACTGTGAGCACTTCCAAAGTATTTCAAATAAAATAAGTCATTTTTTATTCATCAAGTTAGAAAGATCAGTCAGCTATTTAGGAAATAGCTGAAGATAATAACCTTAAAATTTTTAGTAGATAACAGTGCCTAGAGAGAACATATTGTCAATATCTCCAGCTACCTAAAGAAAATCACGCAACAAAAGCATTCAATATCCACTTAAAAATGATAGATAGCACTTTCTTCTAGTTTTGTGGGCAATGATAAAAATATTGGGATAATTTATAAGTCTTATTAACCAACTTTTCAAATTTTAAGGATAACTTGTTTGTTGTAAGAAAAATGCCAAATATATGGCACAGCCAGCGTTTCAGGTGGCCTACAGTTTGATTCCTGTACCACACATTATTCCCTGAGCAGTTAGGAGCAAACCCTGAGCATTGTCCAGTGCAGTCCATCCTCTCCCCAAAGAAGGTAACTAAAGAATAAATAAATAATACTTTAAATAATCATTATTATGTTTTTGTCTCATCTTGTAAACAACGTAAAACATAAGAATGATATATCATTTCTTCCATGAATCTCTTGATAAGGGCAGCTCCTGAATCAGGCAGTTCTAAGAGAATATAGAGAAGTAAGCACAGTCAGGGACTACAGAATATACAGTATATACAACAGATACAGTAAAGTATGTACAGTATACACAGTGGATACCGTATAAAGAGTGAATGCAGCATATGCAGTGGAAATGATATATACAGTGCAAGCATTGAGTACAGTATATGCAGTGGATAGAGTATTTACAGTGGATATTCACAGCATAAACAATGGATACTATGTATACAGTGGATATAGTATATGAAGTGGATACTGTGTATACAGATTGCTTAGTATATATAGTGGATACAGTATATGCTAACTGTACAGTATTTGCAGTGGATACAGTACATGCAGTATATGCATGTGTGTGTGCATACAGTAGGTATAGTATATATAGCGGGTACAGTATATACAGTATGTATGTGTGTGTACAGTGGGCACAGTATATACAGTAGGTACAGTATATACAGTATATACAGTGGGTACATCCTGTCTGCTCAACTTCTCTCCCTACTATGTAGTGGGTCTGTTCGTTTGTTATTGAGTTCTTGAGTGCTTTATATATTTTATATAAATATATGTTAGGTATTAGCTGTTTGTTATCTCTGTGGTGTGTATTTTCTCCCATTTGTCGGAATGTCTTTTGGTTTTAGCCACCATTTCTTTCATAGTGCAGATCGATGCAGTCCTATTTGCTTATTTATGCTTTTGTTTTACTTGCCAATAGGCTCAAATAATTGAAGATTTCTGTGAGGTCTATTAAAGAAAAATTTTTCTTCAATGTACTTTATACGTAGCACTGTCCTCCCATTGTTCATCAATTACACCAGTAACATCTCAATTGTGAGACTTGTTACTGTTTTTGGCATATCAAATGTGTCATAGGTAGCTTGCCAGGCTCCGCTATGCAGGCAGGATACTCTCGGTAGCTTGCGGGGATCTCAGGGAGGGATGGAGGAATCGAACCCGGGTTGGCCAAGTGCAAGGCAAACGCTCTACCTGCTTTGTTATCGATCCAGTCTGTACTTTGTATAAGCAGAAATAATACTAAGGTTTTTAATATATTTGAAGTACCCTTGATTATGGGGTCAAACAGAGGTCCAGTTTCTTTTCTTTATTTTTTAATTTGCATGTGGTTATCCCAGCAATACTTGTTTGGTATGGTTTCCTTTCTTCACTCAAAATATACTTGGATTCTTTGTTGCTAACTATCTATGCATTTAAGAGTTAAATTAGGAAAGATTATATGTCTAGTTTTCATTTAATTCAAAACATAAAGCTCTTTCAAAATGTGTATTTTGAGACAAGATTAGAAATACTACAAAAGTTATTGTAGAGAACATTATAGCTAGATAGAAAATGAGTGTGAATGATTACATTCAGCCTTGATGACAGACCTAATCCTAGTAACTGGCTCAGCTCTAAAACTAATCTGCCTCAGCTATTAGCCAATATTATCTTACAGAAGTATTTTCAAAAATATTGTGAAAATGTATCTAAAAATGCAAAATTATTAGAGCTCTGAACTGATGTTTGCTGTACTATCTTAAAAAATTTTTAAGGTAAATTTGGCTTACAAAATTCTAAATACCCAAACTAAAGCGTGTAACCTTTATTTTTTGATATTTTGCTAATTATAGGCTTTTAAAACTTGAAAGAATATTTTTGAATCTATAAAACTCATTAAAATGAAAGAGCAAAGCATGTATTGAGATCAATTTCACAGAAATAGAAATATTAACATAAAATATAATATTTGAATAAAATGAAAAATTTTCATTTTGATCAGCTTATTTAAATTTCACTTTGAAGTAAATGCATCAGGCAAGAAAAAATATTCCAGATTCATAAAAATCACAGAAAAAAGGAGAGGAGCTCTCACTGGCCTACCTTTTGCAAGGGAAGTCTGAAGCCACTGTTTGGATTCCTAAAACCACCCTGCAACCTTGTGCTACAGTGAAGTGTTGTTTCCACTAATGCCTCACCAAGTGTGGAACAGGACCACAGCTAAAACGTAAGACCCAAAAAGCATGTGTGTGCACATCACAACCAAGAATAAGGGCATGGCAAGCAAGTATGGAAGACCTCATCATGCAACAAAACCAGGAGGGAAAGAAGCAGAAAACAAATAAATGGAAAAATTAAATAAGACTTTAAAAACAAACAAAAAGAACCTGCCCTTTTAGCAGTTCAGTTTTACCCTAGAAAGACAAAATATATTGTAGAAATGGACTATGGTTATAGCTTTATAGTAATGCAAGTATATTTAATGCCTGAATTTTCACTCAGAATGGTGAATTTTATACATATGTAATCACAGTAAAATTACATACAAAACTTTACATTACTTATCACGAAGCTTAATTTGATGACTTTTCATAGTTATTGATACATAAGAATGTTTTTTACATAAAATCAAGATTGAAGTTTCATAATTTTGTGATAAAATTAGGATTTAATGTAGGCTGTACTGATCTCCCACAGGGAATATTTTTGGGTCTATAAAAAGTGCTGTAAAACTAAAGTAGTCTCCTGATTTCTTTTGTTTTTTTTCAAGAGTAGACATTGCTTTTAAGCATTTAAGCCAGTTTAGACCATATTAACATGACAGAGATTAAATTGCTACCAACATTCTACTGGATTCCATTGTATAATGCTTTACATTTCCTCATGTGATAGTAAGAAAGACTATAGAATAATTTCATAAATCTTATTGAAATGTCTTTTTTTTTTTTGCTTTTTGGGGCACACCCAGCGATGTACAGGGGTTTCTCCTGGCTTATGCACTCAGGAATTACTCCTGGTGGTGCTCGGGGGACCATATGTGATGAATGTCTATAATTTTAATTGAATAATTTAACTATAATTGATAACCATCTGGAATATAAAATAAGTCATATTCATTTAAATATAATAGAATCTAACAACGTGTATTCTCAGAAGATAAGCCAAATAATTAATTCTCCAAACACATATATTTTTGAGAGTAAAATGAGAAGTTTTAAACATGAACTTTTCCAGGTAAACCAGAATATATAATCACCTATTTCAGAGCTCATATAACAGACTAATGGTAGCTTTCATCTTTCCTGGAAAATCAGCATGATTGAAAAATAATGAAAATATCATGTATAAAGTGAAACTTTATGCTGAAGATGAGAGATCTTAAAGATATTTTCCATCTCTTATTCTGTGAGCTTCCAAAGAAGTATTATATATAATCTGCTTTATGGAGTTTACAGAGACAATAAAGATTAGACGTAGGAAAAGTGAATGTAGAATCTAACAGGATACTGTATCTGAAAAATGATGGGTACAGAAAATCACTGCTCAGAAGCTCACAGAAACAAAACCATATGCTTCCCCTTGCCCTTACATCCAATTAGTTCACAAGACGACAATTTCATGCAGACACTCAATTGTCAACAACTTCTTTTGTTACCCTAACCCTGTCTCTGTCAGGTTTCGGTTATTGTGAGACAAGATATCATATGTTGCCATTGCAGATACGTGTGATTTCCACCCTGTTGCCGAGCACTGTGTTCTTCTGTATCCGATCCAGAAAGTGAATCAATAATGCGCAGAGTGCGTGAAGACTCTGTTATTCTATAATGAGACTATGCCATCAGAGGGCACTTGTCAAATGCTGTTATATTTGACAGTTCTTTCAATACTCTTCTGTCCGATTTGCCATTGACTGATTTGCCCCCCTCAGTTAATGGGTGGACTTATTCATGGTCCTTTTTGGTTTGTCTTCCTGTGTTAAATCAATTTAAACGCCCATCAGCTAATCCACAAGATTATGGTGATTAAATTGATCTTACTATTGCTAAGCATAAAAGGAAAATGTCTCCTAGCGTTATAAGAATCCTAGGTCCTTTTTCTAGGTTGTTATGGATGAATGTAAGTGAGTGAATACTTTGACAAACAATATTTTGACAATAGTCTTTACTACTGAAATTTGCCTATTAGTTTTTAGCATTATATAGCTCATCTTTGTGAAACCTTTTTGAGTTTTCTAGGAAACACTGGATAAATTAATAATATTTGGTAAGTAAACATCACATAAAGAACATATGCAACAAACAATTATTGAAATTAAATCATTGCCATCCCTAGAACTGCATGTTATTAAAAATATGACCACTCTTCCAAATTATGATTTGCATTGCAAGGTGATTTTTATACAAAAAAAATCAAGTGTAAGCATGTGACTTCTTATTTCCTTCCATTTCTCACCAAATGAGATTTAGATTTTGCATTAATCACACAGGTCCGCCCCTCTCATATGCTGAGACATGGTCAGGTTAGCCAGTCTTCCAAACCACACTTCTGTGTTCTTCAACTCCAATCTCCATCCCTGTAAAGTATACTCCACACTGACCCCAATCCATCCTCTAAATGTTCATAATTTTTCACTTCTTTCAATAAGATCTTCATTAGCTCCCTTCAATTTCTGGTTAGATTCTTTCAGAAGTCTTCCTATAATAGGCTCCTTTTGCTGCGTTTTAAACTGCTTGGACATATCCTGTTTTATCAAAATCTATATCCTACTAGATTGTAAGCCACACAAATACAAACAATAATTTTGTCACTGTAGTAGGCTATTAGATATAATAATAACAACATCAATAAAGTACTCACTACTGTAATCCACATCATAAACTGAGGCTGAAGAAAATTTAGTTCAAAGTGACAAAGACAAGTGGTGAAGCCAGAGTGCAGATTAAGCAGCCGGACTTTAAAGTCTACAGTTTATTAAGCACAAGGATGATTCCCTGGTTGGACTATAATACAGTTCTCATAAAACGGTGAACTAGATGAAAGGCATGTGGCTGATCACCACATTATGTTTTGCAACTTCCTGGCACTGTATAATCAATCCAAAATAAAAAACTTAGAGAAAACCAATTAAATGAGAAAAGCAAGTCAGTCTCAGTTATTTGACTTTAATATTCAGAAATATTAGAATCATATCCCTCCTTTAAAATTAGAAAATTTAAGAAATAGCATCTATAATATTATTAATATGAGTAGTTTATTTTTCATTGAATCTTATTCTTTTTACATAGGTGAGCTATGCTAACAAAATTTGAGATTATATTCTAATTCTGTAATTTTATAACAATTAACAATACTCAAAATATACTAACGAGGGTAAAAATAGTCACCATGTCCAAAAGTCAAAAAAATAAAGAAAAATTTAATAAACTATATCCTTCCATCAGGTAGGGCGTTTGCCTTGCATGAAGCTGACCTGGGTTTGATTCCTCTGTCCCTCTCAGAGAGCCCGGCAAGCTATGGAGAGAATCTCGCCCGCACGGCAGAGCCTGGCAAGCTACCTGTGGCATATTCAATATGTCAAAAACAGTAACAACAAGTCTCACAATGGAGACGTTACTGATACCTGCTCGAGTAACTCGATGAGCAATGGATGACAGTGTTCCTTCCATTTGCGTAACAGAATATAGACTGTTTCACATATGTGTAGCAACTTGTTTCCTCATTAACTTCTCAATCTTACTAGATTCTTGTAATTTCCCCTAAGAATCATCATTTTTAGCAAAGAAAATTTCACTTCAGGTTGGAATTTTTTTATCCTTATAAGCTTCCACATTATTTATACCAACTAAAAAGTGAAGAAGTAGAAACAACAGAATAATAAATGCAATAGCCGGTGGGAAAAGGAACAGCTTCCCTTTATTCCCATTCTTCATTTAATTCACAGGTTTGCTACAAACTGTTGCAAAATTATAAAATATAACTATAAGTGAAATGCATGGGATAAATGTTGAAAACATTACGATTAAATCAATGGGGACCTGGAAAAAATTAAACAACTAAGGACACCCTCATTTTGCAATGTCTGTATTTGAGAGGCCAGGAAACTTAAAAGTCAATTTATGAAAGATTCAAGATCCTCCTGACCAAAACCTTTCAAATAGACTGATGAAGAAAATAAAAATTTTATAAGTATCTGAGCTTAAAGGGAACATTAAATAAACTAAGAAGCTAGTTCAGAATGTTTACAGAGTAAAGGTAGTGTGATTTTGAAGATTTCAGCTCATTTTAGCTCCATCCACAGAGCTGAGATACTAATACTGTTGCAGGCACCTTGGATTTGTCCTTTATAAGCCTAAAGGCAGATCTGCAAAGAGGCACATTCGCTCTGACGAACAAGTAGAGAGGCGAATCGGATCAAAAGGATTGCCGTTGGTTCTGATCCCATTACTGGTTAAGTGAAAGAATTATTCCAAGAGATTCTTTAATTCCGGATGTCAAAGCTCATCTTTTTTCTACCATATCTAAACTAGAACCTGGGCCTTGAAGTCAGGAAGCTTGAATCCAAATTGTGCAATTAAAAAAATTACCTGAGTGTATTCTATGTGATCATTTTGAGTCTCAGTTTCTCCATCTGAAAAATCTAATATGCTAAACCCAACCAGGCTTGTATAAAAAGTGGGGCACTGTTGTTGCAAGAACTTGCTAAATATTAGGATGTTAGTTGCTGAATAATGTTATTGACTATTTTTCAATTCCCATAGTTCAGGCAAATCCTAGAAAAGAATACAAATTGCAATAGCAAGCATGCATCCAATCCCCTAATGCTCCCTCTATTTCCCCATATGAAACACCTTTTATGGTAAAGCCATAGAAGCCTGTCATATGTATTTGTAAAGAGTTTGAGGTCATTTTCTCAGTAATAGCATCACGAGGTACTAAACTGTTACCTTAGACCACTGGTTAAACAGAGGTTTCTCATAGATAATCCCAGTCACAGAGGACTACTAGAGTAATGGTGGATAAAGAAGATAACTCTTTTTAGGGAACACTGCATATCTTCTATCCCCTTTCAAATGCTTGGGTTGTTTATATTATACTAAAATCATGAGTGAGTTGAAATGGGCATATTCATAGCAATTGAATAGATCTACTGATTTAAATATAGTTTTACTTTAAAGAAAATTGAGTACAAGTTAATTTTCCACGTTTTACTCTCAATCACAGAATGTCTTACTAGTGTGCTTAGAGACTCTGAACCAACTTTTATTTTATATTTAACTTCCTAAACTGTCAGATAAATATAAAAAGCACTGTGATTAATTCTGTCTTTGGTAAGATTTATCTCCCTTGAGTCAACCTGATAAATTACATCTGTATATATTTTTCTCAGATGAATTATATCTGTATTTAGCATCTCTAAATACTGGTGGGTTTAAACACAGCATTTGGAATGAATCTGATAGTATAGTCAGTTCCTGGACCTACTGTACTATCAAAATGCAATATATTATAATTCAGCGTTCCCTTGATACACGGTTATTATTTGTCAGAAAAATCCTATGGTAAGAATACTAAGGTGGGAAGAGGAGAATTCTTATTTCACACTGTTCATGATAAATTTTTAAATGATGTTTCTGACTTTCCCTTATGAAGCCACCTCAGCGTCTATGAAAAACAACCACTTAAATTCCCATTTGACCCAGCAATACCACTGCTGGGAATATATCCCAGAGAGGCAAAAAAGTACAATCGAAACAACATCTGCACATGTATGTTCATCGCAGCACTGTTTACAATAGCCAGAATCTGGAAAAAAACCGAATGCCCCAGAACGGATGACTGGTTGAGGAAACTTTGGTACATCTATACAATGGAATACTATGCAGCTGTTAGAAAAAAGGAGGTCAAGAATTTTGTAGTCAAGTGGATGGGCATGAAAAGTTTCATGCTGAGTGAAATGAGTCAGAAAGAGAGAGACAGACATAGAAAGATTGCACTCATCTATGGTATATAGAATAACAGAGTGGGAGACTAACACTCAAGAACTGTAGAAATAAGTACCAGGAGGTTGACTCCATGGCTTCGAGGCTGGCCTCACGTTCCGGGGAAAGGTCAACTCAGAGAAGCGATCACCAACTACATTGTAGTCGAAGGCCATGTGGGGGAAGGGAGTTGCGGGCTGAATGAGGGCTAGAGACTGAGCACAGCGGCCACTCAACACCTTTATTGCAAAGCACAACAGCTAATTAGAGAGAGAAAACAGAAGGGAATGCCTTGCCACAGTGGCAGGGTGGGGTGGGGGGGAGATGGGATTGGGGAGGGTGGGAGGGACACTGGGTTTACGGGTGGTGGAGAATGGGCACTGGTGAAGGGATGGGTTCCAAACTTTGTATGAGGGAAGTATAAGCACAAAAGTGTATAAATCTGTAACTGTACCCTCACGGTGATTCTCTAATTAAAAATAAATAAATTTAAAAAAAAAAAAAGAAAAACAACCACTTATGGTTGTATGAGCTGCCCCCTAAGATACTGGGTGTCTTCTGCATCCTCTGAAATTAAGACAACCCACGTGCTTGTTATTTGCTGAAGGATCCCTGTGGTCCCAGTGCAGCTCTCGGCGGTTCCACTGCATTCTAAGGTCTTCCCAGGCAGGCAACTTCACTTCTACACCCGCCAGCACTCCTCTGAGTTCAGGATCCTGCTTCCTTCCTGCCTTCTTTAAAAATACTGTTTCTCAAACTATAGCCTTTCTAATCGTTCCTATACACGTAACCTAGGGCGATCTCTTGAGCTCTTTCATTTCCTGGAATATATTATGAAAAACCACCTCAAGGACATGCTCTGCCTCTTATTGTAACTCTGCTATTACTTGCTACCGTGGTTCTGGTTCTGCTTTCCTATCAAGCGTCAGCTCCTCTCTGTGCTTCTTTCTACTCCTCAATGGAATCTTACTTCACTTATACGATGGCAAGAAGCACTGTCTTTTCTCACAGACATAATTTCAGAACAAAGGAGTCTCACCTCTTACACACTAGTTTGACTTCTAAACCGAATCTCCCATTGTGTTTAAATTGGTCTTCAGTCCTTGAATACAATTATGCCACTGTCTGGTAAAATAAAATATGTTCTAGGAACCATTTCCACTGTTCTCCATAAATTCAGTTTTAAAATCTCATTATTTCTCAAGATAGTCTCTCTTTCCAAGACTAGCGCTAAATTTTGGTGTGAGACTGAGAACCTGGGTGAGAAATAGTAGCAGCTACAAGTATCGGTATCAGAATGAGAGCAGTGTATCAGCGACATTCTACTGACACAGTAGAGAAACTGCATCATTAAAAATGGGCCTCTGAAAAGCTTAATGCTGCCATGTGTCAAATATCATAATGTCTCAACATATTAGCTGACTGTCTGAGCTTTAGAAGAAGTGTACCTGACTCACTTTCATCTTCCAAGAATCCCAAGAAAAGATGTCAGTCAATAAAATTACAGAACTTGAAAAAGGTGTAAACAAAGAACCAGAATATTAAGGCCGATTCTGTTTTCAAAGTCCACGAAGTTCCCATTCCAATCTACACCCCAATAAAGACATAACATCTACCATAAGTCTAGAAAATGGTAATATACATTTTTCTTGAAAACCCAAAATTCTGAGGTGACTTGCCTTTAAAATATGCCCTAAACTCTACCTGCTGGATCAGCTTGAACTCAAGTATTAACCACTTCTTGTTCTTTTCTTTTTTCATCCGGTAATCAGCCCCTAATTTCCTGCTTTCTCCTTGCAGACTTGTGCTCCATAACTCCTGAAAACAATGGTTAGTTTAAACGCTGGAAATAATCTCTGAGACTAAAGGATTCCAGACAGGTAGATCTTGGTGATTTGTACAGATATAGCCCATATTCACTGATATTATGAGAAGTCGTTGGTCAAATACTCAGAATATAGAATAAGAGAGGTGGAAGTGTCTTTAAAAATCAATACTAAAATGATTAAAAAAGGTAACTGTGGTAATTAGAAAAAAATTCAATTCTCTCAAGGCCTTCAGAACATATACCTCTTGTTTTATATAAAAAACATACCAAAGTGACCAACTGAGACGTAAGGCCTTTTGTTTTAGACAGGCTATATCAATCATGAGCATACAAAGTTCTGGCAGCTGAAAACCCTTAACTGTCTATTTGTGGCTTCTCAGAAATAGATTCAAAGAAGTGTTAACTATGACTCATAGTTTAATGTTCTTAAATTCTACCTCTCATAAGTTAACCATATGCAATTTTCCTAATCTTATTTGATTAATAGAGGACATTCTTAAAGACATATATATCATAGGCATAATTTTGAATTTTATAGCATTTAAAATTGTCTTTAACTAACATTTATCATGATGAAAATGAAATCTATCACTGGCTGTCAGCAAAAATGATATTTTCATGCCCATTAAAATTTGAAATGTTTCCTACTATGAAAGTCTTATAGCAATATTAGCTATTTTATGATCACATAGACACATATAAGGGGGTGATATGAGCTATCATCAGGACATGTCCTTCCTGTTCCCCAGGTTACCACTGACCCTTTCTGAATATTCAAGAGGGAAGTGCTGAGGGAAAAAACTGGGCTATATTTTAAATTAAAAAGAATCTGATTAGGGACAATGCACATACTTTCCTAGTCTCTCACTCAATCATTAGAGAGACTGAAGGAGCAACAAACTCTCTCTCTCTCTCTCTCTCTCTCGCTCTCTCTCTCTCGCTCTCTCTCTATCGCTCTCTCTCTCTCTCATACACACACATACACATACACACACACTCACACATGCAAAAACAGTGATTGAATCACCAAATATTAAATAAAAGTTTCAGAAGAGATAAACTTTGGTGGTTTTCTGTGACTTTTATTCACACTGTGACCATGATAACAGATATTTACACTGTCTTTTGAGTTTTCATGAGAATCTCCTTGATCCTAACAATCACCTTGTATGACACTCAATTAATAAAGTTAGTTCCCAAAGGAGAATTCTGTTTATTTAAATTGTTTTATCTTACTTCTACCACTCACCTCCTATGTCTCTAACAAACCTCTCCTTTCATACAAAGTGGGATTTTTCAGCCAGGAAATGAGTAATTTCTGGCAATGTTAAAAAAAATTCTGACGTATCTTCACAAAGTTAAATAAAAGACATAACATGTCATTAAAGGCTTCCTTGACCTATCCTATGAAAACTCTTAATTTTAATGTTATGCCTAGGCTCCGGGAAGACTCTTCTTAAGGCAAGATCCCTAAAAGTTATGTAGGTCATATAAACGATGTCTTCTCAAACATTTGTATATTCTTGAGTTAATAGAACTTTGAGGAAATGTAGATTCTGTGGTATGTGTAGGGGTGGCGGGTGTGGTGAGATTTGGCTTCTAACTAGATCCCAGATGAGCGAGATAGAGAAGTCGGCTTGGATTTACAGTAAGCAAAAGGTTATTAAAAGACTTAAGACCGTTTTTAGGGATTCAATGTACCACTCTAAAGTTCAATATTTATTGATATTTTTGATAAAAACCACAAGGTCTACTGCAAATAACAATATATGTATATATATATGTGTGTGTGTGTATATATATACATTATAGTATATATTTGAAAAAAGTAGATATTCAATGAGGTTTAGAAATTTGTGAGCAAAACATTATGGACTTGGTCTATGTAAGCATTAATCTTTACTTAGAAGATAATTTTGGAGAAAAACATTAATAATTTACGTACTTACTAGCTACTCTCCAGCTTATCTAAGCACCTATTTCTGTTGTATATTAAGTTTACTCTTCTATACATTTATTTTTCATATGGGGTGGGTTGGAGAGTTGAGTCACACCAGGCAGTGCTTCAGGATCACTTCTGGCTCTGTGCTCAAGGCTGACTCCTAGCTCTGTGCTCAGCAATCACTCCTGGCAGTGTTCAGGGGACCATATGTGGTACCAGGGATCGATCCCAAACTGGCCACATGCTTTACACCCTGCCCTATTTCTCAAGTACTTATACATATATTTTTAAATTCCTTGGTTTCTGTTATTTTTATTGCTTTAAGATACTTGTTTTTAAACCATGTTTGAAATGTCTGAATTCTTTCCATACTGAATTTACTTATTTTTTTTTCTTTTTGGGTCACACCTGGGGATGCACAGGGGTTATTCCTGGCTCTGCACTCAGGAATTACCCCTGGCTGTGCTCAGGGGACCATATGGGATGCTGGGAATTGAACCCGGGTCGGCCGCGTGCACGGCAAACGCACTACCCGCTGTGCTATTGCTCCAGCCCGAATTTACTTATTTAAATAAAAAATAAATTATCATACACCTAAGAAAATAATTGTTATTGGATAAACCCTTATAATTATTTCACTTACAATAATATATGTTATGACCTTATGAGACTGCTCCTAAGCCTAGTGCACATTATTACTTGTCTTATCAAAAATTAGGAGATGAGGATGAGAATGGCAGTCCTTTAGAAGAGATGAAAGCACTATCTTTTACATTGTTGCATTGGGTTTAAATGTTACCACGTACAGAGCTGTACTGATCTAAAGTGCAACCATTAACAGCAGTGTGGCAAGTCATCATTAACCACCTATAGCTTTGTGCCAGGCAGAATTGATGCTACCTATCGGGCTGTAACTAAAGCACTTCTTTTCACAGTTGCACTCCAAGTTAAGAGCCTATATTGATAGAGCAGACAAAGGGGAACCTAATATCCCACCATATGTCATTATCTGGTGGGTGGGTAACAATAGTGAACCTCTATCTGCTCCTAAAGTATGGCGACCTTCTTACCGGTGCACAGGTGAAGAATAGCTGTGTGATATGATTTGATCTTGCTTAGGATCTACACACAAAGAAATAGACCTCTATCTGCTCCTGAAGTACAGCTACCTTCTTACCAGTGCACATGTGAAGAACAACTGTGTGATATGATTTGAGCTTGCTTAGGGTCTGCACACAAGGAAATAGACCAAGGCTACCTTCGTTTTGTTCAGACATCAGTAACAGCCCCCAGATAGGCACAGTCTTGTCTGCATGAGCTGGAGCTTTTCACACTATTGCACTTAATGAAAAAAGCTACCAACCAAAGCACTCCATTCAGAAAGCTGTTCCCAGTCAAAGACTTGCAGCAAATAAAATAAACACTCCCCAGCCCTCCACAGTTCTAGGAGAGTGGACAAGGCTAGCTCACGTAGAACTGGCACTACACTACTCCTTCACAATAAAGTAAAATCATGCACTGTGCCCAGTGAAAAATAAGCTAGGATTTTTGAAACACCATGCATTAAAATCTTGTGGTAGATTAGGAAGATTAGCAGTGAGGTATGTATAATAATTGTGATCACTATATACTTTTATAGAAAATTCTGGCTAACATGCACTAGCAACAGAGAAAGAAATATTCCTAAGTATTTTCATAAGTTTTCTGTATAAAGAAGAAGATGCATTTCATCCATGTATCTCCAGCACTGGTATTCTCCAGTGATCCAGTGATCGAGCAGTGATTGACCAAATTTTGGCACTACACTAAGAATAGAGAGATTCTGGAAAATGCTCAGAAGTAGAAATGGTCCAAATCATGAGGAACTGGCTGAAGTTTCATATTGTAGTCCAGATTCTCTGTAAACATGGACAAGGCAGAACAGTACAATGAGACTGAAAACAATAATGCATAAATAGTTTTCAAATGGTGGGATTTTGTTGCTGAAAGGGAAAAAAAACAATGTAAAACGTGCTAAAACATATTCTTTGTCCCCTTCATATCTAAATCTCTTATATACTATTAAAACTATGTCTTATAAAACCAATTTCTTAAAAAATCAACGAGAGAAATACACTCTCTATGATGGTTAGTGGATAGAAAAGAAAGAAATATTGTGTCATATCAGCTTTTGTGGTCACATGAAAACATGTGCTTTTAATAAAGGCAGTTAAAGACTGAAGTGGCAGTGACCTTGGTCCCCGGTGTATGACAGAATCACTTAAAGAATAAGTAAACAAGTGACAGTTCCTTTCATACTAGTGACAACAGCTTACATTCAATTTTTATGTCTCATGTACCTTGCTGATCTGTAATACAAAGTTGTCTTTTCATTAAGTATCCTTTGTGCATTGTAGCAACCAAACAAATATTATAAGAGAAGATCAAAATGATTTATGCTCTTTATCTGAATGTAAACAGTATATATTCACATTCTGTGGTTAAAACCACCATCCGCCCCTCTTAAAACAAGAAAATGGAGGCAAGAATTTTGAAAGGTAAATAGATTAATTGTTAGAGCAAATATTGGTGGGAATGTGTATTATGTTACATTATAGGTGTTATCAGCAGAGAGTCTCTTGCCCGCACGCCTGGCTGTCTTCCCTGGGGCCCCTCGGATGAGATGGGCTCCAGCTTCCCTCCCCACCCCAAGCAGAGCTCCCGGATGCCGAATACCACCAGAACCTAGCTGCAGCCATGCTGGAGGCTCCTCTCTACATGTTCGGACAGGCCTCATGCATGAAGGTACCAGCAGAGGAACCCAGGTGTGTGTAATCCCATCAACAGCCAACATCCAGAGACTTAAAAGCAAGCTCTCAGAAGCATGTGGCCACTTGCCGTATCTTTGGCCCACTTCTCCCTCTAGGAGAAACTGGCAATCTTCTGAGAGTTTCCTGCCCCCATGAGACAGCCTTGCAAGCTCTCCATGGTGTATTCATATGCAAAATCCAGTAACAAGCTGGATCTGATTCCCCTGACCCTGAAGAGCCCCCAGTGCAACATCATTATGAGGGCCAAGTTGAAATAGACTCCTAAGATCTCAGGGAAAGGATGAAATGAGATATTACTGAGCCCGCCCGAGAAATCGGTGGTTAACAGGATATTGTGATTGTGATTGTGATAGGTGTTATCATTCCTATCATCCTGGCTCCCCTCTAATTTTTCACAACATACATGGGAACTGTTGGGAAATGGTGCTGTAACTTTCAATGGCATCTAGAACTATCACCATTTCCTTAATGCTGGTCAATTTCAAGATAATTTCTCATTCAGAATACTGCATTATTCTCTTTACTGTTTTCATAACTTCTAGAATTCCTTTTGAAACATAAATTTAATAATGGCCCTTTATAAGACACAACAATGTTTTTGGGATAGTTAAAGAGAATAAGCAACTGTAATCAAGAAAAATGTACAGAAAACTAGCATTGTCTTTTCTTCCCATAGTGAATCAGCATGTTTTCACAGACACACCTTAGAATCTGTTGTTATTAACAACTGTACTCCCACTAAAATATTAATTGCAAGCAACATCCTTTAAACATGCACTTCCCAGCTTTGTGGCCCATGTCTCTGGAACTGCTGGACCAAGAAATTGGAGCTTCTACCTTATCAAAATCACCCATTTTCCCCAACATAGACCTTCATTTCTTATTTGACCAGGATGCATTCCATACTATGAATTGCTCTACCTCTGTGCACATCACTCATTCCCCATCTGCTTTCCCCACAGATGTCCATCCCAGCTAATTCTAGAACTGATCCTTTTATATCTGTGTACAGATGTGCCAAACGTGCCAACATGGCAAAATGACAATAGTCATTTTCCTTTTCCAATCAATTTCCTTTTAACTTCCACAATTTAAACTTCAAATTGATTCCCAAACATACCTACATATCACTTCTCTCTTTCTCTTGAAAATGGCTACTGTAAACTTATTTTTCACTCTCCGTAAGGGGTTCTTTCTCTGCATTGAAGATTCGACCATATTGACAGACTGTATTTACAATTAATTGAAAATAATTACATATCGCACTGCCACATCTGCAGAGAGTGTGATTCGACTAGCATTATTATTTACCTAAAACATTTTCACCACTTGTGAATTACTACTTCGATGTCAGAGTTGGGGGAGATTTCAGACAGTGTCTTGAACAAAATCATGTGACTGTGAGCAGCAGGGCCAGCCCCTTGCCTAAGCTCCCAGACCCTTCATCAACCTCAACATCCAGAGTCTTCCTTACTGATTTTTGCTGTTATTAATTATAGTTTTGTATATGCACTAAACTAAACTGCTATTTTCATACTCCTAAAAATATTCTGCATGACCATTGCTTTCCTCTTCTCCCCACCCTAACTTCATTGGAATACAGACCTTCCCCTGAAATACAGGCCTATATTCTTCTCTTAGAACATTCTCCTTCAGAGAGAGTCCTGCATTCCAATTTATATTTTAAAGATTTGTGTTGATTCAGTACTTCACAACCTATCATTCTATAAAACCCTTTTGTGATCATCCCTATGTTGAGTTAACTGAATTATGCATCTTTACTTCCCTGATCAATGACTTTATCTCAACCTCAAGGGTATTTTAAGAATATTATGATGACATGAAGTTTTTTTTTAATTTGCTGTAAGCCTTTTGTTTCATTACTATCATTCTAATACTTGAGATAGGACTTTGTTTCATGTTTATTGGAAGGAAAAGAAAGAATAATTAAATTTTAAGTTGATTTTAACTAAATATGTTATATGCTTGAACTGTTTCTTTTTACTAATAATGTTAAATTAGTATAACTACACTTGAAACATTCTTAAAAAGATGATTTTGTAATTGCCACTAATGTGGCATTGTAAATAATATAGACTCACAAGCACCTCTGCTTGACATTTTCTATTATACAATTCAAGGCAATATGGTTGCTTTGGTGTTCTGAATAGGCATGTCCTAAACTTCAAATCCTTCTTTGGAAAAACATTTTTCCCTCTGGGTTTTGGCAGTACAAAATGCTGAATACATGAATACTGAATGATCAGAGTAAAACTTACTTAAGTTGAAATTAATCAAAGTACTTGAATATGTACATCTGACATGCATATACAAATTACTGTGCTTCGGCGTTATACTCGTATTGATTTTCTCTGAAACTGCGAATCAGAGCTAGTGAGATGATGGGGTTTTACTTAGGGTTCTTCATGCAAATAGTGTCTGGAGAGAAGTTCCCTTTACCAAAGTGAATATTCATCTTAGAGATGCCCTTCCAAGTCAGACCTTAGGGCTGAAGCAATAGCACAGCAGGTAGAGTGTTTGCCTTACATGTGGCCGTCCCAGGTTCAATTCCCAGCACCCAGATGGTCCCCTGAGCACCACCAGGAGTAATTCGTGAGTGAATGACCAGGAATAACCCCTATGTATCAGCAGGTGTGACCCAAAAAGCAAAAACAAACAAACAAACAAGACCTTAGGATAAATATAATTTATGAGAAAATTTTGCTTTTCCTAGGTGTCAGTTTCACCAACATGTTCTACATTCTGTTGGTGTCTTTCCCAACTCTGTAATATTGGTAAGTGGAATAGTGTTCTAGCTATCAAGATACTGAACAATACTCTTTTTTATTTTCTAGGAAGAAAAGATTTGAAACAAAGTATACTTGAGGGAAAACTATAATTAGTTCATATAATTAATTACTTTTCCACAACGGCAACTGTGACAATTACTCATTCTAGGAAATGCTAATCACATTATAGAAAAGTGTTCCAGTCACTTTGGCCAACATAGGCAGGAATATGACAAAAGTATTGGTATGTATTGAGACCTGTTTAATTTGTCCTATTGATGCTTTAAAATTCTAGATTTTCCTAATTTTTAAGTCATCGATTTGAATGTGAATTCCTTGGCATCTACAAATCCTCCAACTTTAGAAGTACTTCTTTCTCTTTGATTATTAAATGAAACATCTTTAAAGCCAATGCATGTACTAGGGCACTAAGAATCATTAAAGTTAATGTGAATGAAGCCGGGAAAATAAGAGGAAAACTGCAACTAGTTTTTAAGTAAAATTTTCAAGGAGACTGAGAGTATATGGCATAAGAATATAACATATAATCCCTCCTGCCCCAAGAGAAAACAAGGCCAAATAAATTAAATATAAAATTTTAAACTTAACAAATGCAAATTCAAAGTTTATTTAGAAAAACTCTATATAGAAAATTTAGTGTAGCAATTTTTCTTACAAATACCTCTACTGCAAAAATTTTATCTCCTATTTCTCAAGATAATTCTACAATTATAGCTATCATTCATATTCAAAAACAATGAACAAAAATGAAACTGAAATGAACTTATTACTATTAAGGTCCTCAAGAGTGCAACACATATACATATTAATTTAAACTCTGTGGTTTACAACACTATTGATAATGGTTTCTTATGCACATAATTTCAACCTCACACCCATCACCATTGAGCCCCGCCCTCTCCTGGTACCTTAGGGTCCCTCCCTGCCAACCCCCCACAACCAACTCAATTATGTGGATTAGTTCTCCCGTTACACTGACTTTGGACCATGTTGCTAGCTTGTTGTGTACCTTAAAAATATTTTGGATACAACAATTGACCATCCATCTAAACCTTGTTTAATATATAAGCATAGTAATTACCATGTGAAATGTCCAGAGGCTCTGTTGAAAATTTGTTTTCTTCTATTTTATTTATCATCCTAAGATTAGATTTTTTTATGTTTTCTTGCAAAAGAAAAAAGCCATCTGCAATTCATGTTTTTTAATTAAATGAAAATCATAACATTCTAAAATAAACTACTGCATTGACATAAGTTACAGCAAAATGCCTCATAGAAGCATAAATGTCATAACTGCTGCACATTAATCTAGTAAAAACATATATTTGTTCTGGGTTTCATGCTTTCTCTAAACATTAAGATTAATCATTTGTGTATATGTAAGTCACAGACTCTCAATTTATTTTCCTAAGTCTGAAGAGTCCATTCTGAGCATATGGTTATGGAATATAAGTGCAGTGGGATCGGAGAGGGTTGGGCACAATCTCTGCAATGTGCTCAAGAGTGGAAGCAGGCAGACTGGGCTCTGCAAAATGGCAGAGCACTTGTCTCTACCTTAATATCCTTATCCTCCTACCATTCAAATACTCCCAGAATTTACCATCCATACACATTCTGTCTTCTAAGGATTTGGGCTTGAATTCCTTAATCACAGTGCCAGAAAAATGTCTAAGTAACTAGAATAACTATAAGGTATGTTCTGTGCCATAGAAGCTTAGGGCAGTCTTTCTCCCTGTGTGTAGATCAAGAACTGATCAGCCCAAACAGACATAGCCTTTGGAAAGGCATCTGCATTGTTAGGTCCTTTCCTTTGGGAAATGACCTTATTCAGAGTTATGTTTCATGCATTATTATTTGTGATATCACAATAGAAATCTCATGGGATGTTTATATGTCAATAAGGAGAAATTATCCATGAAATACAATGAGATTATGATGGATATTATATATATACACATTGATATACATATATCAATGTATATATATAGATATATATCAATGTATACATTGATACAGTGATATATATATGTCACTGTCACTGTCATCCTGTTGCTCATTGATTCGCATGAGAGGGCATCAGTGATAAAATTCTCCAATTGCTGCTTTTAAATATCCTCTGCTGGGATTTCCTTCCTCTGCCCTGGAGAGTACAATCTTAATGGGTCACTGGTATCCTTACAGTTTAAGGTATTAAAAAAGACTGTTTAGACAAAATGATGTATTTTTCAGAATATTAATATCATAATCATTGCCTACAACAAAATTTCATCTTCTCAAACCCTCTTCTTCTTCAGCTTGGGTTTACCCTATGACCCTAGGAATTGTGATTGGAGAAAAGGGGTACCCCACAAAAGCTGCTGTTGGAAAGATAAAAATCAAGGTTCTCAGTTGGCTGGTTCTGTGGTGCATTTGTAAGAGATCTGAGAATGGAAACAGTGGCTGGAGATTAGAAACAATAAACAAATGGATTTGAAAGTTAGAAAAAAAATCTGTCTGCTGTTTTGAACTAGCATGTAGGAGAAGAATAGAGCCAGCAATAGAAATACAAAAAGAAAGCTAATATTTTGAGATTAAAGCTGACATAATGTGATGGGATATTGAATTTAGGAAATAGTTTTGAGCTAGAGCGATAGTATAGATTCAACCCTGCTTGGATTCCAAGCCCCACCAGAAGTGATCCCTGAACACAAGGCTAGGAGTAAGTTCAGACACAGCTGGATGAGGCCCAACAACCCCCACTCTTAAAGATGTTATTTAAAAATAAAGTTCAATGAAGTGGGAAAAAAATTAATGCCTTAGAGTCTCTTTCTTTGTTTTTCTTATGAAGTATAGGCTAGCAAAAATCTAATTTGCTCCTGGATTCCAGCCAAGAGAACTTATTGTTTGAAGTAATAAAATGGACCTGATTATAAAATGTGTTTTTTAATAAACTCAGATGAGTCCATTCTGTGACTCTATTCTGTTTGATCAGAACTTTGTTTTAAAGAGTTTCCTAACAAGCTTCCAGAAGTGATTCCTTCAGAATGCAAATAGTACACTGGGGAGAAAATTAAGAAAAAAAAAAGTGATTGTATTGAAATGCTTTTTGAATTCTTTTTGTATTTAGTCATCATGAAATTACAAAGTTATTCATGATTGGGTTCATGCATATAATGCTTCAACACTGTCTTTTCCCCATTGTTCACTGCCCTCCACCAATCCCTCCAATCCCCCCACCCCCACCAGTCTGCTTCTAGGTGAGGCATTGTTCCCTCCCTCCCTCCCTCCCTCCCTCCCTCCCTCCCTCCCTCCCTCCCTCCCTCCCTCCCTTCCTTCCTTCCTTCCTTCCTTCCTTCCTTCCTTCCTTCCTTCCTTCCTTCCTTCCTTCCTTCCTTCCTTCCTATTTTGTTATCATTTTGAACTGTGGTTCACAATACTGTTGTTTACAGGGTTTCATACATAACATTCAATTTCCTTTTGTTGGACCATCCACATGGTGCTCTGGAGACCCCAGGGCCAACCTCCATTAGTTCTCAGTCAAGCAGACAGGACAATGCAAGAAATGAAGTTATAGTGGGGTTTCGTCACTGGGTGCCAGGGATTATCCATGCCACCCTAGCCATGCTCAGGGGGCCTCCCAGACCAAACCCAGCTGTGTTCAGGCCTCTGGACTGCACCCAATAGAGCTAGGGAAAATCATGTATGCCAAAGTTCAAAGCAGGGTATGTTCAAGACCTGTGCTCTACCTCTACAATACTGCTGACCCCTGGGCAATGCTTTCTATCATACATGTGTCATTTCATGAAAAACTACAATTACTTATTTAAAGAATATACAAAGGTCATTTCTCAATATTATAGATAAATAAAGCTACCTATAAGTAAAATTAATTAGTATTAATCTAAACATAAAAGTAGATAAAATTCTTCCATGACATATGATTAGGATATAAACCCAGGGTATGAAAAAAAACGTTTGATTCTTATCAATATGTCTTGGATTTTTGAATATTTTACTCATCAGCTTACTAAATTAATGATTTAGTTAGGAAAGACCATGAAAGAAGATATTTCCAATGAGTTTTCAGTCAAATGTTTCCTTAAATATTAGCTGAATCATTAATTTTATTCTCTTTTTAAAATTTCTTTTATAACGTAGTTGCAAGGTTTTTCTCATTCATTTGCTTTCCTTCATATGAATAGATGTCTTGTTTATGTAACTTTTTGAGATACTTTTTGGCCTAAGATTGAACAGTATACCACACTCACTGCTACCACAGAGACACACAGAAGATATAAACTCCCATATTCCAGACATTGTCAATACTGCTGAAGATGTGATTATTCTATTTTGGTAAGCACAAACAACTGTTAACTCATCATGAAGTTAATAAACAGCTAACAAGTGTCCAGATATCAAATCACGATTGCTATCTCTCTCTCTCCCAGATTAGTGAAGATCCTACATATTCCATGTTCACTGTAGTCTGTTGTTGTCCCAAGGACTGAATCCAGCATCTCACATATGAGAAGCCTGGACTTTACCCTTGAACTACCTTCCTAGCCCAAAGTCTCCTTATATCCTTGCCAAACTCTAGAAGTTTCCATAATGTACCAAGCATAATTTTTAGCATATTATTAGGTTACATCTCTTCTCTGCTTCAATAGGTTCTAGTCATTCTTCATGTCTTTATTTCATTCCTTATTACTTTTCTTGTCATATATTCTCTCCATAAAGAGCCTTCTGAATTTTCCTCCTCACCTCCATTTCTCTCTCCTCCATCCTCCTATTTTTCTTTCTTTCTTTTTCCCTTAGGCAAGCTACACATGGCATATTTGATATGCCAAAAACAGTAACAAGAAGTTTCACAATGGAGATGTTAATGGTGCTTGCTCGAGCAAATCAACGAACAATGGACGACAATGCTACAGTGCTATTTTTATTTTCTTTGATATTAGTGACTGTTTTCACAAATCCTCTATCTCGGGATTTTACAACAGACAAAGAAGGCTCAGCTTAGTCCATGGTATTGACAAACATCAATAATGATCAGTTTGGTGCCAGAACTATTAATAGTACAGTGGGTAGGATATTTGCTTTGCTTTGCTCATGGCTAACCTGAGTTTAATCCCCAGCATCCCATATGGTCTCTCAAGCACTGTCGAAGTAATTCCCTAATTGCAGAGCTTCAAGTAACCCTTGAGCATTGCCAACTATGGCCCAAATAAAAGAAAAAAATTATCACGTTAAAGAATCTGATCTTCAGTATTTTTCTGTTCTGACCAGAAAAAAATAACCAAAAATATAACCAAAAACAAAGTTGAAGCTTCACTTAACAGAGAAAAATTAATCACTTACTTTTATCAATAAAAAGTTGCTACCCATACTTTGTAAACTTTATGCTAGATCTTGTATGAAACATTTGATAGAAAAAAGTATTGTCTGCTTTTGTAGAACATATGGCCTTATATTTTTAAGTTAAGCATATATAATCATAATTACAAAATATGCAAAAACTGAAAAGGAAAAGATCATCGCTTCAAATCATATTTATTCCTGACCTGGACCATTTGGTTGATTCCAGCAGACTGAAATCCACAGTGAAGTCACGGTGATAAACAATCAGAGGGTCCAGCCAGGTTGTCTGACAAACTTCAATGTGAAGCCTACTGTGACAAGTAGGATAACAACCCACTTTGTTCTAATGCTAGAAAATAATTATTTATTTTTTATTTTCTAGCAGGGCAACACCTCTAGGAAATAGATATTATCAAATGTAGAAGCTGGCAAAGTTTTAAGAAATCTATAATTAATGGTAGATTTTTAGCAAAATAAAATTTTCCCAAAGAGATAAAATGTGTAGAAAACAATATATGGCATTCAAGCCTTTCTCAGTCTCACTTATTGACATATACACAGTGACCTGGATAGGTTTTCAGTATCTGGGTCCTGATAAAGGAAATTTATTTCTACTTAATGAAAGTAGAAACCTTCCCCCCCCGCCCCCACACACATTTTTCTGCGTCTCAGTTGTATTCAGAGTTCTGGGCTGCTCAATGAACATGCCATCTCTCCATTTCCTGTGTAAACCTGTATTTAAACCAGTGAGAAAAAGAACAGTGCTGTCTTCTTGCTAACATATCACTCCAATTTACTACACAAGGCAGCTCTCAGAAACTTAGGTTAGGCAAAAATCTTGTCTACAAATAGATACATTTCACAGTCATATTATTGTGATAGAAATGAGTCCTTTACTAAAAACTGAGTCTTGTGAACATTTGTACATTGATTCTTGTGGGTAAATGATGCAACAAAGCTCAGAATACCTGAGCATTGTCTTACAATAACAAAGAGAATCATGATTATTTTTTTCTTTAATTTCTAACTGAAGATAACAATGCCAGTAAAAGCCAGTCCAGTTTAAGAAGAGAGCTAGAGTTCCTTAGCATTTCCTAAGTTACATGACACTTTGATATAAATATGTGTGTTGCCTGCTCTTCTGTCAATATTATTTTCACATTTAAGACAAATAATAGTTGACTTTATGAATTACTTAATTCACTTCAATTTTCAAAATATTTCAAAAACAAATCATTCTCTCTTTTTTTTTTTTGATTTTCAGGTCACACCCAGCGATGCACAGGGATTACTCCTGGCTCTACACTCAGGAATTACTCCTGGAGGTGTTGGGGGACCATATGGGATGCTGGGAATCAAACCAGGTTGGTCTCGTGCAAGGCAAACGCTGTGCAATCACTCCAGCCCAACAAATCATTCTCATTCCCTAGAATCCTACATCTGGCTGTCTTTACTTGATAGTTTTAATTTTGATCACTATAAGAATGTGCGGTAATTACAGAGATCTTTTAACATTTTCTTAGTCTTTAATACAAAAAATAACAAATAAAACATAAAACTTGCTAGATTCAATTGACTCCACCCTTCCCTGCTGACAGAGGGAAATTATATTGTCTTCTGATTAATTGTCTGCCAGATGCCACCCATGTACAGCTGATAAGAGTGTGCTGGGTTCCTGCACTTGGCCAGTCCCATTAATATCAGCCCATCCTGGGAGACCAGCATATATATAACTTCGAAACAATCACAGAGAAGCCATAATCCATTTCTCTTTTCCAGCTGCAGTAGACCAGTCAGTTTTAATACAATCAGACACTCGTTTTAGTAACACTTCTGTTTCCATTTCCCTTTTAAAGTTCTTAGGTAGCATTAGCTGGCAGTGACAAAGTTGTGTGCTATTTACCACACTGCCACCAAGAAGAAGGAGAGTATTTGTATTAGCTTATCAATGACAGACATTCTTGGTTCAATACTATATCACCCTCTTGGCAGAAGGAACAAACTGTCACCTTTCCAATAAAATAGATTTAAAGCGATGGAGGAGAATGGGGTCAAAGTAGAGGCAAAATACTTTCTGTTGTTTTTAAAGCAATACTGCTTACATCGGAAGCAACTGAAAGCAATGGCGGGTGAAACAAGCAGACATACTTAGGTAAGAAAGAGTTCAGTGGAGCTCTGCAAATCAGGATTTCCTCACTCGTTTCATCTTTCCGTCATTTGACATGATGAAGGCATTACTGCAGGAGGCAACCTTGTGACCACCAGTGACCATCCAGGTCCCTCATTCTGACTGAGAACAAATGGTGGGCGTATGCCCTGGTAGGAGGAATTAATTGGGTCAACACACTCTCCAAATCATTTATAATTCTTAGATTTATGAATTTATTTGGGGAAATATGTTTTTTTCTTTTTTTCTATCTTAATTTCTTCTAAACTGAAGACATTAATGGATATGTAAATGATATATAGTACTAGATTTAGTGTATTGAAACATATATGCTGGTACTAAAGAATTTCAAAGGATGTTTCTTAAAAACCTCCAATCAAATGATAATGTGTTAATGAACCTATTGAACACTGCTGGTAAGCCTCGTCTAATAATCAAGACTAATAATATCTTTAGGAACATTTTCTACCACAATCACTAGTAGCCTAAATCTCAGTGTCTAATAAGTTTTCAGTTAGAATTCATTGAAACACAATTATTTTCATTTAAAAATAATTTTTTTCATTTAAAACCAAATTTTGCCACACCCAGCTATGCTCAGTGTTTACTCCTGGCTATGCATTCAGGGATCATTCATGGTGGTCTTGGGGGACCATATGGGGTGTTGAGGATTTAAACCAGGTCAGACATATGTAAAACAAAGCACCCAATCCACTGCACAATCTTTCTTGCTCTAAAAGATGTGTATTTTTAATGAACATTATTGATTCATATCTCTAATCATTAAATATTTTCAAGTAGCTTAGAATATTTACTAGTCCTATATGAAAAGAAGCCCGCTAACTTGGAAATTGATGGGACAGGGTATCTGTCGTGGAAGAGATCTGGGTGATGGAACTTTGTGCTGTGGGTTATTGTTGGCTTGTTCAAATGGGTAGATTAAAAGAAAAAAACAGTTTGAAAAGAGTCAAGGGAAGCCAGTAAAGTTGCTTCTAGATTCCAAGGCTATAAATCCTGAAGTGTGCTATTCCCACCCAATGTCTGTCCTATTTGGAGGATAACATGTACATAAAGAATCTAATGTGTTGGGTGTCTTCCTGAGAGGTCCACAGGTGTCCTGAGGCCACAGCAGGCATTTTTTTGAAAATCGAGCTCATAGCTTGTGGTGAAGGTCTAGGAAGAGAGCTGCCTGGCCACGAAGAGTGGGACCACCTGGGCGCCCAGCGGTGCTTGGAACCTCGAGGGTTACACCCAGTGATACTTTGGAGTAGGAGCCTATATATGTTGCCATGATAAAACCCTGGACATGCTCATACAAAACAAGTGTCCTGACCCTGGAAAAATCTGCCTATATGCAAGAATAATTTTAAAAGAAAGCAACAAGTTTTCCTAATAGAAGGTTAAATGCTGGTACCTTCATGCATGCCTTCATTAACAAGGTTCTTACAATTATGATTACTCTCCCAGCTTCACACATTATACCAGTGAGATGCTTAAATGTTATTGAAGTTTTTAATATTCATATTGATTTCATTTTTATTATTTCTTAAAGTTATGTTTTTAAGCTTAATGGGTGGGTTCAAGTCATGGAGTTCCCACTGTCTGTGGTTCATGAAATGAGAATATAGAGAGACACTGTTTTCTTATGTTAAATAAAAGGGGATTGAGGACATTTTCACATGAAAAATTCATAGAAATAAATATGTGGTAGAATTCAACATCAGGCACATGAATTCTTACTGCTATGAGCACACTTTAAGCCAATTTACAGAGACATGCTTTGTAATATCATATTATAAAAGATGTACAGAATTGGTGTACATATCCAGGAAGACATCACCACAGTCTTGGTCTTAAGTATATTCATCAGTTCCCAAATTTCCTCCTGTCATAGTTTTATATTCATTTTGGTATCAGCAATATCCTCATTAAAACTATTTCTCTTTTGATACGTATACTTACCAAGGGCATATTAAGTTATACAAGGTATATCATGGGTAACAAGATTTACACTTAATTTTTTTTTAATTGAAAATATAAATCAGCCAGTTTCATGGAGGCACAGTGATGGTTGCCAGGGACTAGAGATTAGACTGGAATATGTCAAAAGCTACTTGGTTTCATCTCTGGTGCATGCATATGTCGTGATATCTACTGTGCGTATTAGTTCTATGGGTACTATCACTGTACTCACTTTCTCCACATTGTGATTTTGCAGCTCCTCTCCTAAGGCTGCTAAGAATAGTTTTCTACCCCTTGAATGTGGCCTTTGCCTATGTTTTCTCGGATTCCTGAGTCATTTGCCAATGTTACTCAGATTTAGAATGAACTTTCAAATTGTGTGTTGCTGTTTCTCTTGCTGTTCCTGAGAACCCTCACTGATGACTGAACGAAAGAGACTAACTTAGCGTACTGTATCATCAGAGGTACCACCCAGTCATTGCCATTGATTTCACTAGCAGCTAATAGAACACTGTGAAGTGAAGTCAGTACCACCAATCTTACCAGGCTGAAGCTCATGAGACTAAGGTCAGATGATGCTACCAGAATCAGAAGAATCATTAAGCTGATCCTAAAAATGTGATTTTCTGTTTCTTAGTCTTTCAGGGGCTGGAGTGATAGCACAGCGGTAGGGTGTTCACCTTTCACGCGGACAACCCATGTTCGATCCCTCCACCCCTCTCAGAGAGTCTGGCAAGCTACTGAGAGTATCGCGTCTGCGCGGTAGAGCCTGGCAAGCTACCCGTGGTGTATTGGATATGCCAAAAACAGTAACTATAAGTCTCTCAGTGAGAGATGTTACTGGTGCCCTCTCGAACAAATCAATGAGCAATGGGATTACAGAGACAGTGACAGTGATAGTTTTTCAGATATGTGGAGTGGTATCTCATTGTTGTTCAAATGATGGCCCCATAATTAATATAATGCTGTATGCTAAGACTATCGACCTTTTATTGCTCTCAATAGAGAAGTTTTATAGAGAGGATGTGTAAGACTTATTCTACAGTTCTGAGTTAAACAAAACCAAGGGAATATATCCATTAAAAGTAAATAAACAAACATGGAATAAAGCCTGGGTTTTCTTTTACTTCTTTAATTATTTGATTCTGCTTCACAGCAGCATGAACAAAAAATGCTCATGACCTATAGCTTAATTACCCTAATTTTCAGTACTAGGTATCAACTCAGCATTCCAAATAGGTGCTATAATGAAATACACATAAACAAATGAAGGCAATAAGCAGAGAAAACTAAAAAAAAACAAGTAAGAATATACTGAAGTTAATATTGGATGTACAGCCAATTAAAAGCAGGATAGAGAATGCACCTCAGAGTAATTTGATAAATTAGAAAGATGAAGGTGAATGACTATTTTTAATATCATTAAGTTTGATAATAGATCCTTTCAAGTATCTAATTCATTTTACTTTAATATATCTACAGCAGAGAAGAATTTAATCTGCTTAAAAATAATATATATGATCTTACAAAATGAATTTAAAGTAGCTCACCTTCCAATTCAACCTCATTAGTCCTATCTTCTAATATTTTTTTTTGTTCCACAGAAACAGATAGCATCTGATTCCCTTATGAACTTAGTGATCATGAGCTCTTTAAAAAAGATGCCACAATATGCTATCCCTCAGAAAGACTTTATTTGTGGATACTGTCAGGTCAGTATAAGAAAGCAGTACAAGAAAACTGGATATTTTAAATTACTGCTCTCATACTATATAGACTTGCCAGATTCTATCACTATCACTATCACTATCATCCTGCTGATTGTTGATTTGCTCAGGCGGGCCCAATAATGTCTCCATTTGTCCTAGCCCTGAGATTTTAGCAGCCTTTACTCATCCTTCCCAACGGTGCTGCATTAGAGGCTCTTTCAGGGTCAGGAGAATGAGATCCATCATTGCTACTGTATGTGACATATGGATACGCCACAGGGAGCTTGCCAGGCTCTCTCGAGCCGGCAGGGAACTCTTGGTAGCTTGCCAGGTTCTCCGAGAGGGAGAACTAGGCTATCAGATGCCGAGCACTTCCGGGAGCTTGGTTTTATAGTCTGTGGATGTTGGACATTAATGGGATTACATGGTGCCTGGGGCAATTAGTGGGTGTGGCTGCCTAACTACTAGAAAATGGGGGATCTGGGCGGAAGAGGCCCAATCCCGATAGATCTGAGCAGGCTTGGAGATCTCAGCCGCGGGTCCCACACACCTGGGTTCCTCTGGCCATTCCTTCATGTGTAAGGCTTGTCCAAGCGTCTGGAGAGTGGCCTTGAGCATAGCTATGGCTGGGGAGCATAGCTATGGCTGGGTTCCAGAGGTCTTCAGCTGCCGGGGCTCTGCTTCGGGAGAGGAGGGAGACTTAACCCACCCCCTCTGAGTTTTGAGTCTTGCCAGATTATGAAATAAAATGAGTAGGACCAATTATGTTTCATGTAAGGTGAAATTAAATAGCATATGGACCATCCTAGAACTAAAAGAATTGCTCATTGTGTACCTGAAGTTCCAGTTGGTCTGACCATCTGTTATCTCATCTTTCAGCCCTACTGCCATCCTTTTCAGTTTGTTTCTCAGTTCAAGAGGAGCATTACAATGATAAGGTAAGAGATTAGTCTAGATTAACAGGTAAAATGGTAACACACAACAGGAAGAAGACAATGTGAAATAAAATGTTCAGAGATCATTTCTAAGTATCCTTAATACTTACTGACTGGGGTTTTTGGCTAACTTCTGGTCTCTGAAATTATTCAACTTTACATATATTCACAGATATCCCTGCCAATACTTTATAGAGGTCTCATTCTGTCTTTTATGTCTCTTGTTACCTATTTTTTCTATAAACAATGTTTTCAACACACAATAATAATTAAATGTTGTTACAAATACATTGGAGTCAATGGACTCCATAAGATAAATTTTTCAAAAGTTGAAAAACATTATACCTAAAATTATTTAAATCATTACTATTATTTAGTTTCTAGACAATATTAAAATAAAGCAAAGATGCTTAGGACCTTAAGCTTTAGCATTATGACAGTATTGCATAAAAGAAACTTTTGCAACATGAAAGATTCCAATTTTAGACTCAAGATGTGAAAAAATAAGTTGACCAAAGCAAGTTAGAATGCTGAGGTAACAAATAAAATATCATGTGTGCAATAATGTCAAAGCAATTCATACTCAAATAGCAAAATTAATAATGTAATGTGATACTTTTTAATAATTACTTGCTATGAATTATATATGCACACATATGTATGTACACACACATATATATGTATAGATACAAATATAAACCAAATATTTTGAAGGTGAGGCAGGTATGTATGTTATTAACATTTTCACAGCAGTTTTTCAAAAACTGTAGTTGATTGACTAGCACATGACTTCAATACTCATAGAGGTTTAAGAGTTATTTTTAGTGTTGTTGAGAAGTATGAATATTAATATACATTTAAATGAACTCTGCACATTTTGTAATATAAAATCACTTATTTCCATTTACTCTGGGAGAAGGATGGGATTTTTACCTGAGAGACACCCGGTGAGAGACAGGAGCAGAAGCAGTCCCCAGGAGGAAGCCATCCTGGGTCCCCAGGCTCTCCGGGCGCCCATGAGCTCAGCACCTCCCAAGCTTCGGCATAGAGAAGGCCCTAGAAGGACAGAGCACAGAGCTCAGAGAAACAAGACAAGCCAAGAGCAATGATATAAAAGGCAACTGGAAAGGATCGAATAAAATGATTAACAACTATTAGTGCAAAGGTCGGATTAATGTATTCTTGGGATATTGACAACTATAATAAAATTTCCATTAGAATTCATTTAACACACAACACAAGAACTTTGGGGAAGTGATAAACTTCCCTATCACTTTTATTTATATTGAATACTCCCTTACAGATAATAAAAACATCAGGATCTAATGGGGAAGGGGATGATTTTTCCTCACAGGGCCTGTATAATAGCTATATTTATTACATTAGACAAATTATTGGACTAGAAAAATAGGATAAAAGAACTAGTTACATTAATTTATACTTGTCTAGAACATAACTAATGATTAGTTAGCCAAGTGATTTTACACATTGTGCCTGTAGCTCGTCTGAAGCTCTACAGGAAATTTTTCTTGTTTAATTATTAATGCCAACCGCCTTTGTTTATAGCTCCTCTGATTATCTGTACTGTTACATTTCTCTTATGTGGTGAATTATTTCTTTCGTGTTGTCTGCTATTTCCTAAACGAAATAAAGACACATTATAAAAATAAATATTTAACACATTTGTCTAATTTGTCTAATGCCATATTATAAGGATCACTTGGCTTATAATAGTGATTATATTGCTAATCCTTTAGTTCCTTTCATTCTAAAAAAGTATCATAAAGAAAAAAATTCTAATATAAACTTCCTGTAGGATTTTGATGGATGTATCTTAGAAATTCCTTAACAGACAAAGTAACTTCTGAACTTTCAAGCATCCTTAGCCCAATGGATACACTGAGAAACCGGTCCTTCCCGCTGGACTTGCCATTAAGGTTACCTCTATTTTAAAAATGTTAAGCAAACCAGACCAGAACCAGAGAGATAGTACAGAAGGTAGAGTGTTAGCACACATCAATTAGGGTTTGATCTCAGGGAACAAATATGGCCCCCGGGCTGTCAGGAATGATCCCTGAGTCCAGTAAGCCTCAACAGGGTGAGGTGTGGTCTCCAAACATCAAACAAAAACCCAACAGCAAAAAGCACTTATTGACCCTTTGGTCAGGTCTGAATTTAGTATAGTCATGATCAAATACATAAATTCCTTGTTAGTCTCCTGGCCGAATGGTGGCAGTTCCAATTTACATTTTTATCAGCTAAAAGCTGTAACATCCTTTGTGGAACTCTACATGAATCTCTGCGGGCATTGCCAGAAACTCTCTTTTGTGATACAGTTGAGATTGGCTCTAAGTTATCACAGAATCATTTACAAGACCATTTACATGTACCTTAATCATTTACATGTACCTTAAATTATCTAACTCAGAATTTAACTTTTTATTCTTGGGCAGTGTCACTGTATAGGAAGGATAACTTCTTTCTGATTATGAGAATTCTGATGGAAAAAATATTTCATTCCAACCTCTTATGAGTCTTATGTAAACTCTTTCCTAGAAACTTCAAATATAATTTTAAGTTTCTCTGAAGTGTCATCCTAATTCTTGGAAGTGATTTCTGTCTGAGGACTTACCCTGAGAGATAAGTTCTCTCTTCTACATCTAGAAAAAGTTCTGAGAGGTCTACCCATAGGATCTCATTTAATACCTCAAACTCTGAAAAATAAATCTCTTGTTCTCATCTCAAGGTGAGACAACAGAAGTCTAAAGTCTTTAGGAAAAATTGTCTCGGGACACAGCTCTTGAGTAAACAGTAGTCTAGAGCTGGATGGTCAGAGTGCAGAGATCTTGACTGGAATAGCGCCATGGACGAAGAAACAAAGAGTCCTCAGACTGCACAGGGGCAAAATAAAGGAATGCTTCTTTGTTAAAAACAATAATAATCTAATTGGATAAAAGTAGCACCATAGCACTGTCATTCCGTTGTTCATGGATTTGCTCGAGTGGGCACCAGTAACATCTCCATTGTGAGACTTGTGGTTAATGTTTTTGTCATATCAAATACTCCATGGGTAGCTTGCAAGGCTCTGTCATGTGGCAGAATACTCTCAGTAGCTTGCCCGGCTCTCCGAGAGGAACCGATAAAAGTAAGATAAATATAAAATTTAAATAGGTAAAAATAATAGTAGCCTATAAAACAGAGAGAAGTGATAAAATTATTTCAGAGATAAAAAGTAGATTTCAATGCATATGCTAAATTCTCTCGATTTCTAAAATCCATGTTAAAATTTCTAGAAGATAAAATTTTCAGAAAAGTTAACTCATCTCAAATGCTTATGTGGTCTATAAAACAAAAAGCTCCACAGTGGGATGTAAACCACACATTTTTTCACGCCTTCTACTACTCAAGTTCAAACATATTTTGACCCCAGTTAATTATATATTTTCATTTTCAAAAATCCAATATATGCTGTATCTCTACCAAAAAATCTTCACACATTCCTCAGTATAAAACTCTGCAGCACTGTAGCACTATCATCCCATTGCTCATCGATTTGCTTGAGCAGGCACCAGTAACGTCTCCATTGTGAGACTTGTTACTATTTTTGGCATATCAAGTACGCCACGGGTACCTTGCCAGGCTCTGCCGTGTGGGCGGGATACTCTCGATAGCTTACCAGGCTCTCCGAGAGGGATGGAGGAATCTAACCCGGGTCAACCATGTGCAAGGAAAATGCCCTACTCGCTGTGCTATCACTCCAGTCCAAAATTCAGTATAAAACTCATTTCAAAATATTTGGTACTAGCACAGAATGAAAAAAATTATTCAGTTGCTTAATCAAGGACAAACAGGGTATCTGTTAAAGAATGGATTTGGGGTGTTCGGACTTCAGAGAAAAGGTCACTCATGATAGTAAACTAATGCACAGAGGGACAAGCAGGAAATCATGCTTCAAATTATAAGGGATCAGATGTTCAAGTGTTCAGAAGTCAAAGAAAGGAATCTGGATTTTATCATAAACACTATCATAAAAAAATGAACTAATCCTACCACCTAATTTTTTATAGGTAAAATCCTCAGATACTTTGCAAGTTAATCATATACAATAAACAGGCACAAAAGACACTCATTTTTATATAAATATGTGAAAGATCATGCGATTTAGCTAATACCTCAAAGCTTTCAATGTCAGTGTCTACAAAAGCACTTCTTGCCTTCTATTTCCTGCCATACCAAGGGCTAAATACTATCTGCAAATGGCCTTGGCCATTTCCTACTGATAAGAAAATGCATTCCAAACCCAAGGTTGTCAGGGAATTTAAGATAACACATTTGCACATACTTTAGGAGTGGCTCTAATAATGAGTTGCTGACTGACTGTAGCTAACTATTGAGAATGTGGTAGCGACATACACTTAGGAGCCTGCTTAGAGCCACGCATGTTCATTGATCACAGATGTTACCCACAGTCTGGTACTCTACAATGAGGCAGGCAGCAGTGGTGAGGCATAGCCCCAGTCAGCTGTGAAATTATGTGGGTGAACAATTTGCACTCTACAGTGTCCTTTGTTGCCAAGTGTGTGCCTTGTGTGTGTGAGTGTGTGTGTGTGTGTGTGTGTGTGTGTGAAGGATGCCTACTTTTTTTCTTGCTTTTGATAAGAAGAAGAAGAAAGCAGTGACTGGAAATGAAATCCAAGATGACAACCCAAGAGTAGGCTAGAGCAGGCGAGATTAAGTTATGATGGTCTGTATGTTATGTGCACTTAATGCAATTTAGACTTAAAATGTTCTCAATATGATGGATTTACTGAGACAGAACTGCATCATAAATCAAAGATTATCATTTGAGACTTGAAGCTTGATCTAGGTGAAGGGGCATGTATGTGAGAATAATGAAAGGGAGACCATGGTAGTACAATCTGGAAACAAACTACTGAGAACACACATCCTAGGGAAGTTAATTAATTACTTCTATAACAACAGTTTCAAATATGTAATTTTAGGTGTAGTATGTTTCTTTACCACACAGTGGAAGGTGATAATATCTATCTCTCTATCTATCCATTTATCTATCTATCTAGTCTCAGTTCCTAATGAAATTAAAGGTAAGCTTTGTGAGGGTGATATAATACCTTGTCATATGGAACAATTAAAGAAGACATTGAGAAGACCTAACAAACCTTGAATCTCAAATTCTGAGGAACGTCTCTCTATTGACAACATGATAAAAGTAGGATTGTAGAACCAAGGTCTTTAGCATAAGAATTGATACTTATGTTCTTTCTACTATTTATTTTATTTAAATAAGGATATCTTGAAGACAATAAAAATATGAGTATTGGTGCTCAGTGAGTTTTCCTTAAATTGGGATTTCAATTATTTACTTAAAATTTAGCTCACTTCCTCAGACAACTGGCATTTTGAATCATTATCTTCATCTAGCAGTTGATGCCACTAGGTTAAATTGCATTTTAAAAATGTCTTATTATAGGAACAAGGATAACTGGGAATTGTAGATAATACAAAGGCAATGTTTGAAACAGCTCTGAGAAAACCCCTTGGGAGCCATCTACATCTTTGTTCTTCTTTTCCTTGTTGAACCCTTTGAGTAAGATATTCATATTCTCTAACAACAACAAAAAATAGAGCTGACAAAAAAACCTAAACAAAAACTTTGGATCATGCCTCATATAATACAGTATTGCTATAAATTTTGGTCATTTCCTGGTGAAATTTATGGCAATATGACATGAATTTGTGTAGCTTTCTATGTTATTAACAAAAGAATTATAAAAGAATTACAATGAATAAAAGAAGAGATTACTGGGCTCTGAGGAATATGTTTTTTTGTAACTCAAACTTTGATCAAACGACTACTGTGGAATTTTTTTAAAACTCAAACAATAACTACTGAAAAGGGATGTCAGCAAGCCAGTACAGTTAGTAAGGAGATTGAAGCAACCTAATTCATGGGCAGAGCAAGGCCCTGATAGAAACTGACTTTGCCTTAGCTTCTTCTGTCTGTACAGTCATACAGCCTTACCCAGCTGCAGTGGCATGCTGTCTGATTGTCTTAAATACGTGGAAACTTTACAGGTTAAACATCTAAAAACTCAAAATTGGCCTTATGATTTACCCACATTATTCTGTTTTATCAGATAAATAGTTTTCAGTGCCATGCTTCAGAACCATATAGTCTGAGCACTTCAGAGAGTTGCCAATATAGACACATTAACGAAGACAATGTGTATTTCTTTATAATGAATAATTCAGGTGACAATCTGTATCAGTGATTAGAACCTGAAAATGTGTGGATTTTCGGGAAAAGGGACACTTATTTATTGCTGGTGAGACTATCAACTGGCCTAATGTCTTTGGAAAACAATATGGACACATCTCAAAAACCTCAGGACCCCACCTTTCAGATAACCCAGGATTCAACTTCTTGGCATAAACCCTAAAGGCCCCCAAACTCTATTCAGAAAAGATATTTGCGCTCCTGTGTTCACTGCAGTACTGTTTGCAATAGCCCAAATATTGAAGCAACCAAAGTGTCCAGGAACACATGGCTGGATAAAGAGACAATGATACATGCATATGTACACATATACATAAACATGTACATACATATATGTATGTATACACATACATACATATATATATATAAAACATTTCATATATATACCACTCAGTTACAAGAATAACCAGGAAATGACACAATTTGCTGCTACATTGATGAATCTGGAGAGTATCGTGCTGAGTCGAGCTAGGAGAAGGACAGTTAGAGAATAATCTCTCTCAAATGTGGGATATAAAGTATAAAGAACCTTAATAGGGAAGTAACAAATGCCCAGAGGCAACAGAAACTAAGAACTGATCTTCAGTAGGAAACTTATCATGGTGGGGGTTGGTTGGGTAATGGGATGGGGGCAGTGGTGGAGGGAAGCAGGCACACTGGCAGAGGGTGTGGTGCTGGAACGTTTTATTGGGAAAACCTACCATTAATGGGATTGTAAGTCGCACTATCTAAAATAAATTTGAAAAAAATAAAGAAAATAAAGGCAGTAAGATCCTGGTCTATTATCAATAAAATGTCATAAAAGCAAAACTTATTAAATATTTTAAAATGCTAGGGCCTGAAGAGAGAGTGCCATGGGTAGGGCACTTGCCTTGAACATGGCCAACTGGGTTTCCATATATGGCGCCACATACAGGCCCCTGACCCAGCCAGCAGAGCCAGTAGTGAGACCTCTGCATTGCCATATGTGTGACTTACAATCCCATTACCCAACCAATAATGAGAAAATTATTGAAAGTACAGTGCAAATTATTGTATGTGAACAAGTTTCCTTCAAAAGTTTATCCTTTTTCTCATTATTTTGTTCATTATCAAATTGTTAACAAAGAAATACAAATACCCTAATGTCAAATATCCATTGTATACCACTGTAATTGTCAAACTAGCAGTGTATTTCTTTATCTTGGTGGCTGAAAACTCAGCAAATGTTTAATCACCATTAGTTCTTGAGCTTGCTATGTTTACTCCTTTAGATTCTGCCCAATAACAGAATCATTTTGTTTGCAGATATCTTGCCCATGTAATTTATTTCTCCTAACATCCATCAAACTCCTCACTTGAGAAAACATGCAGAGGAGGAGAGGTTTTGCGGGATTGGATCATTATTTCTCAGCTTGTTTAGGAGAATAAAGAACCTTGGTCCAAGGCAAATTTTCCAACTTTCAATATACTTTGTGTAATTACTTAAACGTTTATCAAGGAAAAATTTAAAGTATGCTATAAAAATAAGTATAGTGTCTTATATTTCTAAGTTAATAACTTTAATCATTAAAGTTATAGAACAACAGATGAGAAAACTATTGAAAGTACAGTGCAAATTATTATATGTGAACAAGTTTCCTTCAAAAGTTTATATAGTTTTTTTTGTTTGATTTTGGGCCACACATGGAGGTGCTCGAGGCTTACTCCTGGCTTTGTGTTAACTCCTAGCAGGGCTGAGGGAAACATATGGGATACTGGGATTGAACCCAGGGTAGCCACATATAAGACAATAGCCTTACCCATTGTACTCTCACTTCAGCTCCAAAATTTTATGCAGTCTTTAATATTTTCATCCAAGAACATGTAGCATGGAAGATATTTATAATATTATGAATATAAAATGCTTTGAGAAAACATCTCAGTTTTACATTTTTAGATAGCTATGTGATTTGTGTAAAATATTTAGCCATTCTGACAGGTTCCTCACACATGAATGAAAATGTAAATGTAATAATATATATAATATAGTAACAGTGTAATATAATAATAGTGCAATAGAATACTGTATGATTGAAATCATGAACAACTTTGTAAGAGTCTATCTCATAGTGATGCAATAAAAAGTTTAAAAAATAGATAAACATGAATTTTAATTTCACTAAATGAAACAAATGAAAGAAGCTAGTTAGACAACGGGCATTTGGTAAATGTTTATTGATCACATTATAGCTTTGTGTTGTTCAACTTAAAGTCTAATTTTTTAAAACCCAGCTATTACAGGGCAGGAGAAACAACACAAGGGTTAAGGTGTGGGCTGTGTGCATACAGCCATCTTCATTCTATCCCGACACCACATGGCCCAGTGAGCATCCCAGGGTGCACCCTGGAGGTCTCCAAGCATGGCCAGGTGTGGTACTGGAGGCCCACTGTAGGGTTCAAGCAGCTTCTAGGTCTTGCATTGCATCTCCTGCCCAGGTGGCCAAGAGTCACCAGGAATCATTCCAATTCCTACCACCTCTTCCCAAAAGCTAATAAATAAAATAGACCCTCCCCCAACCCAGAAAAATACAACTATTAATATTTAGAGATGACCTAGACTAATAGTTCAAGAACAAAGTAATACAATTATAATTTGTGCAACAATTGGTAAAAGAAATTGATCTGTTTCATTTCAAGTAAATGCAAATCTCATAGGCCTAGAATATTACACTCTTAATTTTAAGGAAGAAATTTAATAGTAAAATTATGTAATGAGCATTCTCATAACATTTAAATTCTACCAAGGAACATAAAATGATATTTCACTTTGCAATAACTATAAAGTTGTGGCAAAACTTTATTTCAAACTAATTAATTTAGAGTGTGTGATCCTTAAGACTGGCTCCTGTATGAAGTTCAGAGATGTCTCCATTATCATCGTGCTTTTTAACTGTGGCTATTGTGAGACAAGAAGTGCCATGACACTTTTGTGCCCCAAATGGCCTGTTGTCGACTAAGAAAATTAACTATGCGTGCAATAATGCTTTGGAAGTAAAGCATATATGAGAGTTTGTCTTAATATTATATTCAGAAAGATGAGGGGCCCGGAAAGGAGGGAAGTGGCCACTGGCTGTACCAGTGTTTTGACAGGTTTGCAGACTTGGTCTTTCCCACCACCCAGAAGACGGGCAAAAGAACTGTTCAAGTTCACCTGCTCCGTTCAAAGGGGAATTTGATGATCAGTCTACTTTTAGATACGTTAATATTTCCTTTAAATACTGAGTTTACAACTACAAATTCTGAAGTCAAATGAATTTTGTTCTTAGTTTGTGGGCTATCACAAAGGAGATTTTTTTTTTCAACAAGACACACAATGTAACAGGCACATAGTCAACAATGCGACTCAGAGCAAAACAGCTCTGACTGCAGATACTTACAGTGGCACTCATTCTAAAGCAGTTATGGGGGCTTAAATGCTACTAATTTTCTTCTCAGCTATTTTCCACTTGAATTACTCCAATACATTTTTAAAACTGCCACATGAATGATATTAATGGTGCAACAAATTGACTAGTATTCTAAGAACGTATCTATTATTTTTATGGGCATATTTAATTGTATGTGCTTCTTGAGGTTTCTAATTAAAACTGGCAGTAAAAATGATGTCTTTGTGTTTAAGCTTGCATTTTCAGACTTAAACATACCTCATAATTAGCACTAATATACAGATAGTTCGGAAAGATATAATGCTAGCACAGTAAAGAGGATTGGAAATCCTATTATTAGTCCTATTATTAATATGGTCTCCAGTCAGTAGGGGGAAAGAAATAAACTACTCTATGTGGCAGAGCAGTTTACAGTGTGTGCTGCTACACTTTCTTATGGAAGTTTTTGATATAATAAACTAAACGCCAGAGAGAATAGTGCATCAACAGAAGCCTGATGGCAAATGGGAGAGCTTGCCTATTTGATCGTATTAAACACTACCATGAACACTGCACATTCTATATACCAACTCAAGAATTGACTAGCGATTCCAAGTATAAGAGGTAAAATGACATATATTTCTGCATACTGGTGTGACAATTCACCAAATAATGATCTCTAACTATTTTTACTCAGTACCAGGCAGCCACCAATTAGAGGGCGGACTTTTCAGAGTCTCGGAGGGCAGCTCCACACTTCACAATTCCAGTGGCAAATTGTATTTGACATTTAATTTAAAACCCAAGACAGCATAACATGAAACCTTCTAGGCCGTTAATGAGAAAGCATTAGGGCAGCCGTGGAGCCCGGGTCGCCCAGAGCTGCCTCTCTATTCCCCAGGAGGCAAAGTCACTGTGGCAGCTGCAGGCCCAAGGGGGCTCTTTTCCCATCTCACCCTCAGGTGGGCATCTGCAAGACGGGCTCAGGTAGATCATGAACTCCATGCCTCTAACAGCTGCTCGCCATTATCCAGCCTTCCATAATAGGTCATTAGAGGAGAAGCCATTATTAATATTTTTTTTGCTTTTGTTATGATTGTGGTGTTGTTATGTCTCACTTTAGAAAATAAAGGCACAGGCATTCTTTATTTCGGAGAGTCACTCTTTCACTATCATTGATAGATACATGGGATAAACCTGGGTATATATACATATTGCTATAATTCAAGCTAATTTTCCTTTGAATTGCTCTTTCAGTCAATTCAACTTATAATATGATAGAATTGGCATACTGGCTTTGAAGTCAGACAGACTTACTCATATCTGGGGCTTTGTTGCCACAGATAGATAACAATAAAGGGCCGATGGCATCACACAGATGCAAACAGCTGAGTATGTGTTCGGGGGGAGGGGCATGGAAAGTAAGGTATCTGGGGCTCATGAAGGAGGGTGACAGGCATACAGGTGATGACTGTGAAGTTGGGATTGTGTAACCAAAAGTATATTCTAATCTGTTTAAAGTGGTGGCCATGTTTAAGTTCCTTTCCAAGTCTTGATCATGCAGAAAAACTATATAAAGAGTTTTAAAAGATGATTTCTCAAAACTAAAGTCATTAGGAGACAACATCAATCAACAGAGAATTTCTCTCTGTGTCAACAATACTATTCACGATATTGAATTTTTTAGCTAATTGCTGATTAATGGTAATTATATTTAATTTCTTTGAGTGCTTATAATAGTGTGTGATAGTTTCATAGGTTCAATATCTTCCATAGTGATTAACTTATGAAAGTCATTTGTGGGGGCATCTTATTTAAGCTTAACCTTCAGGCCAGATATTTAAGACAAGGCAGAGTGGCAGTTAGTTTTAATTTATAGGAGTCTTCATTTACAAATTAATTTTATTACTGGCTAACCCAGGCATTTGATTAGTCTTATCAAACTTACTAAAAGTTATTGCATTAAATGTAGAGATTAATAGAGATAATGGAAGGGGAGGTGTGTTGGCATCCCCTTTGTGAATCTCTGCATGAAACCCTACAGAACTTTCTCAATTTAGAGAAAGCCCTAAATGTTTTCACTCACTCCTTTCTAGGGGCTTCCGTGATCCTTTCAGAGCTAAAATTCCATCCTTAGAACTTAATCCACAGTGAAAGGTTTGAGGGAGCTATGGTTGCTAGTAATGGTTGGTCACAGAGATTTGGGGTGTTTAGGTCCCTGACCTTTGTCACTGGGGTTCCACTTCCACTAGAAAAGAAAGCTATCCTTCTGGCTGTGTGCCCTGCATCTGCCTTGGTGTATATGGTGTATACGCACAGTGGGTGGAAGAGCTAACATTTCAGAGGCTGACAGGCACCAGCCTTCTCCCAATGATTGGTTATATCCCAATACCAATCCCTAGAGCAGATTTCATCTTCCCAGGCCTCTCCGAACTAATGAGGGAGCCAAGAAGATTGGATTCTGAGAGAGTTTGTGATGTCTGTGTTCAACAACCAGGACAGACAGGGATGCTGGTGAGAACTGGGGCCCGATGCCTAGAGTGAGAGCTAGATAGCAAAGGGAAGGGGGGAAAAGCCTTGTCAGCCACTGTTTATTCACTTTATTCCCCAGTACATGAAGATTTGAATAAATTTTCAGCCACTACCTTACACATCAGTTAAATATCAAACCACTGAATATTATTTTCAGTTTTCATTTCTTGCAGAAGAGTTGAGTTCAGGAAGGTTTGGGTGGATGCTACCATGTGAACTACTGAGAACACATCATCATCATTTTCATAAAAAGTAGGCTTTTATTCCCAATTTCATACATAAGTTAGAAAACGAGACCATATGAAAATGGTATGCTCTGTGTAGTCTCTCAGTGCAGACTGGCTTTATAAAAAATGTAGCACTTTAGCACTGTCATCCTGTTGTTCATCGATTTGCTCAAGCGGGCAACAGTAATGTCTCATTGTGAGACTTGTTGTTACTGTTTTTGGCATATTGAATACACCACGGGTAGCTTGCCAGGTTCTGCTGTGCAGGCGGGATAATCTCGGTAGCTTGCCAGGCTCTCCGAGAGGGACAGAAGAACCGAACCCAGGTCAACCATGGGCAAGGAAAATACCTACCCACTGCGCTATTGCTTCAGTCCTTATAAAGGATATTTAAGAATAATAAAGACATCTTTAGTATTTTAGATGTTTAAAGTGGGATAAAATTATACAGGTGCATGTGCAGAAGCTGGGAGACCTGAGGGTACAGAATTTGGGGGCCCCTTAGGAAAACAATTCTGGGTACATAATTAGGAACAGCCAATATTTATGTAGTTAGAAAAAACTGCCAACAACAAATTATATACTAGAACTAACAAATATCAAAACATAAAATTCAGAAGAATAACAAGATTTTTTACCAAATGTCTGACACTTCTATTATTTATATATATGCAAGTATCTATGTTTAAGAAAACTTTATGTATTAGATATCTTTGCTCATTCTTTGCAAGTATAACATTTTATATCATATTTTATTTCTTACTTTTTAATAATTATTTTTCCTTCGATTTCTATATTTCACAGTAGCTGTCATGTCCTCACTCTGTCCACAACTTATTCAGTTCCTCTTCTTACTTTTTTGTTACCATTCTATTGAGTCCAACAATGCTATTTTTATAAACTCTCATAGCCTCAGCATATTTTCCTTGAGGTCTGCATCTCAATGTTTAGAATTCTGACATTAAAACAACTGTTCTGTTGCTTTTTCTAAATCATAATTATATTGCTTTTGGAATCACACCCAGTGATGCCCAGAGGTTACTCCTGGCTTTGCACTCAGGAATTACTCTTGGCAGTGCTTGAAGGACTATATGGGATGGCGGGGATTGAACCCGGGTCAACCTCGTGCAAGGCAAATGTTCTATCCGCTGTACTATAGCTTCACTGTACCATCACTCTAGGCCCTGCTGCCTGGGTGGCAAGGGTGGTGCAGAGCTGAGAGGCTCAGAGGCAGTGGCCGTGGTGGGGGACACAGCTGCCCTGAAGGAGCCTGGGGCCGCCGGCCCGAAGGAGAAGGATGATGTGCTTGAGGAGAAGCTGAGGAACTTAACTTTCCGGAAGCAAGTCTATTACAGCACATAGTTCTTCTCCAGAGTGATCATTCCCAAATATCACTGTCATGGTGGTCCCATCTCTATCCCAACTGCCTTGAGATTATGCCAGCACTTGAGGCATAATCTCCTGTCCCCCACTCAGACCACAGTGAAGACTGGGGTCCCATTGGAGGTTGAGTTTCCCTCCCCACCCCAAGCAGAGCCCTTGAACCAAAAACCTCTAGAACCCAGCCACAGCCATACTCAAGACCATTCTCCACACACTCATATGAGCCTCACCCATGAAAGAACCAAAAGAGGAACCCAGGTATGCAGGACTCCTGCACGACTCCTGGCTGAGATCTCTAAACCTGCTCAGATCAGGACTGGGCCTCTTTCACCCAGGTTCCCCATTTTCCAATAGCCTGGCAGTCACACACACACACACACACACACACACACACACACACACACACACACACACACACACACACACACACACACACACACACACACACAGAGCGCCAAGATCCAGAGAGTATAAAACAAAGCTCCCGGAAGAGAGCCACACAATTTTTTTCCTGGAGCACGGCTGCATTTGCAGCCGTAAGACCTCTTTATTTTTATTTTTTTTTTTTTAATTTTTTTTTTTTTTTTGCCATTTTTGTTCCACGTTTTTATTTGAGAAAGTGACACCAAGTTCTGGGTATGTGAGTGCAGCTGAGCATACAGATGCTTACACAGGACACTCAGGATGCACCAGTCGTGCCATCTGCTCCAACCAGGCGGGACATGGCGTGGGAAGCTCAGATGGAGTCTGTGGACTCGGGAGTTGTGGCTGTTTCACAAATTGGTTAGTTTCATGTGAGTCTCCTCTAAGTGAGAGGGACTGTTGCCAAGAATCAAGAGGGAACAGAACAGTCCCCACCTATATGGCTCCTTATTGAAGGTTGAGGCCCGCATGCACCAGAGTGTGCCAAGTGTTAATCTAAGGGGCCAGCTCAGGACAGCAACGTGACACAGCTATAGGCAGCAGAAAGGGCTTCCTGGAGGAGGTGAAACCGAGAAGTCTGCAGGAGGTGGTAGCTGGGAAGAGGGCAGGCAAGGCTTCTGGCCCACCTGAGCCCTGCCACACCTCGGTTCAGTCCCTCACTTGACCTCCCACCTCTGCGATTCTCCATCTCTGCACCTGATTCACAGTCCACCAGGGCGGGCGCTGGTGGGAAAGTCTCGCTCACTGCCAACACCCCTGAGCCTTGGTCTCTCCGTAGTGCATGGGCAGAGAGGAGTGTGCGAGGAGCAGGTGGAAAGGCTGAGGGTACCAAAGACTGCTGATGCGAAGACACGCACACAGGAGCGTTCTCACAGCACGACCATTGGAAAGGAAGAACAAACAAGAATTTCATCGCTAGTGAACCTGTTCAGTACCCGGACCCTCCCGCCCCCATAGCCCAGCTCAGTCAAACGTGATCCGGAAGCTGCGCTCCTGCTCCTTGCGCCGCCCCTCGCACACCTTGGTCACCTCCTCCACCTTCCTCTGCAGCAGCGCGGAGTTCTGGTCAATCCACTGCAGTGAATCCATGTGAGCATTGAGGATCTTGCAGATCTGCTGCAGTGGGTCGCTGGTGTCCGCGGGTCCCCCAGATGTGTTCAGGTGCTCGATGATGTCCTTGAGGTCCTGGGCCATGCGCTTCAGCTGTGCGTCGATGTTCTCGGCCAGCTTGTAGGTTTTCTCACGCTCCTCGTCGGCGTGCTGCAGGTACACGGTCCCGCTCTGCTCCTTTACTGACTCCTCCAGTGGGCTCAGCAGGTCTTCCAACTCCTTCTGCTGCGAGAGGATGAAGTCGAGCTCCTGGTCCAGTCGCTTCTGGTCCAGCTTCACCTTCTCCACCTCACGGTGCAGGGTGGTGATCTTCTCACCGTTCTCGATCAACGTGCGATCCCAGGCATTGACCTGCGTGGCCTGCTGCAGGAAGTGGCGCTCCTGGTCCTCCAGCTCCAGGCTCCACTTGTTGATCAGGCTCTCCAGTTGCGCATAGGTCATCACAGGACTGGCTGACACTCCCGTGGTTGTACTGGAGGTTTGCAAGTTGGGCTGCAAGTTGCCAGAGAGGCCCGTTGGTGCTCCTGACTTCAGGGTAAAGGTGCTGCCAGTAGTGGTGGTGGCGGAGGTGGCAGTGGATGTCGCTGTGGAAGCCGAACTTACTCCAGGGGTCTTCAGGTTAAAGCCCTGTGTTGCGGTGCCGGGAGCCCCCGCTGAGGTCGAGGTGCCGAGGGAGAGTGCGCTGCTGCTGCTGCTGGCTGAGGCTGGAGTGGTGGCGATGGAAGCAAAAAGTGTGGTTCCAGCACTGGTGCTGGCAGCGGCAAGGGTGGGAATAGCAGGCTGTGTGGTCCCCGCTGCTGTGGCCGCTGCTGGTGTGGCTGAAGTGAAGGGCAACGTGGCAAGTGTCGTAGGCTGGGTTGTGCTCCCCAAGGAGCCAAGAGTGAAACCAGAGGATGCGGTCTGGGACGAGCCTCCACCTGTGAATGAGAAGCCTCCAGGTGTGCTGGAGGGGGCGGCAGACGTGGTCGAGGCGGAGCTGAACACGAAGCCAGTGGGTGCCGGGCCCTGGCTGGAGGTGGTGGTGCTGGAGATGGCATTGGTGAGGGTGCTGCCGCTCAGCCCGAAGCCGCCAGTGGCAGTTGTGGTGGGGGTGGCCGTGGCGTGGCTCAAGTTCAGCTTTGGAATGCTGACGCCCAAGGAGAAGCCCGATCCTCCTGATGCGGGGGTCGAGGCTCCAAAACTGAACCCCGAGGTCTGGGCTGCTGGAGTCTGGGAACTGAGTGAGAACAAGCTGGTGGAAGGGGTACTTGCAGCCGGCTGGGAGGGGGTCCCAAAATTAAACCCGCCAGTGCCGGTCGTGGAGAAAGAAAACCCTGTAGCAGGGGTGGTCGTCGCCGTCTTTGAAGTGCCAAAAGTGAACCCGCCTGTTGGGGCGCCCGCGCCTCCAAAGTTAAACCCGCTCATGGCTCCAGACTCTGGTGGCAGCAGCTACTCAGGCTCCCAAAGCAGATCCGCCGGCGTCTGCGACCGCGTCTGCGCTCCTCTACTACCGCCTTTCCCCTTCAGCCGAGGCCGCCGCCGCCTCTCCTTTGCGTAGCCATGGAGTGAGTAACCGCTCGGGCCACCCTTTCCAACCGCCTTTCCCGCCCTTTCGAAGCTCGCCCTATTTTTATTTTTTTAAACTTTTTTCCCCCTATACTGCAGAGCCTGGCAAGCTAACTGTGACGTATCTGATATGCCAAAAACAGTAACAACAACGTGCTCTTCATGTTCCTGGAGTGAGCACACACCATCGGTCTACACTAGCACATGAAAGGGACAAATGAAAACGTTACCGGTGTCCGCTTGAGCAAATCGATGAACAACAGGATAACAGTGATACAGTCATAATTATATTATTTTAAAATCATAATAATATTATATATTTAACATAATCAACATTCTACTATATTATCCTAGCAAAAGTTTTCTCTAGTATTTTTATATTGCTTCTTTTTTGCCTTCTCTGCTACTACTCAAAGGATGAGCTAGGTCATTAGTAGGCATTTTCTCCTAGGAGTAGGCTTGTTCTATTTCCTTTTTCAAAATCTGCACTCTGGGCTGTTTGGCCATTCTCTGGCCTTTGCTCTATCTTCCTGTACAGTTTTTGCTTGGTCCTTGATCCTTCTTCCTCTAGATTCCTTAACTCTTTTTTTTTTCCAAAAAAGGGAAATTGGGAACTAAAAAAAAATATTGGCTGTCTATATGTATTCATGAAAGTATTTTGTATTAGTTCATCAGTTTGTTTCAGGGCAAGGCTTTGAAGCCATGCTAACAGGCTTGGACCCATCCTTGGCAGTGCTCTTGGCCTCCGGGATAGCTCAGGGAATAGTGACGGGTCAGGGTGGAAGCAAGCAGGGCACCATGTCTCCAGCCCGTGAAATTATATTTTTATTGGCACTTCAGGGACAGTTGAATCTCCTTCTGTCACTTTTCTTTCTGCTCTCTGCTGAACTGCACTCTATATGAGAATCAGCCGTCCTTTTTATCAGGGCTGTCTGTAAATAGTATCTATTTTCAAATTTCAATGAAAATGGAGTTTATCTTTTTACAGTATAGCTTTTGCATTCTATGTGACAAGAGAGGTAACTGTCTCTATGTCACATTCAGATTGGAAGTATTGGGATTAGTTTTATACTGCATTCTTTTGCATTTTTATGACAATATAGTATGAGGTTTTTTTTTTTTGAGCCGTGCATTAAATGGGAGAGAAACTATTTCTTTCTTAAAACTTTTTAATTAATTCATTAGCTTTAGGTACTGTGATTTACAATACTGTAATTTACAATCATAGGGTTTTTCTGTACACAATTGTCTTCTGTAATGTTAAATGCAGTGGGACTGGAGTGATAGCACAGCAGGTAGGGCATTTGCCTTGCACGTGGCTGACCTGGGGTCGATTCCTCTGTCCCTCTCAGAGAGCCCGGCAAGCTACCGAGAGTATCCTGTCTGCATGGCAGAGCCTGGAAAGCTACCCATGGCATATTCGATATGCCAAAAACAGTAACAAGCCTCACAATGGAGACTTACTGGTGCCTGCTCAAGCAAATCGATGAACAATGGGTCAACAGTGCTACAGTGCTATTGTTATATGTGTTGAAACAGATTTATTCTAATAATTAAAAAGATACATTGTAAAGGCAGATATCACTGATTTTAAAACAGCAGTCACATCAAAAGACTGAAAGATACTTCAAAATGACTGTCATTTTCACATTCCTTCTGTGTGTGTGTGTGTGCATGTGTGTGTGTGTGTGTGTGTGTGTGTGTGTGTGCTGTTCATTTCTAGTAAGAAACACAAGGTCAGTGAGAGGTTACATAGGGAAGTGTAATGGTTAGGGACTACAGCTCTACTGAATAATGTTAGGAATATTATAATCCCTGGGGGAAATCTCAGGGCTAAGCAGTCATAAGCTAAACAATCAATAGATAAACAGAGGGCAAGCAGGGCATTTAGCTGGAAAGCAAGCCATCAGTTCTGAGAGACATAGCAGCCCTCCCAGGGGAGAGAGGTGGCATGGCTCCTAGTGAAAGGGCGATGGATCCCAGGAGACAATAGAGTGTTAACTGGCTGACAGTGAGCACAAAGGTAATTGGACACTTTGTGTTTTCCTGTGCACATGCTTAATTACATTGCACAGCCAATTTGTTTAATCAAAGCCAACTGTGTAAATAGTGTAAAGGTTTCTCTGTGACAAAACATCAGAGCAGTTTGGTGATCTGGGAAATAGAAATTGCAGCCCTGGTGTTTCCCTGTATGTTGGCTGAATTTTACAGATTCACTTGGAGTGAAAACAATACCACCAAATGATAAATGCACACACACACACACACACACACACACACACACACACACAGCAGAGCCTGGCAAGCTACCAGTGGTGTACTCAATATGTCAAAAACAGTAACAACAATGGTCCTCATTCCCCTGATCCTGAAAGAGCCCCCAATATGCCATCGAGCTACACTAGCACGTGACAGGGACAAATGGAGACATTACTGGAGCCTGCTTGAGCAAATTGACGAACAACGGGATGACAGTGATACAGTGATACGTATACACACATCTATGCACACACATAGATTATACAATATATGTCCACACACATATATGCATATTTGTGTCAGTTGTGAGAAACAAGAATGAACACAAATTTATACTTTTACCACTAGGATGTTTTGCCTTTTATGCAGCAGGTACTATAAAGCACTCACTAATTTGCCTTAACATACTGCCTTTAAATTTCAAAGCACTAACAGTCACAATTTGAGAAAATGCTCCGAAGCTCCTCACCTGCTGATTCGCTTTCCCCAGGCCCGCACCCGCAAAATACACCCCAATTACCGGACCACAAGCAACCCAGCACCTATATGCTCTTTCCCGCTCTCCCTTCAGAAACCAGCTCATCTCTTTACAAAAGCACTTCCGGACTGCTCTGCCTTCCTATTTCAGTAAAATGTACCATGTGAAAAATGAAGTCACCTGATGCACTGAATGATATCTTTGGGGAGTCCCAGGTGTCCTGGCAGACCCACCCAGCTAGGGGCACAGTGCTGCCCTCACGCTCAGGTGCAGAACTTGATGTGATCTCCATTCTGAAGCACCTGACAGGAACGCACGGACAGGAATGCACAGGAATGTATGCAAAGATTCTGAATCATTTTTTTTAAAACTACGCAAACTATATCCATATCTAGGTTTTTATCCATAAAATATTTATAGTTTGCTCTCTCTTTCGATTTTAAAGTGCGTACTAAAGGAGAGGTAGGAGTAGACATAGAGACTGGAGTTGGCATTGGTATGAAGATTTTTGGTTTTGGTTTCCCAAGCACTGCTCAAGGAGCCCACCCTCAGATTCTCAGCCAGATGCTGAAAGTCCCTTGTGAAGGCCCAAGGGTAAGAAGCTACTTGGACACTGCAGGGCCTTGGATAATGCTAACTGTGCTCGAGAGCTTGTACTCACAGATGGTCAGGGATCAGGTGGTACTGGGGACACACTCAGACTGGCAACAGTCAAGGCACACAGGTGTTCTCGTACCATCAGCATGGCCCCATACAAAGCCCTACACAAAGTCTTAAAGTCTCCCTCACGTCTTTCCTTAATAATTCCACTGAGCAACCATCCATTTTGTGTAAACATTTTGCTTGTGCATGTACATTCGCCTCAGTGTCACTGGCGCTGGGTGGCTAACTTGAATAGGAGGGAATACAGATAAGGAATAAGTTTATTAAAAGCTGTTGCCTAGAAGAGACTAAATTCATTAGTATTACTAATTTCTTCTACTGTTTAATTTTTTTTCTAAGTTACCTAGAGGTTTAAAGAACTCTCATTTTAAATTTATGGCACTTAAATATCTGTATATAAATGGAATTGCATATATTCTACAAGAGAATTTAACATAAATGTGACAATTTTCAATTTGCCAAATAATTTTCTGGTTGTATTGGATTCTCTTATACTGTAAGAAATCAGGGAGAGCATAAAATAAATGCTATACAGAAACATCTAAATATTCTGGTTCATTGAACTGGCACAAAAGGTTGCTGCGAAAATGGCAGACAAGTAATCTAAAGGAGCTAAGGGAGCGTGAACATGGAAAGAAAAATAGAGTAAATTATTTATTGACTACCTACTTAGAGCTGGAACTCTCCAGGTTCTTTGGGGGTAAAACATATTAAATGCAAGATCTTCTAACACAGAAAGTGGCAGTCTTGTTAGGATGAAAATTAAGATGTATCATCTGTATTGATAGTACAGAGCTTTTTTTTTTTTTGGTCCTGTAATATATAAATATATAGGATTGTTTCCCATCCTATTCTATTTTCAGTAATTATTCAGCATTAAATTTCTATATTTATTCAGTTAAACTAGAGTAATACTATCTAATGTAGTTCAGGTTAGAACTTAGCATTATCATTCAGAATTTTTTAATAGATGTAAATTATATATATATATATATACACTGTGGAGATAGACTATATACTAGAAATGTAAGGTGAAAATTAGAAACAGAAAAATTACACAATAAAGAAGCTTTGTTTTATTGTTTGTTTGTTTGTTTTGATTACGGGGTCAAAAGTAACTGTGCTGAGTGATGACTCTGGGCAGGGTTTGGCTGCTATATGTGGTGCTAGGGGTAAAACCCAGTCAGCTACATGCAAAGCAAATGCCTTGACATATTATGTCTTTGGCCCCTACATTAAATGAATTTAATATATATTTTTAATTTAAAAATTCACATTCTAAAATAATTAAGAAAACCATATAAAAGTCATCAAAATTAAAGTTAAAGAGTATTTTTTGCAGAGATTTTTAGCATTAAAATGAATAGCAATCCATGTATCCATTTAGCAAATTCATTTATTATTGTCATGTGAATCCCATTAGTAACAGAAACACCCATATCTCTGCCTCCACCGACCTTAAAATGCAGTGTAATAAATTATTATCTCACAGGGGATGAGGTGGTTCTCAGAAACTTTTTTTCCCTGTGAAGGACACCTAGTAGTAACATTAAGTCAAATGAACAAACCGTGGTTATTTATACAGTAATGCATGCCTGAATCAACTTGAATAAATCAGGTTTAGTCTACATAAAATTTCATACCTACAAGACAAAATGAGAGAGAAATAGTGAAAATTGAGAGCTGATCATATTAACTATAAGACTGTAAACAAAAGTAGATAATTGATAAGAAAAGATATGTATTTGGGGCTGGAGGAATAGTACAGTGGGTAGGTCGTTTGCCTTGCATGCAACTGACCTGGGTTCAATCCCCAGCATCCCATATGGTCCCCCAAGCACCGCCAGGAGTAATTCCTGAATGCAGAGCCAGGAGCAACCTCTGAGCATCACTGGGTGTCACAACCAAAAAAGAGCAAAAAAAAAAAAGAGAGAGAGAATAAATATACTTTTCATTGCTGTTAATTTATTCTCTTCAATTTTTCCATATTGTACACTATGGTCCAAGAATTAAGCTAGTTTCTAGAACTGTACATAAAATATCACATGATAACTGTCCTCTAGGGCATTCAGAATTAATGAGAGGAAAACAGTAAGGTATGTTAAATACGCATACAATAGTCAGGTAGACTCAATTAAAATGCACACATGGCGGAGGAGTTTGGATTTACCTTGAGGAGAGTTAAGAGTCTGGGGAGAGTTGGTAAGAAACTGCTTCATGCAGAAAGTGTTATTATCACCGACCTACAGAAAATAATCAGGTAGCTGTGGGGTTAGGAGGGGCAGGGGGAACTCAAGTCAGAGGGAAAATGGTGAGAAAATACTAGATGTAAAAGCAGCAGAAAACAGATTTGGAACTGCAATTATATTGGGGTGGCTGAGAAGTCTGGGAAAGAAATGGAGTGAGAGAGCTGTGAAAATAAATCCTGGGTGATAAGCTGGGAGCAGTCGCAGAGAATCTCCTGGAGCATGCCAGGAGTTTCAGACGGTACCCATGAAAAATGGAGACACACTGGAGGGTATTAGGGGAAGGATTTTCATGATTAGTTTTACATAGCAGGGAGAGGCGTAAGGATGTCGGCTGCATTTTCTGGGGACTACTGCAGGGAGACAGGCTAGAGGTGAGGAAGGGCAAAGGCAATAATAGAAGAAATATAGAAAAAGAGGTCTGATAGAAAAGACACGAAGAAGGGAAATTTAATAGAGCTTGGTGACTGATTTTATTTGTGGGCAGAGAATAGTGTGAGATACCTCTCATATTTCTGATTTTATATTAACCTCATGGCATTTGATGACTTTATCTTTAAGAAGGAAATTAAAGCTTGTGTATAAGGTCCTCTACAGAATAAATTTAGATAATACTTGCAAAGAATCTTTACTGTATAGAGCCTATAGGAGACATTAAGACAAATTTAGTTCCTTCACCCTTTACATATTTATCGGATATTATTTTTGAAAATATGAGAAATATTCTAATACTAATCACATTTTTGCCAATTAATATTTTGTTATATATGATGCTTATTATTTCATTTGTTGGGAGTAAAACAAATCCCCTTAAAAATGTCATTTGGTATTAAGTATCTTGCAGACTAATTTTTATATAAATTTCAAAGAAAATAGAATATAAATACCTTATACCTTATTCTTACTTTGAATAATTTGTTTTATATGGGAGTATATTTCATATAGAAATCTTCTAATAACACTAAAAGTATACAGAACTGAGCTAAAACTGAACAGTTTCTATTTGGAGTGGAGGTTACCCATGACTGTGTTCTGGGCTTACTTCTAGCTCTGCACTCCTGGCGGCTTGAGGAACAATACTGAGTGCGAGGGATGGAAATGGGGTCAGCTGTATAAAGGCAAGTACCACTGCTTTGGCGCCAAATTTGCTTATATTTTTTAAAAATTAAATTATTTTCCTATCAACTACATCAACAGCAAGGAATTCAAAATTTTTAATCACTTCCTCATTTTGTCACTGACCAATAATACTGTGATTTCGGAGAGCAAAAGTATGCAAGTGTGTGTGTATGAATGTGCCATTATTATTTAATTAATTGATTGATTTTGTTGACCATTAATGTTGTAAAGAAAAGAAAATGCTTAAATTATTTACAATAGAGTCTAGTATATTCAAATGGGATTGAGCTTGACCTAAAATAAAGCCGATATTAATTTTAATGATCAAGATTCTATGATAAAAAATTTACCAATGTGGAACAGTTAAGAATCCTGGCCGGTGGGCACCGCAAGCCAGAGAATGCTCCGGACCCCAGACAAGAACAACAGCACTGGGGTTCCCCTGGATGGAGAAGGTGCAGAGTCCCCGCCTTCTCCAGATGGAATTCCCGGTGACACTGAGCCTCTACTAACACGGCTCCCAGCTCCAGTATGTGGGGACCCGGACTATTTCTCCAAATTGCGCGGCCACTTACACGGTCACATGTCCTTTCCTGCTATACAAAAATCCACTCAGTTATGGCTCCTCTGCCCCTGAGTGGCCATGATCCCAGAGGCACACAAACCAATCTCAGAATGCAGAGGCTGCTGGCAGAAATACCTCTGGACTTAATTACTAAAAATACTAGAATTCCAAAACTGCGCAGCCACTTTCACTGCCATGCAACATCATATGTTCTTCACTATCAGCAATAGAAAACAAATGATCTAATGATGCCTTTTTGGCAGATCTGATTGTTGGGAGGAAAATTCCAAATAATAATAGCGGGTTTTCTGTCGCGAACTGAATGTAATCAAAGTAAAGAAAGAGTAAAGTGAAAATCATCTGTCACACAGGCAGGGTGGAGAGTGGGAGGGTGGTATACTGGGGTTCTTAGTGGTGGAATATGTACACTGGTGAAGGGATGGGTGTTGGATCATTATATGACTGAGACTTAATCCTGAAAGCTTTGTAACTGTTCTCACGATGATTCAATAACATAAAGTAAAATAAAATAAAATAAAATAAAAATTACCAATGTCAAATAGGTTCTCTTATAGGAAATTTAGTAGTTTAGAACATTTAAAAGAATATAAGCCAATAAAATACTAAATTAATCTTTCCTTAATATATCTTCCTTTTAATATAACTTATTTAACTTAATAATAGGCAAGTTGAAAATTTAATTTGTCCATTCCTGAATCATTCTTTTTTAAGTCTATCACAGTACAGCATATTGTATAGTAACTCCTGATTCAGAACATTGCGTAGTGGATTATTTACTCTTATAGCACTCACCCTTCTAGCACACATGTTAAGAAAATCGAAAAGTTGACCAGAAAAACTTCTATTTAGCAAGGTATATGATACAAAACTGATAATTTTGTTTTATTTTATGTTTTTGCAGTGTGGGGGTTTAAATCCAGGGTCTCACACTGCACAGTGAGTGCATTACCACTGAATCAGGCATGTCCCGTGACCTTTGTACCTTTGTTTTGGTAAGGCCAGAGAGATGGTCCTAGGTTGAGGCGCCAGCCCTGAATGCAGCCAGCCAGCACTGTATACACTCTCTGAGCACTGTTAGGAATGACTCCTGAACACAACACTAGGTGCAGCCTAAGAACTCAAAACAAAGAACAAAACGACTACATAGGTAGACTTCAGTATGACTCTTAATAAAGAACTTTTTTAAATACTATTTTTGGGCGCATACCCAGTAGTACTCAAGGCTTGTTCCTGGCTCTGTGCTCAGGTATCACTTCTGCTGGGCCTTGGAGATCATATATATAGTGGGGGAGGTAGAGGGGTAAGACCCAAACTACCAAGGCAAACACCTTCCCTGCTTTTCTCCTCTCAAAACCCCCAAAATACTAGCTTTTAGTAGCTACCAGTTATCCATTATATACAAGGTTTAAAGTGATTAAATAAAGAATATTTACAATTTATCTAATTTTAAGTTTCCATATTTTGTTTCTAGATGTTTTACATAAAATATTGCTATAAGTAGGAATTCCCACATTTAAGGCTGAAGACTAATCTCTAATGTGCAAATCACAATTCTAACAGATTCATTACTGGACAAAAAGTTTAAAATCTATTCTTACGTAAAAAAATCCAATTTTGTACTTTATATCAAGTGGATTTTATATCCTGTAAATTATTTCTTAATATAAATAAAATATGAATGTCAATATAAAAACACTACAATGGTTGAAAATACAGAAAAAAATTTGGTCATATGGGTAACTCCTGTGTTATCTCTCTGGCCCCTTATTTTAAATTAAATTAAATTAAATTAAATTTTTAAAAGTAGTCAACAGAAAGTTGGACATGCAGTTAACCTATTACTGATCTAAACTATGTTACAATTTTCTGTATGAACTATTACATTCAGATATTTAGAGTTTTCCTAATTCTGTTCTCTAAATTAGAAATGCACTGTAGCACTGTAGTCCCATTATTCATTGATTTGCTCAAGTGGGCATCAATAACATCTCCATTGTGAGACTTGTTGTTACTGTTTTTGGCATATCAAATACGCTATGGGGAGCTTGCCAGGCTCTGCCTTGTGGGTGGAATACTCTCGGAGGTTTACCGGGCTCTCCGAGAGGGATGGAGGAATCAAAACCAGGTCGGCCGAATGCAAGGCAAACACCCTACCTGCTGTGATATCACTCCATTATAGAAATAAACCATTTTAATATTACAGCTACTATTCATTTTCCATTTGCCATATTGCTTGCTATCAGGAGAGCATATCATTATGTCAGTGGTTCCTTGAAGGCTGCATCTACATTACCAATCTGGATGACCCCAGTTGAAACTCTGTTACTGCATCTGGTCCCCTGAACATCACCGAAGTGATACCTGAGCCAAGCCAGGAGTAAGCCCTGAGCACTGCTAAGTGTGGCAAATACCCCATTCCAAGAAAAAAAGACAACAGAAATTATAGTAAATTAAAATAGACAAGAAAATGTCAGTTCATACTTTATGCAGGTAGGTCATTATTGTTATAAAAATATTTTGAATGCATTTTTGTGTGTGTATTGAGTTGAGGGTCAAGTACATATTTCTTACTGAACAGCATACATGATCAAACATTTAAACAGTGAGTTAGATCAGTTCATATGTTGGATGTTCTATTCTGTGTTTCCATATAAACAGCACTTTCATCTCAGATATTTTAAATAATCAGTTTTCCATGGACAGAGAATATTTTCTCTGATTACTCTACCATGGCTTATCAATTATTCTCTCCTTAGGCATTATGATTGCTGCTATGTTCACTATAATGAATAATCTAATTATTTTACTAGGTTTTCCACTACTTTCTTTAAATAAAATTCTAGAAATACCATTATTAACTAAACAAATAAAATGGCACTTAGACTTACTGTTTATAAAATTTTACTATTCACTACATTAAAATTCATATTTTACAAAGAAATTATGATAGATCATGGAAAATTTATTTTGTGTAAAGCTCGTATCTTTTATACAAACTGTTATTAGTTTCATTTTTTTCATATAGTTGGTTACATTTTCAGGGACTACAATTCCCAAACACAAATGATGTTACTAAAACAAATAGCATCAGAGAACCCTAGAAAAAGAGAGGGAATATAAGAGCAGGGGGATGGACTAACTTTCATTTCAAAAAGAGAATAACTTTATGTATAAAAATATACAGAGCACAAACATTTTAAAGGGAAAACGAGATTGTTACAAAAGCAAAAAATTACTTCATAACATTCCATTGAGAAAAGGAAATTTCCGTTGAAACTCAGTTATTGAGAATCACTGAAATAGCCGGGGGCAGGGGGAGTTCTTCCTGTTAGGCCAGCTCGCTGACTGAGGAGTGACAATCCAGAGCAGAAACCTGGGCTCTCAGATGTCGCCATTAAAGGGATCAACCTTTACACACACACACACACACACACACACACACACACACACACACACTCACAAACACATCACAAACACACAAATACATACATACATACATATATATATACACATGTATACATATATATAGTAGAAATATATATAGTAGAAGAATAATATTCATGGCCTCTGAAACAGGGGTTAGGAGGACTGGTCATTGGTAGAATCTAAGCACATGTGTGGGGGGAGGCCGAGGGTAGTTAAGATAGAGAAGAGACTGCTATGACAATAATAGCTGGGAATGATCAAGTTGGACAAGATTTAAGGGTTAAAAATAGGTAAAGGGATATTTTTTTATAACCTTTCAGCATCAATATTGCAAACCATAGTGCACAAAGGGGAAAAAGAGAGAGGAAGAGGTGGGGAGAGAAATAGAGAGAGACAGAGAGAGTGAGAGAGAAAGGAAGAAAGGGGGAGAAAGAGAGAGAGGGGAAAGAGAGAGAAGAAGGGAGGGAGGGATGGAAGTAGGGAGAGAAGAAAAAAGCATATGCCATAGAGGCAGGCTGGGGGTGGGGGTTGGGAGGTGATGGGAGGGAATCTGTGGACACTAGTGCTGGGAAATGTACACTGGCTCCACCAGTGTATGGGTGGATAGGTGTTGGAAAACTGTATGGCTCAAATCCAATCATGAACAGCTTTGTAATGCTCTAAAAAATAAATAGTACTGTAGCACTGTCATCCCATTGTACATCAATTTGCTCGAGTGGGAACCAGTAACATCTCGATTGTGAGACTTATTGTTACTGTTTTGGGCATATTGAATACCCCACAGGTAGCTTGCCACACTGCTGTGCAGGCGGGATACTCTCGGTAGCTTGCTGGCCTCTCCAAGAGGGACGGAGGAATCAAACCCAGGTTAACAAATAAATAAAAATTTAAAAATAAATTTAAAAATAAAGGCATCAACCACCCTTCAGTGAGCAGCGTTAAAGCTGCCGCCAGGGGGCTGGAGTGATAGCACAACGGGTAGGGCGTTTGCCTTGCACCTGTCGACCCGGGTTTGAATCCCAGCATTCCATATGGTCCCCTGAGCACCGCCAGGGGTGGTTCCTGAGTGTGCAGCCAGGAGTAACCTCTGTGCATTGCCAGGTGTGACCCAAAAAGAAAAAAAAAAAAAGCTGCCGCCAGGACTCAGAGCAATGGGGGCAGGCGGCAGGCAGCAACCCAAGTTAGATCCTCTCCTCAGCGCCATGCCACTCAGACTGAAGTGCAGAAGCCATAGCCCCCCCCCCCCCCATCATGTGTGACTCTGTAAAGTAAGGAAACCACACAGTAGCAATCACACTCATCATGCAAATATGTGACTAGCAAGTCTTTGCCTGGAGAGTGTCATTCTTTATAAACCACTGACTAGGAGGTTGGTAAAGATCTCCTTGTACTGAAAACTCTAAGCCAGGAAAAACTCCACCAGCAGTAGCATGCGGCCTGCACTCTCCTGATGTGGAGAAAAGCAGAGATTATAGAGATGCCACGCAGCAGAACCTGCATCCTGTAGGGAGGGAGGGAGCCTAGAATCATGCCATCTTCCAAGCCTCACATATGCTGAGGATGAGCAATTCCAACTCTCCCATTGGCTACATTAATTCTGCACAGCAAATTGACAGCTTTCACGTGTCACTGTTGCGGGTGAGGCCTAAATGACCACAGTGAATTATTCAACATTTAGATGGAAAGTAATCCCTGAAGCTCTTAATAGTTCTATTCATTCCACATCATAGCAGCTTTAAAATTAGTCACTGTACTCTTTCTGCCTCCTAAAAATATTAATCCAAGATAGAGGTAGAGGCACTGAATAAACAATGTGCTTGCATTCCATACTGATCTTTAATTTTATATTTTAAGTTAGAGATCTCTATGCCCTGAATGCTGTGTCCTCCACAAACACCAATGAGTTCATATGATCAAGAAGGCAGAGAAGCATGATTAGTATGGATGTCTTCAGTGAAAGAAGAAAGGAAGAAAGAAAGAAAGAAAGAAAGAAAGAAAGAAAGAAAGAAAGAAAGAAAAAGAAAGAAAGAAAGAAAGAAGAAGAAGGAAAAGAGAGAGAGAGAGAGAGGGAGGGAGGGAGGGAGGGAGGGAGGGAGGGAAGGAAGGAAGGAAAGGAAGGAAGGAAGAAGAAAGAAAGAAAGAAAGAAAGAAAGAAAGAAAGAAAGAAAGAAAGAAAGAAAGAAAAGAAGAAAGAAAGAAAGAAAGAAAGAAAGAAGGAAGGAAAAAAGAAGGAAGGAAGGAAAAAAGAAGGAAGGAAGGAAGGAAAGAAAGAGAAATCCACACAGTCTCATAACACTGACTGGACCACGTTAAGATGCAGTAAGAAGTCAGTAATTTGGGCCTGAAAAAGAACCCAATCACAATGGCCAATATAAAGAACAAGTGCAAAATGTTTTGATTGCCTCTAGGAGGTGTGTGGGTTTAGAAGATCATGATGTGGAGTGCAGGATTGTGGTGTTTTTTGTTTTTTTTTTTTTTTAAGAAAAGTCAGTGGAAGGGAAAAGAGCTAGGTTTTCCTAAGAGTGTTCAGAAATAAACATGAGGAGCACTAGTATCACTACGACATGTATTAATGTTCATTCTCTGCACCATAGGCTGCTCATGAAAATTCTCAAGCTCAGTTGCTAGCAATGATGGCAGCATATAATTGGATTGTCTGTTGCATTTATTGAAAACTAGAGGCAAGATGAATTGAAGGAGCACAGGGCACAAGCTAGAAAGAATGGTTACTTGAGCAGACTGCGGCCTCAGCTATGCAGAGGCAGCTTCGAAAGAGCCACCAGGGTTGTATCTATCCAGGGAAACAAACCTCAGTTATTTCATTACCAAAATAAGCTAAGTTTTTAGCAGAGGAGCAGCTCAGGATTGCAAAATGGGAGGCGCAAGCTATTGTAAAACATAAGCAAGCGATGGAGAACAAAGAATTAGTCTTTATAGAAGAAGTAAATAAATTAGGAGGTGCAATTTTGAACAAAATTTTAAGACGAGGGCAAGACATAGGATGGTAATGGTTGGGTCTCAGTGGCTGACCTGTTGCTTAAGACAGAGGAAATCTTTCTTTTGAGGCATGCGGAGAAACTCCTGAGAGTGTGCAGACAGGGACAAGCAGAGCAAGTGAGAGGGAGCGCGCCTCCTGGCTGGAGCGTGGTCTGCAGGCTTCAGCAAGTGAGGGTTCCTTTATTGATTTTCAATACCTAAGGATATTTCTAAACCAGGAATCCTGTCTGATGAGTAGATTGTCAAAACAATCATTTACATTGGAAAGAGAAAAGAATAATTACTTTGTGCCTATTCATCAGGCCTTGTGCATGGAGACTATTAAATACTGAGAGAGCCACACAGGAGGGATTATGTGTCTGCATTTTCTAGGTGAAGGCATTATAACTGAGTACTTGAATGACATACACAAAGTCAAAGAAAGCGATAAAATTAGCTCCCAAACCAGGTGTGCTTTATTTCTAAAGGAGAATGATGACATTCTCTTAGAAATAATATGCTAAAAGTGTTTGTTGATTGAATGAATGACTGAATCACTGATTCCCGCTGGTAATCATAATATCATTTACCTGATTGTAGAATTCAGAACATTTTGTTGATGTAAGAATGTACCCCCTTGCTGCTGAAGATGCAAATTAGTTATTCTGCAACTACAGCATGTTGCTTGAGGCCAGGAGAGCTGAGTGCTACAGTCACGGTTTCTTGGCTACAGCCATAATGCAGGTTCACAGAATTGGGACCCATCGAAGTTGGTTTCAAGCATTCTTTAAATTAAGTGTCAATCAAACAAATCAAAGGCTATTTGAACTATTCAGGGTGATTTGCGTAAATTGCAGTGTTTACTCCCTTCATAATTGACTTGACCTGGACCTCCTTCATTTTACATAGGGGAAAAATCATTATTTTCAAGCAAATTGTTAAAGGGCTTGTTGCTGAAGTAATCCAGCTGTAATTCAGCAAATAACAAACAGATTCAAGAGAAAACTTCTTTAAATTTTATGAATAATGTAGGAAGACCATAAATGTACATCATATATATAAGTACATGCCTAATATACATACACATATTAGATAATTATAGCATGTTATTGGGCATGTGTTACTAGGCAAAAATATTTAAATAAACATACATTTGACAATAAATTTTCAGTTCCGTGATCTAGACAAAATAGAGAAGTACAAATGTAAAAGAAAATGCAAAAAGAAATTTACTCATTGCTACTGTATATTTATTAGAATAGTTATGGAAACAACACAAATATGCCTCAAAATAGCATTTAAATAATATGGAATACTACATAGTCATTAAAACATGTAATATGCATGAACACAACATAATACCTTAAATGTGTTCTTGGGTAAAAAACTAAAGGAAAATAAATGAGTGACACAAAGAAGAAAGGAGGATTAAGGGAAAAACAAATTTAATTTTTCACCTTTGTATGCATATTTTAGTACTTAAAGTCAAAAAACCTGAAAAGCAAATAATGAGAGTTGAAAGGTTTTCCTTTTTCATTTTAAAGTCTTCTAACCTCTAGTTTATTTTAATTATAGTAATCATATGCTAGTTTTTCTATTTTGATACCATTAATATACTAATTTTAATCATTTTAAAGGAGCTTACCCATATATATATATGTTTTACACAATTATCATTCATATAAATT